>NC_031495.1:14196380-14340086 GCF_000237925.1 Schistosoma mansoni
TGGGGGGTCTGGGGTTGGGGGAGCGCGAGCCAGGGGTGGGAGGACCAGCTGGGAGGACCCGCCCGCACCTGACAGCGGGTGCGGCAGAGCGTGGGGTTGATGGGCAGTGAGCATCCGCGATCCTGCATGGTGAGGTTCGAACCCAGGACCTGCCAGTTTCGCACGTGAGCGCCTAACCACTTGGCGGGATCGTGGATGCGTACTGCTGAGGAGCCCCACAATATGACGAAATGGCCATCCAGTGCTTCCAGGTTTTCCATGTTGGTCTAACTTCCATTGATTCATGATTTCAACTATTAAAATTTGATAATTAATTTAATAGTTTATTACTTATCTTTAATTACTTATCAAACTACTTACTCTGTCTTTTTTAGAATTTAAATTTATTATCTGAAATGTTCTTGGTGCAGTTGTATCCACTGTGGATTTCATTTTAGCTAACTAAACTCAAATCATATTGAAAGAATCGATAACAATAAAAAGATCAACCATTTGATCAAAAATCAAACAAACAAACCGATATGTAATGACAATATGAACAACATTAGATGTAAGATAATAGAAAATGTTAAAAGATTTTCGTCTTCCGCTACCATAAATTTATCGTGAATGTAGGTTTTAAACGTTGTAACTGTAACATTTTATAATTGTTAATTTATTCAATTTAAAGTGAAACGATTTTATTATTTCTTATAGGTATCATTGCCAAGTTTTAATTTGATAAACTCTACCCATTGCTCACGTATAAAATGTTAACTTCATATCACATATAATCCCCAAACCAAGTGTGAAACATGAGATTTGCTAGTTTATTGTCAATAGTCTTATAAAAAATTTAGTGTTGCGTACATATGTTGTATATTACTGTGTAAAACTAAGAAAAATTTATAAATAATATATTTGTAATATCCCAATGAGTAGTAGAAAAATTAGATTTTCTGACGTTTCGTGACTCAGTGTAAGTCACTTCTTCAGAAAATAAATAACCAAATCCACATTAATCCAAGTTTAAATAGTACAACGGAACAACACGAATATTAGGTGCGATCAATCAAAAAACAGATCTGAATAAATCAATGTCATATCATTTCGGTCAAGGTGATTCATAAACGGCAGCATGTACATTTGTGTGTATGTGTGCACTGTTAATGATGAAAAATGTGTTACCTTTATAATGACAAAGGATAGAGTTTAATTTGTAATGTAATGGTGTGAATTGTAAGGACTTGAACTCTTTACGTTTATTATAATTTCTTATTATCCACAAATCTATTTCATCGAAAAGAAAAAATCTCAGAGCTTGTATAAATATCACTGAACCATGTGATTAGAGTGAGCTAACCATTCGGAAGCAGAATTCATTGGTGACTGCAGAAGATAGTCTAGCTCTTCCGGGCAACCATCATTAAGACGTTTTGGCTTCATTAGGCAATTGATGAAGTTAGCTGCACATCACGTAAAAATCGTCAAAGATACCTTAATTTATAGATAAAGCTTTTTATAATATAGGTGAACTGGTTTATCTTCTCAGCAGTCTCAAATAGATAATTCCCCTTCCCCCAAAAACCAATTACTATCTTTTCGAATAAAGATAAAAGTCGAAAAAATAAGTTTTATTTTTGAACGGAAGCTGTTTCTTTGACCCATATAAATCATAGATGACATTTCCAAGAATGGAAGAAATATTCGGATCACATAACTGTTTAATATCTTCGAAAAGGTAGTAAGAGGAAAGCATAGTATATATTTATAAATCCCCTACATAATGCATCTAAGTATTTGTCTATTCTCAGTGGTAATCAAACGTTTGGCTCCCACTATTCTCCGAATATTTCACAAAAGTCATGAACATCTGACTTCCAAATCAAATGCCAGAGCTCTGTCAAAGTCATTTCAGGCCTACGTTCATTTTGTCTCCTGAAACAAAATGCATTGTACTCTTGAATTACCTGTCGAATGTAATAATTGTCGTAAACGATCGTAGAAATTACGAAGGATTATCAAATCACCCCTTTACTTTAACATTCTGAAGTCACCGACATTCTAGCAACATCTCTGCTGGACGTACGTGATATCTCAAAGTTCTTCGATCAATGTAAATTGGTAGTTAAGCATAACTGCAGTTCGAGAATTATATGAAGTGATCATAAACCCTCACATCTGTTGATTTGTTAAAAACGAATGAAATCTAAGTCAGTGGTCACTTACATTTTGAATGAATATTAACTATTCTTGTTTTGTGTTAAGTATTTTGTTGTATAAAAGGACTCATATTTTGCAGATCATTCATTATCATTTGACATCCATTCATCGTGAGCCATTGAATCAATAATTTAGATTCGCTATTAGCCATCGACTAAAGCAATAAACCACACAAATCACAACTCATATAAATATTCCTCCGTTATAATAATGAAACATTTATTCAGCTACTCTGTTAACTCGATAACTATGAATAATTTCAATAAATTAACATTTACTAAAAAAACTTACCGCCTTTAAATGGGCATCCTGGTATCTTTTATCAAATTTATATTGGAGGGGTTTATTTTGACAAGGTTTCACTGAATAATGTAGGTTATACATAGTCGTATGTCCAGCGGCAGTGAAGGAAACAGACTACAATGAGTGGAAGACCTAATAAATCACATATGAGAAAGTTATGAAATATAGGAAATAACCAACAATATTAGTTTACCCATTATTTTTGACAATATATACGCTAGTAAACAGGAAATCAAAACAGATTTTGTATTGTTCAATGATCTCATCATTTAATGAATAATTTCTGGAACTAATTTAATATACCACGAGAAATTTTATAACTAGTCAATAACTTAATTAGAAATGTAAAAATGACATTAATTGAATTCAGTGGTATGTAGAGCGTTTAAAGAAAAGCATAAAATAAGTTTTCAAATTAATGATGTCAATCAAATGTTTGTTTGTTTTCTATATTTAAAAACTGAAGTCAGAACTGATACTTGTCTACGCAAAATACTCAAGATTCACTGGTCGGATACCATCAGTAACAGCCTTCTATGGGAGAGGACAAACCATCTTCCAGCTGAAGAGGAAATTACGAAAAGACGTTGGAAGTGGATCGATATACATTAGGGAAATCACCAAACTGCATCACGAGGCAAGCCCTAACTTGGAATCCGGAGGAGAAGCAGAAAAGAGGAAGGCCAAAAAACACATTACGCCGGGAAATAGAAGCAGACATGAAAATGATGAATAACAACTCGTTGGATGGAGAATACTGGCGGGCGGCCTATACTCCTCCAGGAGGGGTAATAGACGTAAGTAAACAACTGTTACTACTGGTCTTAATATTTAATAGAAAAATCTACTTTTCATCTTTATATATCTTTGATGTTCAAGCATATAATAATACAAGTTTCTTGAAATATTTATATACAAACATTCTAAATACAAAAAAATACTTTCAATAAATTCTAACAACAACAACAAATACAATAGAAATTTCTGGATAATCTAATTGTCCATATTCTCATGTTTTACCAGAAAATATGTCACATGTATCAAATGATAATCAAGAACCTGGTACAGTTTTGATGGACGCTGATTATCATAGTGACTCACTATTTACTAGTGGTTTTTCCAATGAATGTGTTGACAAAATTCTAGAAGAACCAAACTCTGACCTCAGGTCAAATGTCGATCCTCATCATCCAGTCAGTCCTACCAGATTCTCTATTGAATGCAGGTAAAATGTTATAAACAGAATCACGTTAAACGTAACTTGCGAAAATGAGGATCCATATATTAAACAGGACACGCACGCACTCACTCGATATAACACTCATTTTAATTAGTAAATAATCACACTCTAATATAAATCTTAATAGATTCCAGCTAAAATTTTAATTAAATAAACAAAATTTTATGTTTTATATTTAAAATGAAGGAAATTAATTTTTCTTATTGATTCATTCAGTTTCCTAACTGAGGTTAAAATGAAAATTTTAATGAAATGAATTACATTCAAAGGAAAAATGAAGGAATTTTTATTTCAATCTACTTGTAAAGAGTTTGTCCATTACAATGCTATTTTCCTCTTGTTTACTGATAGTTATTATCAGAAGGGGGGTTTGTGGAGATTTTTAGTTATTTGATATAGTTGGGATCATGAATCAATTAAAGCCACACCACCATGGAAAACCTGGAGACACTGGACGGCCGTTTCGTCCTATTGTGAGACTCTATAGCAGAGCGCATCCATGATCCCGCCTCACAAGATTTGAACCCAGGACTTACCAGTCTCGCGCGCCAGCGCCTTATCTCTAAACCACTGATCCGGCATCCAACGGTGTTAGCGTCTAACTGCATCTCAGAGTTGATGTTCACTCTGGGACTCGAACCCGGTACCTTTCGCTTCAAACGCCATCGCGTTATCCACTCGGCCACTGAGTTCTGATAGCCACTTGCTGAATGAACATCAACTCTGAGATGCAGGTACATCCAGCTGACGAGTCCCAAATAGGACGAAACGCGCGTCCTGAATTCCACTGCTAGCCACTATCCATCTTTGCTTACAATGCTTGTGAATTAAGGCTATATCGAGGCAATACGCACAGTATGTACATTTGCCAATAAGAGACTGATCAGTTGCAGTCCTAAACATCAATGGGAAGATTCAAACAGACAATACTAAATGAAGTCAAGATAGATATAATTTCACATTATAAAGGTATGGTGCTATTTTAGAATTCATGCCAGATGTCATAATGCAAGTTTATCACTAACGAATAACACATATGGGTGAAATAACTAAAGTAATTGTTCTTAAAATAGTGGCCTATTTTGTGATGTCACCCTTTTCACAGGTACAAAGAGAGAATAATAACCGTAAAATATGAACAAAGATCACTAAGAGATGAATAAACAAGTTTGTATCTAATCTTGGATTCTATAAAATTGACACAAAATCGTTCTTAGATTAGTTTTAACAAATATTCAGCAATCATTTAAATAAAATTAACAATTATCTTGGTCAAAAAACCTAAAATTTCATGGATAAATTATATATTCAGTCGGGTATTTTAAAAATTCATAGAATTCTGTTTTCTAGCCTACCTAAGAAACTATTCAATCCAGTCCATTACAATCACCAATACTCTCCATAGTATATGATAAAGTCACCCCTTGCAATAACGTGAAGCAGACTGAAGAATAATTGCGAGTCACCAAGTCAAAAACACCGATTATATCATCAAGAGTAATAGGAATTCTTGAATAGTTTTATAATTATATGGAACATTCTGATTAAATTGTAACTATATAATTCAATAATATCCGTAAGCAAATTTTTTCATCCCACAATGTAGTACTAACTTTGTCATCTAAAACGCCTGAAAATTCTGAATTTAATTTTTAAAAAGCAACAAAACTTTTATAATACCATTTAATCCTATTTCAAAAAGGACACAAAATATAGTTTTCCCTTTAGAAATGACTTGATAAAATGCATTCCCTGTGTTTAGTGTTTTATTCGTCTGTAAAAGGCATATTTCTTTTATAACCCTAAGGCTGAAGTTTAAGTAGTGCTTTTAGTAGTTCAGACACCTTGTGTGTTCAGATGTTTTAATTTAGTTTATCCTACGAACATGAAATGTTTGCCTCTGGATAACCTGAAAGGCAAGTTATGAGAGGAACAGTGTTTTGATTGTCATATTTCTTCATTATCTCATTATCTTCATGATGAAATAAGAATATAAGAATAAGAGAGTTACTTTATCACTTATAAACGATTGTCACTTAATATGGAATTACAAGCGTGTCAAAAATTTAATATTGTGGTAATTTATCTGGACCTATAAGCCTGTAAATGATATAATTGTTGCTCTTTTCGATGCTCTTATGTTCATTACAAACAGTGTGAAGTTGATTTACCACATTTTTATAAATTTTCTGTTATTCCATATTATTTTTAGTCTCAGTTAAATACTATCTAGTATCTGATAAAATTCGAAAGCAACTGACAAAAGCTGATTTTTAACGAGCATTCCAAAACAAATTATGAATCAGAAACATTTAAGCAATCATGAAAAACAAAATCTGCCTAAATGTAAAACGCTGAGTTATGTATATTGTGAGTTTTCGGGATACATGCATTTGTGACATATTTTAAAAACTTAATCCCAGTTGACTTTATTTGCAGATTTTAATTAAATGATTGCTTTTTTATTATGTGTACAAAACTCACAGTGTTTATAAGATTGTTATATACCGTTTCTAAAACAAAGTCTAACTGTCTAAGGCAGCTGTTACAACTGCCTACAGCAAAAGACAGGCATATTTCTTTCTTATTGTGACGATGCTGCGTAAACGCTAATAGTAACATATAAAATTCTGAGCGGTGAACATCGTTCTATCTTTTAAAGTCGAATCGATAATCAAAAGAACTGAAATATTTGTAACATGCTGAGGATTGATGGAAGTTAAGAACAGCGTTTGTATTGACTTGCACTAGACTTTGAATCGCTTTTCAATGAAATATATTATTATCAGACGGACATATGACCTTTTGTGCTTACAAACGTGCTAAGGGTTGAATAGTTACCCCGTCATGTTCGTATTCTGCAGTATGTAGCTTTACCTTATTATATAATGTATTGTATTTATCTTCAATAAAATAATTATCCCTTCCCTTATTTCTGTCTCGTGAACCAGTTAAATTTCCTAATAAATCCCATACTTTAGTAGTTTAAGGAGCAGATATATTTTTGTCTTCACTGTCAATTATATGTGAATCAAGATCATTTGGTGATGCATGAATACAGACAAACAGATACACATAAAAAGTATAAAACCTGAGATCATGTTTATCAACTCACCAAAAGTAAAAGAAAAGATACAAGCTCCGACCTGACTATGATAGCTATCATCAATCCCGATTAATTCTTTGTATGTCCCTAAACCCACCTAACCAAATGTGATCAATTTTATTTTTTGATAATATGGAAGTACTGAAAAGCATATATCGACACTCACATAGGGTCGTGGTCTAATTTAGACGTTTTTTTATAAATAAAGAAACACATTCATCCAATTCTACAGAGATTTGGAACTTGTTGTGGGGACTAAATTGATAAACCCCAAGTCTTATGTACTTTCGGGCTTAGGGATTTTTGAAACGTATTTTAATAAGTCTTTCAGCGATGAGCCCGAAATTTCATGCATATGCTGCATGCAAAGTGGCTAATCTCGACCAAAGCACTACTTTTGGTCACTAGGTTACTGATGTAAAATTTCAAAGTTCATCGAAGAAGTATTAAGAAATATGCACAGGATCTAGCCACAAGCAAATCTGAATTAAAATATGGACTGTTATTTATTCTTAATTTGAAAATGAGCGACCTCCATCCAAGACACCTTGTAAAACGCCGTAGACATACCAATATACAGTGGAATAAACATCTGTGATTAGTAGATATAACTCTTTTTTAGACAATACTAAGTAAAAATAGGAATAAAAAACACAAAACATACTTTATGTTGTTGTTTTTCATATAAGCTAAGTGGTCGAATTACAAACAATTCCTTATCTTTCTGGCCAACATCATACTCAAATTTCAATATAGACATAGGCAATACAAATTTATCCATGCAGAACATGTTAAATAAGAAGCAATAAAGAAAAAGCATTTGATGAATGCCTTTCAAAAGAGTAATTATCCACTTAACTTTACAAAAGATTGTCACCAATCAGCAGGAGAGAAACCAAATGTGTGGATTAACAAGAGGATCATGCTGCTAAATACTATGTATACATGGGATACCATTTAAGGTTGTTGAGTCCTGAACGTTGCACACAAGCCAACAAGATTACTTCTGTTGAACTTGAGAATGCCAAAAGATGGAATTTCAGAAGGATAAACGCCAAACAATATCCACAAATTGAACATCTCCAAACTCGATAAAAACTATACATGATAAACTGACCACCCTGTTCACCCATGTATACATGAACGTCAACTAGATATCAAACATCACGATATGTAGTTCTTTACATTGATCTATGTTGAATATTGTGGCACACACATTCGACAGGGAAAATGTAATACTTAAACTTCAAAAATACGAAGAAAACCCGAAAATTTTAAGAAGCTTGCCACTAGAGTCGATTATCAATCAATAAACATCGATAACAACTTATTTTATCTACTAAACAGAAAACTTCGAACAGCTATGAGGTTAAAACATGATCAAAAGAGATGGTGATCACGTTAAAATTACGAACGATTACAGAACAAGGACAGTAACGACTAATCAAGGTCGAAAAATGCATAAACATTCGAATAATTCACTTCCGTTTGAATTTTTTTTTGATGATTTTATCAGGAGAGACAATATGATGTTTAAATAAACCAATGACTTCTTCGTATTGATGACTGTTGTAATTTTGAATTCCAAATACAATACATTCGTTCGGGCTCATCTAATACTTCTTGATTACATTGAGTTATTCCTGGGATTACTAGTTTATACTACAATTCAAATACTTCTGATTATCATACTGGCGTCGCGATTGAGCCTGTGATGGAACGGTTGGATATAAATTTAGATTTTAATGCTTTTGAGGAGTACATGGAGAGGTTCGAAATCTGGGCTATGACCAAGGAAGATGATGAAGATTTTAATATTGTGGCTCATTTCCTTACATTCATCGGGAAAGAAGCATACAGCCTTATAAAGACTTTGGCACTTCCAGACAAACCGATTTCACTCCCCTATGAAACTCTCAAGCAACTACTGTTGGATCATGTAAAGTATACAAATTCCGAATGCGGTAAGAGAGAAAAATCCGGCAAAATGACTCGACAGAACATCAGGAATTCCACTACTTTACTAAGTCGTCGCAGTTCGATGCGTAATAAAAGTTATTCAGATAATACTTCATTGAGCTGTGAAAAAGTCCATGAAGATGAGCACGAGTTTAGTAAATGCGTGTTCTGTGGCAAGTTTCACCCATGTAATTCATGTATATTTCGTAATTCTAAATGCTTTAAATGTGGTGAAACTGGACACATTCAGTCAGTTTGTAATACCATACTTCATTTTGCTGAAACTAGTGCTAAGATGGATGCTTCTAATGATCAGTTATCTTTATCTAGAAGTGGTATAACGTCACATAGCAGTCCAGAGTTGAATGAAACTCAGAATCATTGTGAGACAAAAATTTTTAACCAACAAACTTATCGGATTTCTCATGTTATTGAACCAGATATGGTTTGTTGTAATAATTCACATACTTCTGATGGAATTTCTTACAACTCTGAGAATAGAATGTTAAATGAGTCAGATCATGATCAAAAACCAAATTCAGTCATGGTAGATGCTGAATTCCCTGATGATCCATTATCTAATGAAACTCTTAATCAATTTGAGGAAAATATTTCAGAAGAATCGAATTCTGATATCATATCAAGTGTCAGTGGTCCTCACAATCAATTTATCTCTAATGATATTCCTAATGAATGTGAAAAATATGTTCCGAATGAGTCGAATTCTAGTCACATTTCTGATGTTATTGTGTCAGATGTTGGGTACTCTCACGAACAATGTATGTTGAGTAGAATCCCTAGTCAGAGGTATAATGAATCAGAGGGGATAGCAAAATTTACCGAAATAATCAGAGAACCAGCTTGCCCAGAAGTGAAGTTTGCACAGACAGAGAATCCAAATCAAGTCCAAGATTATCCTAATGAATATGAGGCAGATGCATGTTTTCCACTGGATTGTTTCGCAGGTAAATCAAGCCTAGTTGAATCACATGTGTTAATTACATATATCAATGCATATCCATCTGTGTATTCTAATATGAATAACAAAAAGGATATGTATCATGATTTTTATTCAAGTCAAAGTCACATGATGGAATACCTCAAATTATATATCAGTGTGTATCCCCAAATACTCACATACAGTAGTCGATGCGTGATATTTGAGAAGATAATACAAATTGGGAACGTCATATTGGCTAAAACATTGCGACGTAAGGACCCAACATTATTTCGTGGGGGAGGATATTGTTGGAAATTCTATGATGCAAATTCTAAATATCAATGATTTCACTACAAAACCGACATGCCGATTGTATACAATTCCAGAACCCAGATAATACAGAGTCTACATTCAATACTTAGTCGGACAGATGTAAGATGAACTTAAGAAGACGAACAATCGATTACAGACACTTACACTCCAATTCGAGCTGTGGCGGATGTAATGTTTAAATAAACCAATGACTTCTTCGTATTGATGACTGTTGTAATTTTGAATTCCAAATACAATACATTCGGCCGGGCTCACCTAATACTTCTTGATTACATTGAGTTATTCCTGGGATTACTAGTTTATACTACAATTCAAATACTTCTCATTATCATAGACAATCAAAGTCTCACGTTTAAACCACGAAGGTCAGGGAACAAACTACCACCATAATCATCCACTTGGGCCACAAATTTTCTTCACTATGGCAAACGACTACTCCTGGGTATGAAGGCTGTAAATCATGCTAAAACCAATACTGCCCTTTTAAATTATCTTTGTTCATAGTAAACGTCAAACAAATACGCTGATAAATGATCGCTGAAATACAGGTGAGATACTGCAATACTACTGAAACAGATAACAGTTCTGGCGAGACTATAAATTATGGACGAACAAGTTAGATATAAAATTACATGTCTCGGATTTTCATGCAAAACTCATCCAAACATCTAGCTAAACTTTCGCTGTAATCAATTCGTGATGAAAACCATAAATCACGTTCCTAGCCCCAACCATCAGCCTTAAATCCTCATTCAAATTATTCGCACTGCTTTATAACCTCCATATAACCCTAGTTACAAGGTGGACATTCCGAGGGTCACCTTCACATAAATTGTAGTCTCACCGTATTGATAAACATTCTATGAAATAAAAAACTTTACGATTTTGCTTAAGGTCATGAAAGAAATTCACTACAACGTAATATTACCAGAGCCAACCATTGAATGCATTCCCACAATAAAAAAACCGAACGATTGAAACCTATAACAAAAATCCAACAGCCAAACATTTACAAAATACAGGTTTTGTTATTTATCGAAAAAGAAATTTTCAGATTACAGAATTATTATATCGAAAGCAGTTTCAAATCAATTATTTCATACTTATCACAGCTTATATTTGAACTCACAACCTGAAAAACCCTTGAGTATTTATATGTATAGTCTTAAGGACAGACTCGTCAATGAGAAAGTTTTGAGTCTGTGGTGTCGAAACAAAATACAATTTTGAACGCTTTCTCTCGGTTTTAAATAAAATATAAGTAATAGCTAGATTCTCAAGTATTGCAAACTTATGTGATACAATTTTATAAATAGCCTTCGCTCAGATTTAGAAATATAAATCCGTAACCTGAAATCGTTTATTGTAAATTGACGCTGATGAACGTATACCACAAAAAAGTGTTCTTATTAGAAGCCGTATCATTTTAAACGTTTTCATACAGTCAGCACATTGTACAAAAAATCAGTAACCTGTGCTACGTAAAAGCAATTCACGCTTTGAATTTCCTCATTATTAGTTGCCAGTAGTGATCAGTTGAAACAATGTCCAATAGCCAATAAACATCACAACATGCCAATATACGCTCAGCAAGGTTTTTCATTTCGATCACTTGACCACTCGTTTTGCAAAAAGATGTCGCCTCATTCTACGTACTTCATCACTCCAAACAAATACTTTGTGTACAGGTAAATGAAAATGAATATTAGGATACTTCCTATATTTTATCGAAAAAGAGAGCAAGCCATAAGGTTGTAAGCGGTCGTTTTAATTCCTCCTTCTAGAGCTCATAAAAGTAACTGTGGTTGAATTTTTTTGAGTGCATTGTGTAGAAGAAACGTAAAGTTACCACAATTATCCAGAGTGTGACAGCACTTTAAACAGTAACACCTTCTATTATGAACCCATCGAAATTAGAAGTCAGAAGCGAAGAGGTCTGAAAATTTATATCTCAGATTATCAATATATAGAGAAGTGAGTGATCCAAACTGGTTAGCGGTTGCAGGTGAAGTTAAGAACGGCGTTCCCGCTCGTGATCAGATACGGATACACAACAGAGAGCCTTCAGCCGTGCGAGCTAAATAAAACTAATATGGATAGCACCAGATATAGAAGACCTTCAGATTTATTGATTTTGGGGATTTATGTGCCGCTAAGAACACATGGGATGAAAGCGTATTATCACTGATTAATTTTTATACCCTAATAATCACTCTATCTGTAATTGTACGTGGGCTCCAACCCTTTTCGGCAAGTCACTTAAAAAGTTTAAATATCACTAGTCAGCACCCGTAAGACCCTTCTGTCTGCAATAGTCTTGATGATGCAACGGATGTTCTAGTTTTACAACTAGTTACCAGTAGCACCTTCTATATTCGATCGTTCCCAGTCAGATAGAAATCAGAAGTCAGACGAGGAGAGACAGGAAAGATATATTTGATTCGTTACCAATATATCGAGGACCTTTTCTATAAGCTGGCTAATGAAACGTAGGAGCTGTGTCCCACGCCGTGTTGCAACGTGATCTGGTACGGATGCATGACCGAAAGCCTTCAGTTAAACAAATCCACTTAAACAACATGGTCAGCATCCAATGTCGAACACTTAATGAGCTATTGATTTTGGGGAATTATTTACAGCTACAGAAGTGTAAACCCAACGAGTTTGTCGTTGGTAAACACTCTTCTGATAGCTTGCTTCGTTCAGCAGCGTCTGGTCGTCTTTCCTTAAACTATGGGTCCAAAATGTACAACATAGCATTAAAGAAATATAGTACAATGAAAAATTCCGGTTCCTTGCGAAACTTCGTCGTTCTTTTCCAGCCGTCCTGGAAAAGAGGAAAAATAAAACGTGTGAGTGCATGTCAAAAATACACTCGTACTTGCGTAGGGACACAAGATGAGCGGGAAAAAAATGAATAAACTAATACACTTACAAACAGCGTAAAAGCGATCGGAAAAAATGGTTTTCTTTTGGTTTTTTTTATATATAAAAATATATATATACGCTCAAGAAAAATAAAAATGTTTTGTTTTTTTTGTTTTGTTTTTTATATAGATAAACAAAATGAGCATATTAAAAATTTTTTTTATAATAAATTATGAAAGGGTAATTCAAGATAAAGCTTATGTCCTACGTGCAATATTCGTTAAGATGTTCTGGAAATCTTACTCGTCTTCCAGAACGCGTTGTTTTAGGTTTGTCTATCGGCGTTGACGAATTATCAAGTTGCGTGTCGGTTGTCGTGTAGGGTACTACGAGTGTAGTGGCTGTGTCGTTTGCTTGTACCGAAGGAAAATCGATGTAGCTAGGGTTTCCTTCTAAGTACGCTGCTTTGAGTCGATCGATACTGATGCTATCGTTCGTACTGTTCTTATCTACTACATAGTACTTAGGTTCGCGCTGAAGAACTTTGAAGGGTCCTTCGTATGCTGATTCGAGGGGTCGTCGATGTGAGTCTCGACGAACGAAGACGTGTGTACTATGTCGTAATTCGGGTTGAACGAAAACATCAGTTGATTGAGGTCGAGTGTGAGCAGGTTTAACTGAACGCATAGCGTTTGAAAGCCTACTCGTGTAAGAGTTTAGATCCATGTTCAATGAAGAAGCTGAAGGATCCACGAATTCTCCTGGAAGTCGGAGTGTCGTCCCGTAAACGAGTTGAGATGCAGTGTATCCAATGTCAGCTTTCACTGCATTGCGGATACCTAGCAAGACGAGTGGAAACGCGTCTGTCCACTGTGAAACGTTTGAAGCTGATAATGAAGCTTTTAGTTGTCGATGAAAACGTTCTATCAACCCGTTTGCTTGTGGGTGGTAGGCGGTCGTTCGGAAGCGAGTGATTCCTAATAGTGAGGTCAGACAACGGAAAAGTCCAGATTCGAACTGGCGTCCGCGGTCTGTAGTGATTGTAGAAGGGCAGCCGAAATTTGCTACCCATCGTTCGACGAAAGCGCGGGCCACGGTTTCAGCAGTAATGTCCTTAATCGGTACTGCTTCTGGCGATCGAGTAAGACGGTCTACGCATGTTAGGAGATATCAGTATCCGTTCGAGTCGGGTAAGGGTCCTACCAAATCTATATGGACGTGGTCGAAACGAGCGTCAGGGGTTTTGAAAGAGCCTAAGGGACATTTGTTGTGTCCTATGACCTTAGATTTCTGACAGCTTACACAGGAGCGTGCCCACTCCCTCACGTCTTTATTCATGCCAGGCCAGCAAAACCGTTCGGCTATAAGTTTGACTGATGCACGAGCACCTGGATGAGAAAGATTGTGCAACGTATTGAAAACGTTGCGTCGATAATGTTTTGGTACTATTGGATGATCCCTACCTGTAGATGTGTCACACAGTAAGGTTTCCTTACCTGTTCCCATCTGCTTAATACGCAGTTTAAGAGTGGTCGAGGATAACTCATGCTGAAGATCAATGTCTTCTTTTTGAAGCTGAGCGAGTTTAAGAAGGTCGATTCCTTGGAAACCGTTCAAGGAACTTATTCGAGATAAGGAGTCTGAGACTACATTGTTTGCTCCAGAAATGTGTTGTATGTCTGAAGTAAACTGCGAAATGTAGTCGAGTTGTCGAGACTCTCGCGGTGAGTACTTGTCTGAAGATGAACTTAAAGAGAAGGTAAGAGGTTTGTGATCGGTAAAAAGCGTGAATTCTCTTCCTTCGATGGAATGTTGGAAATGCCGTACAGCACAATACATAGCTAGGAGTTCCCTACCGAACGTGCTGTACCTAGATTCCGCGTCTAGCAACCGTCTCGAGAAAAATCCTAAAGGTTGCCAAGAGTTGTTAACCCATTGTTGTAAGACTCCTCCGATTGCTGAGTCGGATGCGTCTACTGCGATACTAATGGGCGCTTGAGTGTCCTGATGAGCAAGCAGGGTTGCTTTAGCAATGTGTTCCTTAACTGTGGAGAATGCTTTACGGGCTGTGTCGTCTAAACTAATTGATTTTGCATTTCCACGAAGCTGATCGGTTAACGGTTTCATAAGGGATGCGCATTTGAGTATGAACCGTCTATAGAAACTTCCAAGTCCGTTAAAAGTTCGTAAGTGCTTGATCGTGGTCGGTTCTGGGTAATCTAGAATGGCCGCCACTTTGCTCCTAAGGGGTCGGATGCCTTGGGCATCAATAGTGTGTCCTAAGAAGTCTATGGAGTTAGTCCTGATTTGGCATTTCTGAATGTTTACAGTAATGCCATGCCTTTGGAGTCGATCGAAAACAATGTCTAGATGCTTGAGATGCGATTCTCTGTCCGGACTTGCTATAAGACAGTCATCAACATACGCATGTACGAAGTTGAGACCTCGGAAGACGTCGTCTATAAACCTTTGGAAGGTTTGAGCCGCATTTCTTAAACCAAAAGGCATTCGTAGAAATTCGTAAAGACCCAAGGGAGTGATGATGGCGGTTTTAGGGATGTCGTCAGGTGCCATCGGGATTTGGTTATAAGCTTTAACCAAGTCGATTTTCGAAAAGACAGTTGTACCTTTCAAGGTAGCTGTCAAATCGTGAATATGAGGCAGCGGGTAACGATCGGGAATGGTTTTAGTATTCAGACGCCGATAATCACCAGTTGGCCGCCAGTCATTGCTGTCCTTTTTAGGGACCATGTGCAATGGGGATGCCCATGGACTATTCGATGGTCGAATTATCCCTAGGTCCATCATGTGGTCGAATTCGTTTTTAGCTAACCTAAGCTTCTCGGGAGCGAGTCTTCGAGCTTTCGAAAATACAGGTGGTCCTGTAGTCGAGATGTGATGTGTAACATTGCTGGTTACACAAGGTAATTTCGATTGCGATTGGTATATCCCGGGGTATTTGTCGAGTACTGATTGGTACGAGGGGTCTATGGTGTGCTTAATCGTGACTGGGGATAACCTGCAACCAGAACAAGGAGTTATGCAAACAGATAGTTTAGTGTTTCCGTCTATTAACCTTCTTGAGCGTGTGTCGATGAGTAGATTGTGGTGTTGTAACAGGTCTATACCAATGATTGGCATAGAGACATCTGCAACAACGAAGATCCAGTGGATGGGTTTGCGTAAACCCACGTTAAGGTAGACGTACCTTTTACCGTAAGTAGCGATCGGTTTTCCGTTTGCCGCCCGTAAACTTAAAACAGACTCGCGAAGTCTGTCGTCGGGATTTGCTGGAAGAACGCTAACTTCTGCGCCGGTGTCGACGAGGTAGCGAACTTTCGTAGTCACATCCGTGACGTATAAGAGGCGGCTGTGTTCGCCGTCTACGGTTGCCGTTAACGCGTGCCGGCTGGGAAGTTTCCCGAAATCTTATTCGTGTCACTCGATTTTGGGGTCGGATAATTGCAAGGCTTCCTGCAATTTCTGGAAGACTTACCGTACTGGTTATGATACCAGCACCAGTCGGGGTTGTCTGTCTCTGGACCACGAGAGACAGATCTCTTACGTAAAACGCTCCTACGTGAGGATTTTGACCGACTACGGTCATTACGAACTCTAAGATATCTTGTAAGCGTGTGACATAGTTCGGCCATGTCAGTCGAGGTCGATTGGGGTTTTTCTTTGATGGAAAAAACCTCAGCCTTAGAAAATTTGGTGATTTCCAAGATTCGATCGGCAGATGCAGCTAGCTCATCTATGGCATTGTTTTGAAATGAAACAAGCACTGCCTGCACCTGTTGAGGGAGTTTAGACAAGAAAAGTTGTCTAAATAGGTCATCATCGAAAGTTCGTTGGCCGATGATTTTACTCATTCTAAGCAACATGTCTGTCGCAGAACCGTGTTGCAAGTCGATATTGTTAAGGAGTTGGTCTAACCGTTGTCGATCAGTTAGGTCTCCTCGTTTTAAAATCGATAGTTTAAGCGTTTCGTAAGGTTCAGGAACATCACTAGTAAACATACTAGGTGTTACGTACCTGTTAAACTCGCGTGGTAACGCCTTAACTACCGCGAGGAAACGTGTGCGCGAGTCCGTGATTCCGTGCATGCAAAAATCGGCTTCTGCATAGCAGAACCAGGACTCGATATTGTCGGGCCAAAATGGCGTTAACTGAATCGAAATAGGGGGAATAGACTTAAACTTAAGAACCTTAGGAGAGTGTTCCGTCATAGTAATATAGATAACGAACAATGTCTAATTAAAATATATCCGCGAAAAAAAAGTACCCAAAAAAAAGTATATCACAATATATAAAATTCAAATAAAGAATAACAATGAATAATAATATTCCAAAATGGAACAGACTCACAGTATATTGACTTGTTGTACCAGATCACGTCGGTCTCATCAATGATGATGCAACGGATGTTCTAGTTTTACAACTAGTTACCAGTAGCACCTTCTATATTCGATCGTTCCCAGTCAGATAGAAATCAGAAGTCAGACGAGGAGAGACAGGAAAGATATATTTGATTCGTTACCAATATATCGAGGACCTTTTCTATAAGCTGGCTAATGAAACGTAGGAGCTGTGTCCCACGCCGTGTTGCAACGTGATCTGGTACGGATGCATGACCGAAAGCCTTCAGTTAAACAAATCCACTTAAACAACATGGTCAGCATCCAATGTCGAACACTTAATGAGCTATTGATTTTGGGGAATTATTTACAGCTACAGTCTATACACAAACTCAAAAAAACCTCAAATCTATTCCAGACTTCCGTATTCAGAAATAGCTCTGTTCAACTGAATAACAGGCGAAGTTTAAAAACTTGTATGCTCTTAGTTAATAATTTTACTTCTGTATGTTGCAGTATATATTGCCCAGTGAACAAGATTTATGATCTTGAAAAATCATGTCATGTCATGAATGTACAAAACTCCCAGTTTTTCTTCTTTTCGACATCTAAATTACAGGAATTCGTAGTAATTTTAGAGCCCCATTTCATTACTGTTTGTAGTCAGAGTGGAATAGTTTCAATTTCGTGTCATTATTGATTCGCACTAGCTGAGTTTATCGTTGAAGTTATCAAGTGTTTTCTCAGCTATTAACTGGCAGTTGTCTAGGCTTTCTGATCTGTACTGTAACGTCCGACTATAATGCGAATATAATATCGTATATCTTTATTGTATTCACTAACTGGTTTTGTAAAGGCAATACATTACAGACTCGCTAGTGATTAGTCTGTGTTTCAGTTTTAACAATCCCTCCATGTTCTCCAGACGGATGAGAACAAAGTTCATTCTCTTTCGCGAAATTGACCTGCCACCGAGCAATCAACTAAGATAAAACGACGATTATTTTTACACCATCGTAACCCACGATGGAGTGCATGTATCTTTTTCTGTCATTTTTATAGGCGTACATGAGAAAAGTAAATTTTTCCACCACCCCATCATTCGACGAATGTGTGAAGTGAAGCGCTCTGTAATTACGGAAAAATATTGCAATATAGTATAAAGCATACCTCTGATTAATCAGTAGATGGCTATCGTAGGCGATCTGCGTCGATGACTTGGAGCCTGCTAGATTTGAACGGTAATTACATAGCCTCCCGGTTTTAGACGCTATCATACCTCATGGTTGGTGGCTGACCTGAATAAGCTCTCCATTATGTCAAGTCACTGTGGTGACACATCGGCACCAGATCATGAGTGGTTACTCCGTACTACCCATCCCATGCAACTGCTAACCGGCTTATACCAATCGCTTCTACAAAATTTAATAGCCTTTCAAATATGTCTTCGAACCCCTTCATTACTGACTCCTGATTTGACTGGGTTGGTAAACTTCTGTTATAAAGGTGTTACGTGTAAAGGCGTTGTCAAACTCCGAACATCTGTAGCATCCTTATTGGGTAGCCCAACGTAACCTAGTACATCAAACAATAAACTGTCAGTTTGATTCTTGTTGGAACATTATATATAATTTTTAATTTTACTTTACCTATTCTGACATCGTTTTCACACTTTTCGAATACCCGTGGTATCTGTAAGTTCGCCTATTAAAACCAAACTTGTCTTGTATATATCTACTGAAAAAGAGTAGATATAAATGTAATAAGCTTATGTTTTCGCATGTTCTTCTCTTTTTAGGATTTCAACGTGTTAGCTACTTTACAGAGTCTATCGAATATCCCAAGTACCCTCAGATTTGGTGCTAAACTGCTATAGTACCTTCCGTTTCACACCAAGTATCAGGATCAGCAAACATTGTTCTGATAGATAAGCCACTCAATCAACAACTAGCTGTGCTTGAAGGTGGCGTTGCAAGATGATGGATTATAGTTGTATGAAATACAAAGATAAACAACCTGGCACTATTGATCCTAGCCAAACACTATCAGTTGATGTCGTTTTGTCTCGGGTTTCATTAAGACCAGGCGTCGCGATTTCAGACAAGCTTTACCTAAATGACGTGGTTATGAGTAAAGAATATGAGTAATCTTTTTAACAATCTCGTACACACATCGGTGCAAGGCCAATTTTTACTGTGACCTCGTCAAGGGCAGATTTGACCTTGTAAGTACTCGTGTGGTAAGATGAGTTATGATGTGCTCTTCGCAGAATTTTTGGTTACCTGAAAGGTAGTTTTGCTAATTGAGTGTTTACATAAACATGTCTTATTTTTCATCATATTCAGTTTGCCCTATGTGTCTGTAGCAATATTGCGAAGTATATACCATATGGTACTTCGCACTATCAAACTATAGAGGGCTTGGATTCATCTAGTAAACACCGACATTTTGACTCATCAATCATCCCGATCAGTTGGAAATAGTTGCGGAGTGTAGTTCTGAGCACATATACGACTATAGCGGCATAGAGGTGGAAATCAGTTTACATTAATGCCGAATTTGGTAAAAAACGAAGCAGCTCTTATCAACCTGTGTTCACCCAGTCATCCTCAGTGACTGTAGCTTAGAAAAATCGACAAATGTGTACCACTACGAAGCAACTTTGTATGCTTATTTGCATAAAAATGCTAAGCAGCCAAAGATATCCTTCAAGTCTGTTCAAAATAATATTTCCTGGCCTATCAGTGTATGTGTATTATTGAGGACCCATCATTACCTAATGCCATCTAAATAAAAACCTTTTTTAACTCATTCACTTCTGCAATAAATGGCGTTTACTGGTTCCGATGCTTCGTTCAAAAGAAAAAACTAATGTTTTTGATATCGCTCTATAAATCGTATTAGAACTGCTATGTTGGTGTCTGTTGGCCTGTAGTGACCGTATAAATCATATGAAAGGACTCAACTGGAATCAGTGATTACGGTTATGTAGCTTAGTATACCTGTAGCGTGAATTATGTATACTTGCTTTTTGTCTTCATGTCAAGTTTAGCCTTTGATATTCCTGTATTTGTGTCCTGAGAAGCATTCACTTTCTGTCTTTCACAGCAATCTTTTCTCGTCTAGTGTTGGATCTCAGTGCTTCATAGTAACCAAATTAATTGTTTTTTAAGTAATCAATATGTGGTCCAACATTTTTTTCGTACAGGAACTTGTAGTGTGTGTAATACCGAAGTATATCCTACTTGATTAAAAGGTATTTAGTACAGCAATAGTAAATTACAGAACTTAGGGATATATTGACAGAACATTACAGTATGTGTGCCGAGACTTCTTGATAATAAGCTCTTTTGATCTTTTACTCTTGTTCTTAATGTAACTAACATTGAACCGAATAAAGTAATCGAACAAGCTTCCCAGTAGTCAACAGAAAGTAGGTAAATTGCAGTAAATAACAATATGTCCTAAATTTTCAAGCGCTGTTTTTACTGACCTATGGTTATTTCATTGATACTTTTCCATATAAAACAATATGAAGTTTTTATTTGATCAAATCAAATGTTGACTCGGATTTCAGTTAAATTCCAAATATCTGGTTGTATAGATATTGTCAAGTTTGACTGAATTCAAGTAAATGAAGAAAAATCCTACGAAAAAGCAACATCGGACATGTGTAAGAAAACCATCTCGCAAGATTACTATATCCGTAAGTCGTAATCGCTTTTTTTACTCGTTAGCGTTCCAAATTACTCAAAAGTGATTTAGAACGTTATGGGAAAGTGGGTGGGGTTTTCGATAAACGTCTGGGTAATCGTAATGTCACCTTGACTGAGTCCGAAAAGTCTTTGCAAAGACACATCGTCGAAAAATTGGTACGTACATTAAACATGTTAATATAAATTATAGAGACAACTTGATAATGTCTCATTGGAAAGTGTTGATGATAGAGATCCTTTATTCAAAGCGGCATTTGACTCAAGTTTTCCAGCGCGAAAACTATGCACGGCTGATGATGTGGAAGGCGGGATTGAAGGTAAAACAAAGAATAAACCACTAAGTTTGTAGGTCATATTGTGGAAAACGTCTTCTTCACCGATGGTTCTACCGGTAATAAACCGGGACATAATTTCAAGGACTCTTTGGCAGAAAAAATTGCAGCTACAAAATTGGAAAAATTAAAACGTGTCGAAGAAAATGAAGAACAACGTGAGCGATTAAAAGTCGTCAATGACGAATGGACAAAAAACATTCGTTTTCTCTTAAGCAAAATCCATGGAGTGAAGAAAGTGAGTTATGTGGTTAATAAACGTCATTTTCAGCGTCCAACTACAGGAACTCAGCAGAATAATAATACGAATGTTTCCCGTTTACTAGAAACATTGAGTACCAACAAAAAAGTGGTGCCTATCGGCTTCTCAAATCCCCACAGCCCACAAGAACAGCTCTTTAGGCTTCAGGATATGGTGAGCGCCCGCAAGCCTTCGTAAGTTCTTACTTTATAATTGTGACAATAAATCGTAACATTCTACCCGTCGATCATTGTTTTGTACTAACTTGCAAGAACACTGCCAGATAAAGTAAGATAAAACACTATACATATATGTATTCACCCGATTTTTTGACATTTCACATCAACACAGAACAAGGAAGTCAACGTAACGAAGGATAAAAATTATTGACAATAACATAAGTCGTAGTGTTTCGTCAAAATGTGATATTTTTACTTGTTTGTAATTGATGTCGTATCTAATCCGTATCATAGACTGAATCTCACCGATCACATCGTAGGGTTCACTAGTCTAGATGATTAGACATCACAGAACAGTATGTTTGATCCCAAATTATTGATGGTATGGATTCTTGAACATAAATTTTGTTCTAGTTGACAATCATTGTAATTTTTTAGTAGTCTTAAGTATGAAATATTGTAGCCAGTGCTTAAAAATCAGGTAACTTCGATGAAAATCAATTCCAATGGTCTAGTTTATATAACGATTCCTTATCTTTCTCATCGTCCTGAACATTTCGCTATCACATATCCTATTTCAATCGACAGTTTAACCCCATTAGTTATTTATTTAAACATAAATATTGGTACAAATGGACACCAGATACATATGCGCCACACAAATCTCATTTGATTTGTGTGAGGGCTGTGATACTGCCCAGGTGCCCAAACCGAAACAGGTGGTTTTCTTAGGGGGCCACATCTGGAATCTTTGACCTAAAGGTCTGATCCACAAGGCAGTGGAGCATCGTAAGGAGATGCAGTCCCATGGTAACCGGTGACCAACGATTGATTCATACGTCATTTGTTCCGTCAGAATACTGGAGCCCATAAGGACCATTGATTTGGAATAAGGGTTTTCCAACTCCCCCAGGTAGACTATCCGTATCCACGAACCCGGTTAAATCGCCGGACATTCGCTTTTCGTCCTCTCAATTTCGTAAACAACAGTATTGCCACGAGAAGGCAGTGAGTAGGACTTCCCTGGCCGAGGCTATATACGCGTGGCCATGTGAGAGCATTTCGAGAGAGAGAGAGAGCGAACTCTTCCCAATCTCGGCCGTACCAGGGCATTTGGGGGCGTTTGCAAACATCCTTTACAGTTAATTACATGAAGTTTGACCTCACACCGTTTGAGATCAAACGGCAGTGATTTCATTGATTGATGCTGTTTCGTGGTCAGACCAACATACTATCTCCATATTCCCTTCATAAATTAGGCTCCACGGTCACACAAGCATTCCGTAGTCTTTTTACCGGAGTCTGTACCACCACAGTTTCGAAGTAGTTAACCATCAGACATTCTTTATTCAAATTATGATCTATCAGAATACAAGCGAATAATTGCTCATTCAAATCAATGATGAAACCAAATAGTCCAATGAAAACTATTAAAACCATCTGAGTTAAAACAGTAGTTGGAGTGGTTTGAGTATATGATAAAATTTAGAAATTCAGAAGAACTTAAGCTGTTGTTCGAATAGCACATATAAAGTGCGGAATATTGTGTTGCATAATATTTTCAAGTAAACCCATTCGGTCTACTTGTTTTCTATTGTCCCTCTCTTAGATGTCACCAACAATAATCATCGAAATTCATCGGTCCTGTTGTCTTCCACATGGTAGGGTAGGTAATAGCACCTGTCATATACGGCTAAAAAGTGATCCGGAAGCTGCCCAGGCACTTTTGTGCAAACTCGTTTCATTATTTGAACTTTGATGCCTTATAGAATACCTACAAGCCCAACTGTTCGTAATTCTAAGAGATAAAACAATTATCAAATGAATTTGGCTTGATATGAATTTATCTTTTACTTAGAATTTCAGGTCCCTTTCTGTAATTAGTAACGTATTTAACATAATGCGCAAGCATTTCATATAAAGTCATTTTAAGTACCTAATATGTCCACAAGTAATTGTGTTCTTGGTGTATTAATTATAGTCTCGCCGAATATATTTTAATTCCTACTACATTTTGCAAGTAGCTTTAATTGTTACTAACAACGTTGGACAGTGTTCTGACTGTAGTTTGTCCACCGAATGGTAAGTCATATATATATATATATATATATATATATATATATATAATTTTAATAATCAATTGTTTATGCTCATTCACTTCTTCCCTCTATTTTTTGTAAATCGATGCTTACAGAATTGAAGCGAACGACCACGTCATTGAGTCAGAAACATTGGTAAGTGTATTGGATAAAAACTATGTGCATTTCAAGTTAAACATTTGAAGCTATCAAAGTTAAATTTACTCCTGACTTATTATTTCTTATACATATGACTTCTCTGATGAGGTTAACCGATTGCCCTCTGCCAAATATTTCCGGTTGCATTGTTTTAGGTTTCTCATCTTCGTATTTTACTCAGACTACCGAAAGAAAAGGTCACTGCTATTACTTTCATTTCTAACCAGCTTTGGACAGCTAGATTGCATCGTTTAAAAGACGTTGTTCGCTATCTTTTCTTAATACAGTTGGCATTTGAATATTGCTCTGAGATATTTGAACGTTTAGAAACTGATGGAAAATCATCTACAAATATTATTGAATGTGGTATTTTTTGTCCGGAAATTGTACATGCACTATCCCGATTGTTTTGTCTTACTTCACTTGGTTCGAATCTACCAAAACACATTTTAGTTTTAAGAAAACCATTGACTACTTTCGAAGTGTAAGTATGTACTATATTAATGATGTATAATTATTTTACATTCAAACCATTATTAAAACAAGTTAATCCATATCAAATCTGTTTTGAGTATTGTGTAGCTTTTGGGGATCTCATGTGAACTATTTGCAAACAAATTTCCATGTAATACGTATCAATGCTTAATCTACATATTTATTCACTTCTCTTTATAAGAAAAGTTCAGAAATTAAATTTATCAAAACTGTAGTATAGTTAATTGATAATGGACTGTTAATTCAAGACAGCCCTTTTTTAAGCATAAACAACTACCTTGTTTATAAGAAACAGGTCAAACCATCGAATAAAACATTCAAAAAATAGCTCATTCACATCTCCATATGCTAGCATAATTTATAAAATTGTCATCCAAAAAGGTAATTTCATATATCCTTAATATATTTCTGCTGTTTTTTGCACTAAATCAAAAGGCTTTTTTTTCTTTCCAAACAACTACCAAGATGTCAGTAGACACTATATGTTAGCTATGCCTAAAGTGATTTAGGCGCATGTGGCGTACATAAGATCTTTTACACAATTGACATCTTCAACCATGGCCTCATCTGTTCCAGTACAGCTGTATAGTACTTTTATGAGGAGTCAATTAATGAAAATTATATATATATATATATATATATATATATATATATATATAATATTTTTACAAGTTTGAGTAGAATCTTTATATATTCACAGAAACAACAGGTGGTTTATGGTTTTTTGCTGAGTAATTGCGGCCGAAGTTGACTGTTTTAAGCACAAGTCAAATGCAGGAAATGTCAGATAGGATTGTGGGTAATTATTGATACATGTATCATATGTTATTGTGTTCGTACTGTCATCAACTTGTTTCCATTAAGATCGTTCACTCACTTTAAATAAAAATATCAGACCTTTCGAATGGTTTGTCTTCATAGTTAAGATACTTCTTTTTCCATTTTAGATCCGATTTGCCGTGTCTCGACATTCGCCTTGTAAATAGATCTTCCCCTTTATCTCTCAATGAAATCCCTGTGCTTCGTTTGACTTGCGTTTACAGGATGATTCGTCTAGCTAACCAAGTTTTCCTACTGTATAATAAATTTCTACCGAAGTGCGTTCTAGTGAACCTGTTTCGTCCTTTGAAAACGTTTCTGGTAGAAAGTAACTTCCTTTGTCACCCCGCTTTTATAGTGAACGAAATCAAAAGTCTTTCCGAATCAATCAATTCAGCAGAGAATGCTCCTACACCTGCTCGATTAATATCAGATCATCGTCTTTTAGTTTTGAATACTTTGAAACCAACAGATTCCAAAGAATTTAAAAAGTTAGGCATTCTGCCTCAACTAGAGCCTGTCTTCGAAGAACGGTAAATTTCAATTCATCTGTTTACACATTTTTGGTGAAAGACAATTCTGCTTTTTTTGTTTTGTAAATGTCCTGATTTTATGTCTACTTACAGGGACTTTTGTGTATTATAAAAATTATTTTGTGTTGCGAACATAAAACAATAATGCAATAATAAATCACGTTTTACCAGGTACTTTGTTACCCTTTCTGAGCACTGTTGGTCGGCTTATTATTTCAAAGTATTGTATTCAATATATTCGATCGCAGAGGTCACTTGCCAAAGCTGACTCATATTCTAAATGTTTAAATTAGTCTATTAGAAAACAGGTAACAAGTCATTCATCAGCCAGGTTCCAGACAGATATGTCGTTATCTAATATCTAAGCTAGTTTCGCTGAAAGACTTTTTGAATTTCTAAATAAATTGACTTGTAAGTATGACGAAAATCTTTCATGATCAGACATATGAACTACGACTGATGTTCTATTTAAATTCTGGAACATTTAATTCTAAAATTTACTTTATATATGGTTTTAAAGCTACCAATTTTTTTTTAAATAAACGGTTACAAAATAGTTGTTGTGGTATGTTCACTGGTACATCGGTATTTGAAATTTTCGGTAATGCAAAAGTATTGGTTCACAGCATAATTGTAATCAGTGACTATTCTACTCTCTCTCTCTCTACAATAAATATATGCAATCCCTTTATGACAGTTGTTTGACCATATGATACAAGTTTACTGAAGTTTTAGATGGATTTGAGCGAAATTCCCTATGAATCCAAAGTGCAATAAAAGAGACTTCATGTTTAATTCACTTATAAATGCAGAACTGATCAACATAAACAGTATTTAATAAACACTTGTCAATTTCCTCTTTTCCTACCCTTTGATGTTAGGTGTTACAACTTGAACTGATACACATGCTTTTCTTGCCTTACATTGATGATGACTGACTGTAGTGTATTGAGAGTAATATAAAATTCATTTCACAGTTCACATTGGTCAGTCATTAATAACAAACGCGCAAACCCCTTTGTAATTCTATAGTAACATGTTCTGTAATTCTGATAAACTGCAAACATGAATATATAAAGTTTGTGAGTATCTCGCTTCAGAAGCACTCAATGTTATGTTTCTAATCATGATCAAATAATCTAAAACGAGTGTAAATGAAATTTGAAAGTAAGAAAATCTTTTGCGATTGAATCAATGATCAGTTTTTTATTCTTCCAGAAGCAAATAAGTCATCCAACAAATTCGAACTGTCACAAACAATCGAAATTACACACTTGCCAACATCAAGAGCATATCATACTATAGACGAGTAAATTGCTATGATTTCGTAGGACTAAAATGTTCAGGTAGCCATGTTAAAATTGTAGCTTAACGAATAATTTCTCGAGAATTCATCCAATCTATCTGTTTTATAAGTGGATCCTAAAAAGAATTGATGTCTAGAGGTCTAACAACGCATATAGTTTTGTCAGAGTTTAACAAAAGAATGATATAAAGGAATTCAAATAATTTAAGTAAATTAATAACCATAATTTGAGCTTGGTAAGTAAATATAAAAATCAAACTAAACACTTTTTAAGTATTTATCAGATGGATAAGGTCGGAGATTGGATACATAAATGTTGAATTAATCGTTCATGATTTTCAAAGCACTCAAAAATGTACTTTCCGATTGTTTCGCGCATAACATATGTCATACACCAGAAACTAAAGCACCATAGATGTAGGTGACTTAAAACCTATTAAAAATATTCATATGTCCAACTTGTGACATTTTACTTAAGAACAGCTACAAAAAACCCATAAAGAAAATATATAGGATTAAGAACAATAACTCAGAAATAACGAAACACTAAAGCCGAAAAGTAGTTTGCCTTACTCTATTAATGATATTGATCTTTAATTGTAGCCTCCAATGGGTATTAATAGGTCGGTAAAAGTCAATTACGATGCGCATTGTGTAAATAACCTTGTTGGTTCTTGTATTACCTTTCACCAGCTCTTATTATCATAACATTTTCATAAAGTATTTTATCAATCAAAGCATGTTGGTAAAAGTTGGATATTTTTTTCGCTTTATTTCTTGTTCCAAAATATTTATTTTCAGATTATGTGTAAATCAGCGTGATAATACTAAACGGACTCTACAGCGAAAAGTTGCAAAGGAAAAACGTTCTGCAATGCGGGCTATTCGTCAAGATTGTCAATTTTTAGCTTCACATCAGTTGAATATTATTAAAAAGAGGTAATTCTTTTCTTCATCATGATATTGTCTATCTCATCGAGTGTCGTCTTTCAAAGGGTGCATAATTTCATCAATCTGTTTTCGTGTTATTAATTTATATTGTTTTTGTTAGGTTGAATATTCCTTAACTTCACATCAATAGCTCTAAACTAATACTAAGATTTCACAATTGTCAAAACCAATCAATATCCATCAAAGGATTTTGAGCTATTGTCCCTATTATCGTAATGTTGGTCGAATTTAGCCTTTTTTCTCACATAAAAATATGGTATCAGATTGTTCTCAGTGTACTGAGCTGAAATTGACGTATTAATGTTACATCATGTTGTTTCGATAGGCTTCATCTTCTCATTAAACCATCCAAAGCTCCCTAAAGCAATAACTGTCTTAAATTGTGACTTAGTTAACGAATGGTTGTTAAAAACCATCCTGTAGAAATGTGTGGATTTTCGTAGATGATATCGTTCAAGAATTCGGCCAGTTATTAAGTTCAATAGTTGTTACTAAGTTCAAGCAGGTTGTGATTATATCACCACTTGTATTGCACCTACTAAACATTTATGAGAGGTAAATAGAGCTTTTGATTTTTTTTAAACTAAGCAAATATTCAATGTGAAGTCAATATCTTATTCGTTGAAGTTAACTCCTTTTTATAATAATCCTGCTAATATATTTTCACTGTTTCAACTGAACTTTGGCTTAGTGATTGTTATAACGTTTGGCCGCCTGGATGCCCTGTTAGTGTACAACGTGATAATACTGTCAATTAGAGAGCAGTAAATTACCGATCGGACCAGTGGCACACGAACCCATACAAGCAGTCTAGAGCACTTGTTGGTCCTGCTTTCTGCTTAGCCCAGCCAGTTAAGTCCAGAACACCAATCTCAGCCTCTGCAGTATAGATTGTTATATTTCAAACATATTGAGTTTATATACCAATCAAACAGACCACATCGTACCATAAAGTAGAAAATGTCATGAATATGAATAGTCTAGTTATTTAGCAATTATACGACAAAAAATATATGCATAGTATTGGTCCATAAATAGTTCTCAAAAGTTGCCATTCTTAATTCTTATCGGAAAATAACAGTGATCTAATTGTCTAAAATATGAGATCGATCTGTATCCGTTCAAAAAATTAATCCACGAGGTCTTCTTGTGCACAGAAGTCTCTGAGAGGCTGTAAAACTTACAACCACATGTATCGTGTCTTAGGTTGACTATGAAGTCAATAGTTTAAAAACAGTGTCATGTTTTCTACAGTATTATTGTCTTGCAGTCTGAAATTAGGGTAAAAAATATGTCCTACAAATAAAACTTATTTCGCAGAGTGCTTGTGTTTTCATACGATTTTAAAATTACTAACCCAGCTTACAAGATATAACACCTAACTTTCTATCTTTCTGTTGGTTCTGTTCTTCGGTTCCTCAACAATGCTTTTGTACCCTCACATTTCATTTTTGTACTTGTCGGTTTACTGTATATGTGAGGATACGAGTCATGGTAATCTGAATGACAAAAGGTGGTGTTGTATCATTTTTTGTCTCCATCTCATGCTCTATTATGATGCTATTGTGCTACAAGTATACGTAGGAATTATATATATGTCATTATCCACTGTTTTTATTGTAGTGACTATACTCGGGAAAAGAAGACAAAAGCCATCTTAAATTCGATGCGTTCAGTTGAAGATTGATGCTGAAATCCTATTGTATCTACAAATAGTACTAATAATAATATGATACAAAGACTAACCTTTTCTTTTTGATATTTTAATGTGAGCTATTGATGTTTTTTCGACACAGAAATATATGTTCACTGAAAACAAAGTGTAAAGCGAATAACACAATATAAATACTCAAAAGGCTTTGAAACTTTTAAGCGCTGTTTTGGCATACGATTTAATTCGCTTTAGAAAGAGACGTCGTAGAAACGCTGCATTTTCACCTCTTCATAATTATGCGGAGGAGAATGAATATACATACAAATTTGTTAATTTTCTGTTCTCATAGCCTAGGTAAGTTAACTTTCGTGTTTCTGTTTGACCTTATAACGAATAAGTGTAGGAATGGATTTCTGGTAAAAGAAAGTAAACTACAAAACTGTTGACACTACAGCTTGTCGACAGACTGAAAATGAGCGTGTAAATATCCCTTGTAGCACCTGTTTCAAAGCAGCATTTTTATATTCAAGTCATAAAGTATAAATACGGCTGCAATATATTCTGATTGCGTTTGAGCCAGTTTGAACTTAACCTCGGTTTGTATTAATAATTTCGTTTATCGTCCAAGTTATGTTATAGCTTGGATTATATAGATTGGTCTGTGTGTTGCAAAGTTGTCAAACTGATGCTGGATACATCCCGCAGTTAAATTCTAATGATAGTTATTTTCAATACTTGGGATCATGAGTCAATTGAAGCTAGACCACCATGGAAAACCTGGAAGCACTGGACGGCAAGTTATTTGTTTAAAAATAACATTTTTAACGACAGACGATCTACATAGCTATATGTTAGTCTTAAAAACGTGAATAGTTAATGTCTAAGTTGTTTGCAGTGAGAAACGTGAGTTTAGTAACATCAATGAAACTGAAAATTGAGAGTAATTTTCGGATTTCCTAGCTGTAAGTTATTTTCCGTTTGCTTGTCATCTTCGGTGTTTGTTATCGATAAGGAATGGTAAAGGCATAGACACTATTCGTGGTGTAGAGAAGTAGTAGTAATGAATACTTTCTCGGAAATATTTCTATCCCTAAACATTCACCGTAATCTGGGTGTATCTCCTCCAAAGTATCTGCATGAATTCAAAATGGACTGTCAATTGTACACTAAATATACGAGTGAATATGCCTTAATACCAATGTGTTATTGTAATAGTGGTGAAAGGGAAATATTTTTTCGTGCTTCAGACTAAAATTTCAGCACACAATATGACAACACAACTGAATTATCCCCACTACTCTAAAACACTCCCGAGTCTACGTATCTTCAATGTAGTGAAAATAAACTTCTCCTTAGTCATAATCTTAAGAGATGGTCAACATAATCTGTGCTCTATGTTGGTAAGTCGAAAGACCCACCTAAGTGTTTTTCAGCTCTATTTAGTCTCCGTACTTGGGTATTAAAATAACGCATCACGATTGTCATGTTTTGACCATCTCGTTTAAAACTCAGTTTTTACTTCGTCACGGCTGCATATACATGTGTCAAACTCAAATCAGTTTGTTTACACATTAAACAAATGAATTCATATTTACTTTTAGTAATTCACTAAACTGGTGTTTTGCTACATGAAATTGTCTTTAATTTACATTACTGATTATTATCATTATTAACATTTTCATTACATCATCCAGTTTTTACAGAAAATAAAAAAACTAAGATATTAACAAAAGCTGAATGTTTGGTTTGGTTTTTACTACCAGCATAATAATTTTGAAATATCACTGGGATACATCTCAACAATCTTGTATGTAATACATACAAAAGTTTAGTAAATTTATACAGACAAGTCAAGATAATGATTTCATGACTACAATCATAACTATTATTATTACCGTTGCTATTGCCATCAATTACTTCGCATTAAAATAACAAATGTGTGAAAAAATAAGTATGAATGAGATTATTAAACTAATTCTCTCACTGTTTGAAATTATCATCAAAATACACTCAGGTAAAAGCAAACTATAAAAAAGAAAATAAAAACAAAGTTTACACAAAATAAAGTCAGAAAAGTGGAGCTAATTGTTTTTTCATCTTATTCTCAAATATCCGTTTGAGGAAAAAAGGTAGTTGTCCAAAGAGAAAGTTCTTCATATCAATGTTGGGAGATGTATCAGCTTATTCGAAAATTGCAGTAGTGTATACCTAATGTCACCTAGTTATAAGTTTTACACTATCGTTCTTTATGTTCAGATTGTCTTATGTTATCGGTGCATAATGTTTTCTCTCTTATAAGTCTTTTTTCACCTATATCTTGAAGTGATTCAGTTGTAACGATCATTGTTATTTTATTTTCTGGAGTAATTTCAGAGTTAGTATACATTTGACTTGCAGATTTATTAACTGATGTAATAGATCTAGGTTCAATTGTAGCTATCGGCGTACTTGTGATAGAATAAGGGGCTGTAGCCTTCGTAGAATCACATGAATTATGAACAGCTGCATGAACAGAACTATTTTCAATTTGATGTACACATCCCTCACCATTCAACTTACTAGCACATTCGGTTTTCGAAACCCTACTTTGAACTTTTCCAAGTGAGTTTATACTTATAGATGTGTTAACTGAAATTGTCGTGGTTGTGTTGGATGCAGTACTAATAGTTGTGGAAATATTATGCGGTAATTGTGTAGTATGAGTGACTTTGTTTATTGTGTTGGGATTCGATACATTAGAAGACATGTTCCTAGGTCCAGGAGGTTTCGGCAGTTTTCTGCGAAGCCACTCATGTTTAAAAGCCTCTCGTGGAGTCATGCGCTCCTCTGGTGTCCACCGTAAACACTTCCTAATAAAATCAAGGAAAACTGTATCTTCACAACCTTTAAGGGCTGTGACTAATGACCGACTTCCAGGAGTACCTCTAATTTTACCCCTTTTGGTATTACTACTGCGAAGTACGACACAGCCATTTGCATCCATAGCCATGCAGTATCTTGGGTATCCATAAGTCGCCGAGAAAAAACTTCTCACTCTTCGACATTGATCCAGTAGCTTTTGAGGTGGCATCCCAAGCAATTCTATTATACAAGCAAGTTGGTCTCCTTCATCTTCCCCTGGAAATATAGGAGCACCTAAAGATGGGAATAAGAATAGAAAGTTTTCACACTCGTTTAGGGAGTTTCACACACTCCCCCATCTATAAAATTGACTCTAGCAAGAACAATCAGTGTAGCAGAATAACATGAATTCACTATATTACGTGGTTTCTTGTCAGCTGCTTACCATCTAAATATAATAGTGTTATTCTTTGAAAATCAGTCTACATACTTTGTCATAACATCGGAAAAGTCCTCTCCAGTAAATATTTTGAAAATAGAAATAATTATGAAACAACGATAAGAGATGTACATATGTTAATTAATGTGGATATTTATGGGTTGGATATAAGAACATTCTAGAATAAACAACTAGGGAGATAGAGATAGAATTATGTAGGAATAATATATTAATGTTATAGTCATGTAACACTCCTAGAGAAATTAACTAAGTGTAGGTCAGATAAGAAAAGAGGATTAATAACTAGTGTCACGAAAAGAAAAATTGGGTAACAAGCATTTGTGAAGGAGTTCACCACGGCGAGGCAAGATTGACAACTGAATTTTAATGGGTAGATAGATTTAGCTTAAATCTTATCATAATTGCTTCGGCTAACCTTAGTAAATTTGACTTTCGTTGATTGTTAATTATCTTGAAGAACTTCGCGACATCAACACCATGACCTCTGTCAAGCTGATGGCGTTCAATTGCACTGCTGAAAACGTACTCCCCTCTTAGTCTAAGCTTTAGTGGAATGTGCTCAGCTACACTTTTCTGTTCTTTCGATATATGTTTGGCGTGTACGTGTAAATTGGTGAATACAGTTGGAGGTAACAAAGTGGGAATTTGTCTTCAAACGACTGTCTTAGCAGGCAATTCATCTGATACAAAGTGGTCAGCTTGGCATCTGGATAAGTCCCTTTATTTTGGCTTTTAATCTGAAATCAGTCTTTTCAGCTATTTCATCACCACTGAGGCCAAGTCTTAGGAATACAAGCTTCTCAACTACAGCATACTCCATTTCCTTCGCTTTAGTCTTCTCATACTTGTTTATGAAATTCTGAAGGTAACATTATCACATAAACAACGTCCAACTATGGTAAGTTCTTCATCAATTTTAGCTTCTGAATATAATCTAATGACGCGATTAAAGAGCGTTCTAACCAAAACTTTTGTAGTTTAATGGACAGAAGCTATTGAATTTTAAGTATAATCCACTCCATATGTCCCTCGAAAAATATATATCTTAATGCAAATAGTCGATTGGGAAGATATGTAAGTGTGTACACTGGTTTTTAAAGAATGATACTATTATATTTAGGGGGTAAACAGTTAACGAGAAACCGCGAAGTATAGTGAACTCATGTTATACTGCTTTAGTCAAATTTAGGGAGTTTTTTATCAAGTCTATAAAAATATATAAACATAACAAAGGAGGCAAATAACGTTTTGGTGGTGAAAACATTTAGCTTTTGTATATTTAAAGCCATAGTTTTATGTCACCATATTGAGTTAAAGTCAGTTACATCACAGGAAGCCATTTTCATTTTAGAGTACTTTATTTTCTACATTTGTGATCATACAACTGAAAGCAAGGGTGCTTTCAAACTTACTAGAATGTTTACACTGACTGTTCAACATATCTATTGATGCTTTATATTCCGAATCTGAGTCCACTAAAATGTTTTCAACTATTGTTACTTTTGGTAGCTCGCATCTGCAGTACTTGAAGCAGTCCTGAACATCCAACTTGACTGCTGAAAAATTCGTTTAATTTTGTTTGTATGGGTTAAAATTGCTTGAGTAGTCACTGATGTTCCGCCTTTGATTCCACCTAAGATCAGTTTCATAATCTGTGCTTTCTCTCCATTCTACACTGACAAACAGATCATGAGCATGTGGGGGGCATCTAGATATTGCAAAGATATTTAAAACTAGTACGCCTTTGAAGTAAGTGAAGTCAATAGGTCTCAATAACCTCATTTTCTTGTGTGAATTGTTCTGCTGCTACTTTTGGACCATCACTTAAACTTATTTTATAGGAGCTCTGCTCACCCAAAGAAAGCCTATAAAAAAATACTGAACATCTGTTGACATCTTTATTGACGTCTTCAGATTAGTGTATCAAATAGACTGCTTTAAAAACATCATACTGATCTTGACATGAGTACAAAGTATTAAACCAAGATCATAATAATCATTTTTTACCTGTTAGTAACTCCGCTAAAATACATCCAAAACTCCACATGTCAATCGGTAGACCATACTTACACCCGAGAATCACTTCCGGAGCTCTGTAAAATCTTGATTGTATATAAGTGTATAGACGCTGACTTTCATAACAACTTGAACCGAAATCGATCACTTTAATCCCACTCCTACCTTGTTGTTTAAGCAAGATGTTTTCCGGTTTTAGATCACAGTGAATAATTTTATTTCTGTGCAACATATCCAGACATACTAAAATTGAATGAGCGAATTTTCTAACTAGCGGTAGAGGAAACCCTTGAAATTTACTTCGTTTGATAAGTTCATATAGATTTATGCTTAGTAGTTCAAATGTTATACAAACATGACCACGAAAAGTAAAGTGTTCGGAAATATGCACGACATTACGTGTATTGTCTACATCCTGTTTTTTCAGTTGTTCGAGAATTCGAATCTCTTCAGTCGCTTGATTCGTAAAACGCCTTTCATTTCTCACCATTTTTAATGCAACATAAACACCATCTTTATGATCGTATGCTTTAACAACCTGTCCAAAACTACCTCTCCCGAGTATTTTTAAAACCTCATAACGATAGGCAACATGATCGTGTGCAGTGTGTATATAGGAACCCTGATCATCGTCATAACCACAATTATTTCCTGTCCCTAAAATTCCGTTTCTTTTCTTTGCATTATGTCCCACAAAATATACATAAGGATAGTTCAATATTTCCTGGTGTTCGTACGCGCTAAGTTTATGAAAATACAACTTCATTGCCATTTCCGGAGTGAGACATGTTTTTATCGTTTTATCTGATGACGACTTTACACACGATGTACTAATCGACTCATATAATGAAACCGGAAGACTAGTTGGTTCATTTACGCAGCTTTTGGGTATTGTTTTTACCGGAACTTCATTAAAATCCACACCACATGCTACAGTCCGGTTTCGAATTTTTGGAGATTTATTCTGATTTTCAAGTTTTGAGCTATTATATGTCCATGGACTGGTGTTTCTTTTGGTCCTTGATCTGCTTGATCGGTTTCCAGGCTTATTAATTTGTGGTTTATTTTGTCCTAATGAAAAATTACTCAAATGCAGTGAAATATTATCTGTTATAATCGCTGAGTTTTCGCTTTGAAATTTGTTTTGTTTCTCTTCACGCAATTGAGCAATATTTAGCAGCGACTTAACATTGCTGCTTTTGCTTTCTATTCCAAAAGAAGAACCGTTAGATGCGAGAAGACTGTATAGACTTTCGTTTTTTATTGTCCCTCCATTCATTTCCATTAAAGGTTGGAAGTGAGGATGACCAAAAGCTGTATCAATACTATACATAGGAGTACGTTATGAGCACTAATGAGGTCGTTTAGTTGGCATTCCAATGGTGAATATACATTTCGGAGAATTCAACTGTATATAATCTTTCATTGAGTGGAAATTATTGGTATCTATGATAAAGAAAAGAACATTAGTGAGGACATCGTCGTTTCTATAGTTTCAAATAGAAGCTAGAGAAAAGTTATTTCTATTAAAAGTTATAAAGCTCACTAAGGTTTTAAACGTAATATAAATGATAGAACTTGGACGCCAGATCCAACCACCAACGTCGGGCTGCATGTCAGTTGTAACAAAGTTTTCACGATTTCGTTCAACCTTAAAAACTCATTGTTGGTTAATATACAAGCGGAAAATTGTTGTAGTTAGAAAATTGATGAATGGTTGTTACTTAAATTTTCTTGTAAGGAAGTATCCATATCATTTATCAATGTAAAGATAAATTATTTAAAACTGGTTTTATTCCTTTTTAAACTCAAATTCTTCAAGACCAGCCAACTTTGATACTATAGTAAAGTAGGATATGGGTTTTTAGGTAAGACGGAAAACAATAGGCTACATTGAAACTGTTTTTTTTCGAAAAAAATAATGTTTTATTTTCTTTCGTACATAATGAGAGAACTATCATGAAAATTTGAATATTTGTCTTTGTGCGTAATCAGAAATCCTGCTTTTAAAATGGATGGCAAAAAGAATTATGTCACACATGTAACTGCCATAGGATGAAATTTTACATACGTTAGGAGAAAATTAGGTAAGTTAGGAAAGTCAGAAGTCCCGTTTTTTCACTGAGAAATGTGAAATTGAAGTTCGAGCTTTAGATAGATACAGACGACAGTATCTGATAAGAGATAAGCTAAAAATGGGTCTGATTTGAATATAAATATTCAGTGTGATCATTATTTGACATAGCCTTGAGTAATAAGTTTATGGACCTCCAATACTCTAGGTTAAGCTAAACCAGGTATTCCATAGTTAATGTCACCAGCTGATCTCAGTCAAGCAGCTATTGAAAAGTAGGAAGCACTGAACAGATGTAAATTTAGAAAATCTCCACAAACCCCCTTGATGGCAAGAACTACCTTAGGTAATTACTTGTGTGTTGTTATTGTGGAGATCTGTAAGTTAAAAGTGACAAAGTCACCAATTATTCTATCATATTGGGGTACTGATTATGCGGTGAAAGACTACCAATTTTATTAGCGGCAAAATTGTTTTGGTAATAGTTGATGTTAGAAAGGGTAAGTCTTCTAAAACGAATGTGTAACCATGTATGCATTTAGAAAAAACTGACCAGAATAAGGGTGGAATTTTACCACATTTTTGCCAACTCCGAGATGCTTAGTCGTTATTTCAACTAAAGGATCCCAAAGTTTCATAGGACAGATTAGTTTATATATCCCAATAAATTTGTTAGAGATTTCCAAAGTTAGTGTTTTAAACATCAACAGTTTCAGTTTAATTAATAGAACGTCAAACCTTTTAACTGAATGTCCTCATTAACTAAAGCAACTGTGATTCAACCAACTGGTAGTGAATAATAATCTGAAGACAGTAACTGCGTATAAATATATATCGTAATGCATATAAAGACCTATCTGATTATTTGTGATTTAAAAAAAGGACTATGTTGTATGACTGATTTTCTGGGATTGATATGACTTAGATTAAAAATAACAGGGTTGAGGAAATAAGGTTTAATAGAAAATTTGTAGTACTACTAAGTACTAAACACTAAAACACAGTATCCCAAAGACGATAAAATTCAGAGTGTAGCTGAAATTCTATAAACATAGCTAACACACGGAAATATTCATGAGGTGTCAACAAAACCTTGCTGAAGAATGAAGTGGAAATGTGGTAGCGTTACCAAAAAGACTAACAATGTTTCTTGATTACGTTCGTTTAATGTAGTGATGGGTAAATCAAACTCAGATTGTCTAGAAAATAGGATACAAACGAAAAGTAGTCCTAAATACTAAAATTTATACGCTTAATAAAGCAGCTAACTTAATGTGTTCAATAGTAATAATTAAACATGAACACAGTTTCCAACCATTTTTACTGACTTACAATCAGCAGGAGTTCGAGAATTTATCTTAATGATGAAGAAGTATAGATTTTAAAAAGTGTACCACGGTGAGAAATATAAGTTAAGGGACATTTGTATCATGAAGATTAAAAATTAAAGACCAAACAGAATATGAAGATATTGTCAAATGCACACTCCAAGGTAAACCAACATTATCTATATTCGAGTTCAAGGTTATGCAGGAGTCTTACATAAAAATAGTTGTAGTTCGATGAAATTCATTTGGAAACATGATCGTAAAATTCATCATCGTAGCTGAAAAATATAAACAAAAAAACGTATTGATGAAACATGCATGGAGTACGCACGAATTTGTAGATATTTATTCGTTATGATAATCATAAATTGAACGTGTCAAAATACTTGTTTCACTCAAATGTACAGAGATTTTCTCGGAACAAAGCTCATGGGTAAAAAAAATATTACAGATATCAGATGTTTGAAGGGGTATATTAAATATCTGCGCCGGACCATTTTCATTTATGTTTCAGCGTAGGAAGAAACTTCGCTTATTCAAGTTCAGTGTGCACTGACAATAAACAATCAGCTTTACTTTCAAAAAACGTGTAATTTTAGGGTCAGGTATGAAAGTAAAATATTTCACGCCTTCTATGGCCATGTTAACTGGCTTCAAAAGCCATAGAAGAAGCAAGCTATTCATTTTTGTGGTAAAATATACGAAAAAATTCGAATAAATGTAATGTAAAATTTTCTGAATAAACAATAGAAACAAGCTGCAATAGGTATGTGATGTTGATCCGTGTATCAAATAGCATTCCTATATTGAAGAATAAATGATTTCTGCCGGGTGAAACTGATACGTTCATTTTTTTAATAATACCAACCTACACTTCCCATCCTTTTCTTCTTCATAACTTTTTACTTTCAATGCTGTCACCTAATGATGGCTTTTATACCTTGTTTTAACTTTTATTTGGAGTGGAAGCATTTCATCCAATTGTCTAGTCTATGAATCCCTTAATTTCTAGTGTTTACTTTTGTTGTCAAACATCTGTTTTGTAGTTCAGATCTGTCCACAACTAATCAAAAACCACATTATAATAGGATAACTTCATTCTATTTGACAGAACCTTGAGACCGCCACTTTATTCAAGAACTATGGTGTCCTTAAATTAATTATTAGTAATATTGCTTTCAAAAATATTGCTCTATGAATATGAATCTACATAATCCACATTAGCGAATACGTAACGTGTATCTCTGATTACTAAGAGACCTTGAAAGTCATATTAAAACGAATAACGAAATTTTAAATGATAACAAACTATTTTCATTGATACAATCACTTGTTTGATAAAAATGATCACTGCGAAATTTCCAGAAATTCGACTTCACTCGTTTATGATTAGCTACATTAAAGTGAAGTAAATTAGTAGTCTTTGTATTGAGAGAAATATACCTTACCTAAAGTTATGCAACGTGTAATGTCGAGTTTCGAAAGTTAGAAAATGAGGAGATAAAGTATTTAAGAATAAGTCACCTAAGCTGCATCGAAACGTATAACGAGATGAAATATACGGTTTTAAACACAAATAAGATTGCGTATTTAAATTGGTGAATAAAAAACATTTGTTATCATAATAATATGTAGTAAAGTCATAAGTTGATGCTTTAGAAACAACGAAACGTTTCTATGAAACGTCAAACATTACTATAAATACAACAGGCCTAAACATATTTCGCCCAGCAGAATAAATAAAGTTAGATTAGCTTTATAAAACTAGCTCCCAAAGATGAGTATCTTTAATGTTTTTGGAAATGTGTACAATTATTAAATAACTGGGCTATTGCACTTTTATGCTTCTGATGTTTAAAGCTCACGTCAGATTCCCTAACCGTCGCTTCACATCACTGTATCCTAAATATTGCCAATTGATTATTCACCCTCTCTTTCATTCTTTGTCACTTATGGCTTGGTTTTATGTAAACTCTGATTTCCTACATAGGTTGTACTGTGGTCTGATAATGTATGTATACAAACTCAACAGTGTTTCAATTTTAATGAACTTGTCTAATTGCCATGTTCTCCTATCAGACTGGTTGTTGGGGATAGAAAGCTGCATTAAAGACTAGCAGATGTGTACTTTATATCGGCCATAGCTTAAGATCAATCATTGTCGAAAAAAGCGTAGGGTGTCAGGAAGACACAATAGGATTCTTATTAGTGAGTCTTAACATTTGATATCAATCGACTCTAGTCATAACAGTTGTCTTTTTCACACTTACATATATTTAAGGACCACGTTTTATCGCCTTCAAATACTTGGATGGATTCACTTGTGTTCAATACATAATGTTTCTTCCAGAATATAAATTGGGACCCTAAGTGGCTTACTGGATGGTTTTTATATCCAGTAACTTCGAATGTATCACTGCCTACTATGCCACTTAATGTGATCCCTTGTAAGATAATGAAAATGACAAAAGTTGTGAAGTATGGTGAAAATGGGATTTTAATACGTGGTAAATCTGAAGAACTAATAAAAGATAACATGATGTGCGGTTTTACCACAAAAGATTTATGATTACCTTTCGTAGTTCTTCTTATAAAACATCTACCTGTAATTTGTAGACTAATAACCTATTCCTCAGATCAGGCACTTCAAAATTCCTTCTATCCTGATATTGATAATATATAGCACTGTTTATTGATAATGAACAAAAATCATATCAAGACTTTGATGAGCTTTTAGTCTGCATGAAAGTTCGGATACTCTATTGAATTTATCTTTCCAGATAAGAGAGAATCATAGTTTTAAATGAGTGAAAAACACCGGAGGTATGCACTAAGTAACAAGTTGACAAGGAAATTCGGATGACGTTATTGCTCTGAACCATCATATTTTGAAAATGGAATTTAATTCACTGAAATATCATAGTTAAAATAAAGTAAATTTTGTATGATCTGATCAGTCACTTTGCCAACAAGTGAACTTTCAAGATCAGGTTCCGAATATGATGTAGGATGCTATATATTTTTAGAGCCCATTTCCAATTTACTACAACGTTAGTGGTTTAGCCTTGTAGTAAGAGTTAAAGCTCTATTATACACTCTGATCTTAGTTTTAGATTTTGATAAGGAGGAGATTTAAGGAAGGTTGCGTTTAAAGCAAAAATACGCAAGATGTTTACGGGTAACACGAGCTATATAGAAGCTTGAACTTTTAAAGTTTCTGTTGTGTATATTTTTATCTAATAAACGGTGTCCGGTCAACATTCTGAGTTCAAAATGCGTTGGTTTATTACCAATAGTTAACCCTTAAATATTTTGAAAGTTGTGTATTGACAATTACTGGTGAAACCCATTTTCAATACACTGTTGTTTCGTTAACTGTTTATAGCTGACAGTTTACAAATTTTCAACCAACTCAATAGAATCAGTATTACTATTGAGCCGTTCCATCTCAATGACTGTTATCAAAATCCCTTCTCATCCACAAATAAGTGAAGCGATTATCTGAGTAGTTGTGTTGATGTATGGACACTATAGGAAGAGTGGATGACTTACGCCATTTCACTAAGATTTAGAAAGGCCCATATATCTCCATAGAGCGCTTTGTCCTGTCATATTGTATTCTATCACATATAAAATCTTTTATGAAGGCACTCGCAACAATTCAGCTGAAGATTTAGCCTGTTTCTGTTGTAGCTGTGAATAAATCCCAAAAATCAATAGCTCTGCAAGTGTTCGACATTGGATGCTGACCATATTAGTTTTAATGAACTCATTTATCTGAAGGAGCTCGGTCATGCATCCGCACCAGATCACTGTTTGGAATGGCGTGCGCAACGTCTCCTGCGATCACTAGCCAGATTAAATCAGTCACTCCTCGATATATTGATAATCTATCAGATATATCTTCCAGCCTCCACGCTTCTGACTTTTGATTTCACTAGGTGGCCACGATTCAATTATAGAAAGTGTTACTGGTAAAGTGTTGTCAAACTACAATACCTGTGGTATCTTCACTGTACTTAATCTATATGAGTAACGCAATCACACAATTCATTACAAAAGACTTATATATTATATCTTATGTTAACTGTAATACGTATCATATTCCCGTCAAGCGCTTGTTTTAATTTCGATTTTCAGGACTAAGAAATTTTCCTGGAGAAAGTCCGAAAAACGTATAATATATGAATAAGCGCGAGCATTTTCTTGATTTCAGGAGTACTCACTTCTTTGGACAGACCTTTGACTACGGCAGTTTTAGCGAGCCAACTATTTTCTCATGGGTAGATTCGATGTCATGTCAAAACAAAATACATCAATGGGAATGAAAACCGGAAATACGTTCCAATTTCATGTCACTGTTCGTGGCAAACATAATTATCTAATAACAGAAACTGTTCACCACTGTTTAATTGTGAACATGAATGAACAAAGGAATGATTTATCAAGAAGACACTTCGAGGATGGAATTTAAAAATAAATTTGACCCGAATCGACACTCTTTTGAAGTGTTATAATTGTGGTCAGTTACTTAGTAGATTTTGTGAGATATGTTTCACTAAAAATCTCAATTTTCATGTATGAGATAACTCGTTCTGATTACAAGAATTTTGAAACAAGCAGAAAACACTCATTATATAGTCACAGAACGACATATAAGCATTCCATACCAAATTACTTCACGAATTGATATTCCAAATGTTAACGTTGTGATGAAAACTCTTGTTCCTCCTCATTAAGTAAGACGGATAAATCTGACCACATCTGATGGGAAAAGAAGTGGAAGAACTCTTCTGTGTGGTCTGATAACTGTTTCTTGTCAGGCGGTGGAAACGCTTGCTTTAGGGTAATCTTACTCATTATATTACATTTGTTCAGATATCGATGAATGAATTAATTTACATATTGTGCCATATCAATATTTTTAAATAAAACTTTGAGTGCCACTAGTTATAAGTTTATGTGCTGTTGAATAAATAAAAATTACGGTATGTCGGTATCTTCGGTACTACTGATCAATGATAATCAAAACTCACCAAATAGTCTACTGTATAAAAGTTGGACATGTATACTGCTACTATATTCGATATCACGACTGCAGAATTGTTACGGTTCGGTAAAAACAACAATGCGGCATATTTAAAATTACGCCACTCGCACCATGACGATATTAAGTGAACAGTGTATAAAAACGCGAAATTGGGACAGAAGTGAAGTCCTGTAATTTTAGCTTACTTTCACTATGGTTTATAAAAAAATGAAACGCAAAGGCATAATTTTGATTTATAAATGTTCGCCTTTTAAAATTTCGTTTCTGTTTTTCTTTGATAAATCCTTTGTTATGTGATGGATAACTGCTTGTTTTGTGTCAGTCAACTTCTTCAAAAACTCGAATCTATTAAGCAATTCCAGTCGCCTGTATTTCAGATGATTCAAACTCCGACAACCTGTCAAAAAGACTGGAAATAAACTCAACTCCGGTTCTTTATTTCGTCCGTCTACTTAGCGACCGAGCAGAATCAAGAGGACATTATCATTTCTTCCATCTTTGTAAGCAGTGGCGGTTGACCTCTCTCGTTCTGTGAGTTTTATCGCTTGTTTTTTTAGTCCTTGCAAAATTTAGTCCTTTAATGTCCTGAATTTCCACAATTTATATAATATTCCAAGTGTTGGTACTGATTTTTTGGAGTCATTTTTGTTTTCCCGATGTTATAAGTGCTACTCAAGTCAGTAAAATCTTTCCAGCATCCTTACGTGCTTCATTTGATATTGTTAATCCGTTTTGTTTTGAACTTTTTGTCGGGATAAGATCTTTGAGTAAGCTCATTTTAGCTAAATACAGAGTTGTTGCTGCCTGGGATCTTCTAACTTTCCACGCACTCATTAATCAGTGTTATTCATAAAGTAAATGTGAAATGTAAAAAAACGACCTTCGGTTTGTTATTCTTCTTAAAATTATGGATAGCTCTCTCCCTCACCTTAATACTGACTGTCCAGTCGTTTTAAATACTAGACACCGGCATTTACATCCTGGAACAAAGTCAGAGATGTTATTGATCTATGGCAGGAGGATCGATATTGGAAATACACCCTAATGCACTATTAGGTGGCTTGGACGCAAAATGTGGTGCGTGAAATCCGTTACTGATATGTTTTCATGTCTGTTATTTTGTCCCTAAAATGAACTGGAAGGGAGGTGGGTAAAGAGTTAAAGGGTAAATAACTGTCATTATGCTTACTTCTTTATAGATATAGTTTACCGGTTATCAAACCATGTTTCGTTTGCGGTATGATCTCATTTAAAATGTTCCACAACTGTCCTTGCGATAAAAATTATCGGACAAACTATTCGTGGTTTAGAAAGCCTACTGGTGATCAGTTGCAAGTTGTTATACCGATGATAACAAGTACTAGTGGTCCTGAGTAGATTGTTAAATATCTTTGATGGCATTTCGGAAAGATCTTTGCCGTTCATTGTATAAATAATTTGATGAATAAAGTTGTCGAGCATAAGCTTTTCCCATAGATCCATAAGTTCTTAGGTTGTGGGAGTTTCAGTGATATGCTTTCAAGCATACGAAATTGTGGAAAGTGTTTGAGTGTGATAGTGGAAACCTCAACAAAGTGACGAGGATAGGATTCAGTACTTATGGGCAAATAAAAATGTATAAGGGGTCTCCCGATGTAATTATCACCGATTCAACATACAAAACTAACAGAAACGTTGATGGTATAATCCTGCTTATCGAATGCCACTGGTTACAAACTTTTTAGCTGGTCGTCAAAGGTAACCGTTTGTGCAAAACCTTGGTTATTTTTACGCGGACAAACAAAGAAAAAAAGGAAGTTATGGTGTGGATCATGGATTAATCCAAACTTACCACGATGAACACTAGTAATGCAGAAACTTTTGTAACAGGTTGTACAAGTTCCGTCATATTAGCCGCGGAAACAACTCACCGTACAGCATACACAGGTTTATGTTCATTTCGCATGTGTAGAGTTGTGTGTAAGAAGACAAGCTCTCCAATCCTAAAGTAATCCTTGACCAACTTGTCCCTTAATTGTCAGTGTACAAGTTTTATCAGATTGGACGCATAATTAGTGTTCGTAGTAGACTGATTATCACGTACTTCAAGGAAAACTGGATGATGCTGAGATGCAATCGGGCTGAGGCATTCAATGGTGACATTACTGCTTTGAGTGACAATACGAATAACCGTGTTGAAAATTAGCATGAACATTTGAAATGCAAGTTCTTTCATAAAGATTATTCATGCAAATGTATACGAATGACATACACGTGGCAATCACAAACTGGTAAATGCAAGTCATTAGAATCTAGCTCGTATTTTAGTCACAAACGTAGGTGCATGGCGCAGGAAGGCTTAATACCTCTCTTAAGCAGGTTGACAATGTTCGCTAGGTCTTTAAACCCTAGAGACTATAAAACAAAAGATATTATTTACATTGAAGTTATTGTGGTCATTTATTCCCTACTGCTGGATTGTTAAACCACTTTAATCTGTGCTCTTTATTTTGTCTTTTCGTTCGTCCCATGCGTTTTCTAGCCAAAACTTGTTAACTGGTTTCATCGGAAAGAATTTTTCATTCGCTACTTGTACAATGGCCTTGTACATATTTTAGAGATCGCTGTTTTCATTGATTAATGTTTTTAGTTTAAATAAAGAGACTTCTGTCGAAGAATATCCTGGCCTTCTAATCACGTTTAGTTTCATTCGTCTGTTTTTGTATCGGTACATGTGTTTGGTAGGTCTTAGTTTGATTATCTATGTGACCATGTAGTGATAAAATTTACCATCCTTTCCCTTGAAATACATTCATCGCTACTAGTAATAATAGTTTTATATTCCCTTCCTGATTTCGTTACGGTTGGTAGATGCAGGTAAAGATCATCACGAAACGACATTGTCGGTGGGGTTTTCTTTCTAAGAATTTCTAAGTGTACAGCCTTGATCTCTGATGGATTTGGTGTGGTTGGGCTCTTAAACAATTTTCATCTGTTTCTTTCGCCGCTCTCCATCATCAGCAATTGGTTTTCCTTCTTTGTTTGGGTGAATGATTTGATTTTTACATTTACCCACCGGTTTCTAAGCCATGTCATAAATCCACCCTTGTATCTCCATCTCTTGAGGCCTTATTGACGTAACTACCAGATCTCTTACATAGTTCCGTATCTATGACTACCATGAAATCGTTTAATCAACCCTGTTATTTGTCCCGACCGTTCATTTTTTCACACTTTTATTCCAATTTTGTTGACCGCAATGATTTCAATTTTCGTCTCTTGAATCTTATTCATTAATTTTACAGAGATCAACTCCATATTTTGGTGCTTCTTGATGCCCATAAACTCCAGATATTATGGAAACATTATAATTTCAGCTCTCGTTTAATTGTTCTCCTTGTTGGATTTCTCCTCTCCCATCAGATCATATGAGGCGTGAACCCTGTTGCTTTGAGCTGCGTTGAGTTCGTTATAACTCTGAGGATCTCAAAAGAGGGCTACATAGAACGTCTACTTTGCAGAACTTTAGCCATACAATATTTATTTCGCCTCCCTTTTGGCTTGACTACCACCAGATGATGTACAGCGTTTTCTGCTTTCGTGTTTGTTCTAACATACTTCGTCAACTCCTGATTTCTTATTGGTGTTGCAGAAGTGAATATATCAATGATTAAAAACCGTCTTATTGGATACCATCATTTTCACTGTGTTTTGATTTATTTTTTCACTCAACATCTGAACTTTTTTGTATACATCTTTGACCTCGGACATTTCGGTTTCTCTTTGTCTTTGGTTTGGTACTTGAAAAGTTTTGCTCCGGGAACCTAAAAAATCAAATATTTGTCTTGTAATTGTTATAATTACTATTGGAACGATATTTAGGTGGGTTATTTATAACTCCCGAATAGACTTTTGTGCCATAATTGGAGTTTATTTCTATTGTTATTTTTGAGTTAAGTTAGAAATAGATCGACATACCGTACTTGACTAACGGAAGAGGGCAAAACCTGGACGTAATATGGTGCACATGTGATTTATTTGATTTGATATTATGGTTCATCGAAACAAATATAGAGTTGTATATGCGCATGTGTGAAAAACCGTGCAGCTTGTAATCGTGTTAATTGAGGCACACAGATCTAGCAGTCTCTCTGGAACGTCCTTGTGACGAGCTGATAATTCACTTCTCTGACTTCAATGCTGCGAACGAAACTAATCCTTCTCTTTTCTCTCATCGCTAGTTCTAGTAAAGCCATCTGTTTAATGGATGTGGCTTGTGATGTTGAACCAGTACGGCCAAACAAAATACACTAGGTTTATCGATTGCACATCAACTGAATATGACAAGAATCATCAAACTGAGTATTTGTCAGTGACAAGTTTCTCATGAGTTTTAACTTGAGATTCTCAGCATCCAACATCCATCACTCTTTTTCCTCCTCCATTTCATATTACCTAATGATGCTTTCGTACTCGATGTTGTCCATTCTCCTTTCACTTGGAAGTCCTCACAAAAATATTTAGGTCATTTTGACCATTTCACTACCATGAACTGCAGCCTTTCCTACAAATGTTCTCTATCATCACTGACACCAATAGTGAATGTATTTCACTGACAGACATTCCCTGGAGTCTTTTCCTTCAACTTTGGAAGGGATTATTTCGTGAGTCTCAAACTTCACAAACAATTCTAGAACTTAGTTGTACAGGGTGACTTTTTGTGTGAGGTGCACTTTATCAATCATGGAAAAAATGAAACGACAGGTATTCTGAAGTTAGTCCTTTTCATAGATGTGGTCGGGTGGATTTCATTCATTTCAAGCATGGCCAGATTCTATCTTCTTTCCCCTGAATTCATCTAAATAGCCAATTAGGTCTCCGACATTGTCCGCATATTTCACAAATATGTACTTGTGGCATCTCTGGTTGTCAGAAGGGGAATGGGCTCGTTGCTTCAAAAGAGTCCCATTTATAAGCATGAAATCCCATAACTACTATATGTGCAACCTTTTAACTCCCAGAGTTGAGTTTGAATGGTTGTTATGCCTTTCATACGTGCTACTTAAGAGAGCCACTTTTGTACAAGGGGGGTCTCTTGACTTATCCCCAATCTTCCTTCCCCGCTAGACCTAAAGACTGGTAGTAACACAAGAGGGCTTCTTAGGTTCCAATTTGTAATCCGTGTTGGCTCTGTGATCTGACCTACTAGATTGATCTTCCTATTATCATTTCAGATCCTTGTGATGTGGCAGCCTAATATCCTAAGTCTTAAGTCGAATTCGTATCGGTGTCTTTACTGGCTGGACTTACGTTGGGAGTCGGCGGTTTTGTTTGTGGTAACCTTTGATACAGATAAGCTTGCTAATGGAATGGTATATTTAATATTGGGATGGAGGAGACATATAAAGCATCCACACCTATCTTATCCAACCATTCAGTCTACATATTTTTATCACGTTGGCTTGTATTGACTCCCGCTATATTTCATCAAGTAGTTAATGAACAATGAGAACATTTTTCGGACTCAAGGGTGATCTGTTGGTAGTTCTTCTAGTTTAATTACAGGCAAAATACTGAATCCATGCAACAAATTGGTAGCTAAACCACTAAAAGATAAATGATTTTCGAAACTAAGAGCTTCAGACAATGTGTTGTGGAGTGTACCGAAACTTATAATAAATATGCTCTCTCTGAAGACATCGTTTTATGTCAGATCATGCTACAGACAATCAAATAAATCCAAATGAATAAAACACGTGTTGTTCAAAAGCAAATGCAACAACGTATTAACAATAGACTTATTTCGCACAGGATGCATGTGGGATTGACGTTCTGGAACCGGAACGATACAATGTCAGTCTCACAACTCTCTCTATATCATCCCTATTTTACATAAACTCAAGGATGGCTCTCCTCGACCGGTTAACCGAGAATATGGAACGTGATTTACCGTGGCCCATTTACATGTATACCAGTGACTCTATATGCGCTTGGAGTTGGAAAGTGCTCGCTGGCTTCTTCATGTACCCTAATTCGACTACATTCAATCAGAGGCAATGAACTATCACATCTTAGAACTGTATAAATCAAGTCTGTTTTGAAATATCCGCATATATAAAAACTACTTTAGATTATCTGACAAGATTTGAGTAGCAATTTGAACTTTGTCGGTAAACTGGCATGCCTTATGTACCAAACTGTTGTTTGAGAACAAATTATCTTTATATTTTTCAACATACACCACTAATATAATTTTTCCGCCATCCTAATTCTTTCAGTAATCACCTTCATCTTCATATCTGCCTCCGCCACAGGTCTTTCTGATGTAGAGAATGAAGCTTTAGTCAGCACCAACCCAGGTTTATCAGTAGCTCAATTATTTGAATCCAGCCTAAACACAAAATTTATTATTACAGCCACTTTACTTGTGGTCAAAGGAAATATTGTAGGCAACTGCAATACCTCTACGTTTTTGATGCCACAATACAGAGGACTAAACACTCATGAAGACACCTGCACGAATGATTTCAAAGCAGTTCTCTTCGACCGCTTTCAGGTCAACCAACATCAAGCACCCAATAGATGTTCTGAAAAAGTTATGAGAAGCAAGACCAGAAGGTATTCCTAAATAATTCGTAAAGTGTGATGGTAGATCGTTTTCATCATTCTGATTTGAACTGCCCAACCCATGTGTGGACTGTGATCCCTGTCCATGGCAGACTTCTCTTACAACATGTAGGTCCGGAAATAGATCAGGTAGTAACGTCGTCAACCGTAGGCTGAAGAACATGGCCGCAGTGCATGAAATCATCCGCAAATAGATATTGTCATTTTTAGTCCCAGAAAGCTTGACAAACCACTATCGTAATGTGTCTATGGCGGACCCATGTTCTCTACACTGTATTTAAATTTTTTGTGAAACTATCCAGTAAACAGCCAGTGATAATCAGTGATAATCCCACTCTTAGATTTTAGTAAGACCTACGACATCACACACAGAATTTATTAAAAATGTTTTAGTTTTTATGTATAGGGCCCTTTGTTACTCTTCTTTTACGGAACATCGCCAAATTGTTCACTTTTGCTCTAACTCCTTTAAGCCTGTGAAAAGCGTCAGCTGGCTTCAACAAAAGTTTGCAATTGACTCATTACTTTCCCTTCTTTTTCTCAGTGACATGATCTTATACTTTCAGTGTGATTAACCCCTATTTTCTATTGCATCAGAAGTGGTTCATTTATTTTCATCTACTAAAATTATTTGGTTCACGTTTTATCAACGGGAAGTTTAATCCTGACATGATTTGCATTTTTTAATCTTTCACTGTGTCGCTACGCAAAAATTTATCACTTTTGTTCCAAAAACTCTGTCCTGAGATTAACATTCAGTAGGTTACATTACCTTTTCATTTTATCTGATTTCGCCTGGGCTTACCTTGAAGCTTCCACGGTTTTGCACGTCGAGGCTAGTTTTAGTATATCTTAAATTCCTATGCTACCCACTTTTATCCGTGTTACCCGTTTTGAGCATATTGTTTTTCACGGTATTAAACTGTTTGTAGGATTTATTTAACAGCTTATATTTCATCATAATCATCGCAAACATTTGCAAGTAATCTGGATGCCATCTCGATGTCGCCTGTGGCATGCAGTGTGAAAAATGCGCTGTTTGGTTTTACAAAGCACAAGCAGACCTTACAGTTACTGCTTACAACAGACCTAATAAGTCAGATCGCAGGTGGGCATGTGGCACACGCAACATGGGCAATGAGAATTTGCCGGGCAATATCATCATTATACGGGTAGGTGTGAGGGAAAAATTGTAAGAAAATCTGAAAGAGGGTAGTACTCAAACGGATAAATAAACTTGAACGAACAGTGAGGCAAAGAAGAGGTTTGTCAATTACACTAGCACACATAGGACATGCATTAACACCAACGAGGATACACTGAAACAGCACTGTCATAGAGTCGGTGTTAGACTCTCAGTAAACTTCTGTCCCCTAACATGAACTCCGCAAGTCTAACTGTGATCCTTAAAACCTCTACTTTAGGCAAGTCTACCCTTGTCAACAAGTTTAAAAGGGATCGAATTTTAAAGTCGAAAATGCTGAACAGCCCGGGCATTGTACGAAAATTATCCAATGAATCGGCCATGAAATCTATCCCCAAGTTTGTTCAACCAGTCAACAAAAAGCACAGGAATCCGGATAGTAATCCGACTTTCCAACATAAGGAATTAGCCACAAAGATTTTGGAAACCGGGAATAATAATCACGGTTTGCAATTATTCTCTCTTGACCACTAACCCCAAACACAGTTATGACCTTCCTCTCCGTCTTCAGGATAAGGATGGTAAGATGCTTTTGCAAGAGTTCAAAAGGAAGCTTAAACTTACGGAGATTGAGCCACTAACGACAATACATATAGGCCGTACAAACAAACAAGAAACCAAAGCACACAGGGAATAAGAAGAAATATGCTTCACTATCAGATAGAGCTAATTGATAAATTTTTCTTCAATTCAAAAGCTCATTCCGTCATACAGACTCTCTTCAACGATCCAAAACAAGAGTCCTCAACCAACAATGACAGTGACATCCAGGCCTTCTGGCAGAACAGTATTTACAAACGTTACAACAGTTCGATAATAAATTCATCGACAGGGGCCTCACGTCCAACTCAAATGGACTCTGAAGTGAACCTTAGGCGCTGGTTTGTTGTATCAGAGACTGCAGCATCTAAGCATGGACACTTCTCCTGGCCCGGATATGGTTTGTTCTGCTATACTGAGGAAATTGACTCCAAATTTGTCAAAACCGCTTAGCTTTACGCTCACAAATTTCCTATGCCAAGGCGCGGCGTCACAAAACTGGGAACTGGCTCACACCTCATCAGTTTTCGGTGCAGGCTGACGTGGCAAGTTTTCAAGTCACCGGCTGATAGCGGTTCTCCCAATATCCTCAGAAATTATAGGGTGCATGATATTTGATGATTTAGATGACTAACTATTACCTATGAACTTCTTTTCGCCCTTGGAGCACGGTATAAGGGAGGGTCGCTTTCGAATAACCAACATACTGGCTGCGTTGTACAGATGGAACATCATCTCTGATCCAAAGGTGAAATTTGGTGTGATATACCTTCACTTCTCAAAAGGTTTAGATGGTCTCAGTCACATAAGTTTCATCAACGAGATCGAAAATGGTTAGGTATCAGGTCATGGTTAGCTGATTGACTTACCTCACATTAAAGTAGTCGACTTCCAAAGGTTGGGGCGAACTTCACTTTTCTCATCCTACGGAATGTACAAGTAGAGTCTCACAGGGTTCAGCATTAGGACCTCTCAGTATCGTCTGATCCACTACCTTTAATTGACGATGTAAAGCTGTGGGGGGAGGTTTTCAAATGTGATGATAAGCTGTCACTTCAGAATGATCTGGCTTGACTTCAAATTTGTACGGATTAAAACTAAAGCTATCCTTGTCTGGAGTTATCTGGAGTTGAAGAAGGTACAAAAGTGTTGATACATTATGATCTGAAGTCCTGCGCTAACTGAGACAAGAAACCTTTCGGGTGAAGCTTGCGCAAGTAACATTCAAGCGTCGTTGTGGCCAGTTTGACGATAGAACTTTCCACGTATTCTTCAACAGTGCTGTTAGGCCCCAGCTGGAGTAAGGAAATATAGTGTTTCCTCCTTCACTCCAAAGGCTAGAAACACATTGGAACGCATCCAACGGAAAGCTAAGAAATCAGTTCGAGTGCTCGGATTTAGACCATGTGAGGAAATACTCGAATCACTGAATTCTTACTCATTAGAGTATGAGAGCCTCAGAGGTGACCTTCCAACAAATTATAGCATGAGAAACACTCCTGGAAACCCCCGTGAATACTTAATTAAGCTCGTTACCGACTCACAACTTTGGGGCGAAACCCAGAAATTTGAGACACAATATTGTAGAACGTACTGTAGATGCACATTTTACTCTTCACGAGTAGTCGAATTCCGGGATCCTCTGACGGCTGAAGTTGTACAAGTGACTTCGTAGGGGTGCTTTGGAGGAAAACTCAACATGTTCTAAACAACTAAGGACAATATCTCACTATAATTAAATAAGATTTTCTTCGCCGAATGTATTTTGGCTTCTTTCTGGAGGCATCTGTAATCCACCACTACTAGATACGGAAGCCGGACAAACGAAAGCTTCTATTCCGTCCAGAACCATTTGAACCATTTAAAAGAAGGCTGTACTCCAAAGGTAATCCAAAATAACATCACTATGCTAACCAAATGCAGTATGTCACGGAATCTGTACGGTAAATACAGATAACAGTCGATTTATTTGCATTTGTCACTGTCCATATCTAAATCTTTTTCTGCAAAAATGCAAACTAAAATCAATCAGGGTTGTTCATGGTTGTATTTTCCAGGCCGCTATCCAAGACTGTCTTTTTATTACTATCATTCATCATGCGATACATCAAGAATTTTTAAATAGTTTTACACTAGCTTTTCAAGAAATTCTGAATAGTAAATGTAGAACTTTTTATTGCATTTCAAATTCATTTTAATTTCTATTATGTAAATATGTTCCCTACAAACTTCTTTTTGTCGAGTTTTTCCACTTTTCTTCAGGACTTTCACTACTGTATTCCGAATTGTTTTTCATTAAACTCTTATTCTACTGTCAGTTCTCACCTAGAATCATATCATGTGCATTTATTCATTTTTATTTGTGGACTAATACTCTGTGATTCGTTACAATGTCCTACTGGATTTATTAGCAAACGACGGTCAGTTGTTGCTTCACTGATATCTAGATAATTGTTTGTCTTCACTCTTTTACTCAATACACGCTTTCTTACTTATTAGGCTTTCGTAGTTATAAATTCTTGCACCTATTTCTTATGCCTATCTAATAAACCGAAGATTTTAGGAATACGACAGTAATTCACTCGCGAAATCCCTAAAGCTGATCCTCCCGATGACTACCTCTCTCTATGCTACATCTTAGGGCTGGAGCCCCTCTGTAAGCAAACAGTTTTGTCCGATTGGACTATTTGCTTCAATCTACTGCACAAACTCATTCTTTTTGTACTGTGTCCTAACGGTTTTAGGGTTAGCCAAGACCTATCAGGTGAACTCTATTGGCTTTTCTGGAAATGTTTTCTGTTTCTTATGGCTCACAAACCTACCGTGCAGGTGTGATTTTGTGGGTGAATATTTACTCTCGTGTCTAAACGCACGAATGTCGCACCGGGAGCAGGAATAGCCCACAAATAAACCGGTAACACACAAGTTTCCACTTATGCGTCCAATAGCACACATGTAGGTAAATTTACGCACCTTCGAGGGTTGATAATCATCACCCCTTAGAACGAATATGCTACAACTAACTGTCACTCACAAAATACATGCATATTACTGGCTTTCAACTCCAAAAGTTATGACAAACACAAAAGCATAAGTATTCACTGAGGAAAGGTTGATGGTCACCTCTCCTTAGTATTTCCCACCGTACTTTTCATTATATCTTCGGGCTGGAGAGTGAGGCCTCTAATTTTATGAGACCCAGGGCAGACATTTTCAGCTTACTTTTTTTTTCGTGCTAATCCACGCGTGTATCCAATCATATACCAACACACAAAAACCATGGACATTTGTCTGACGTTGTATCTTACTGAGTCCTAATACTCTGTTTAGAAACCCATCTTCTATACTATTGTAATTCACAATATTGCATCGACGCCCAACCCTCAGTTCATATGTTGTAACCGTATTTGACGTGAAACGAAGGATAACGAAAAGCAGTCGATAAAGAACAACAAGGCTATTAACGTTTCTAAACACTATTCTTTTGTGACATACTTTCTATCTAAATGAATGGTCTTCAATTCTCTAATGTCAACTTTTCCTCTGTAGCTTTGTCTCGTTACAACTTTTTAGCAGTCGCAACATATTGTTCTTTATTGCTGTGCTCTTTAATCCGAAAAATCTTCAAATACAACCATTCTAGCGATGGTAAAAATTGTGAATTTTGTCATACCATAACTTTATCTGTTCCTCTACAAGTGGTTGAACATTGTTGAGGGGTTAAATTCATTTAACTTATAGATTATCCTTTGTTGTTGGATTGCACCGCCCGTGCAGCACACAGCGACAAAGCTTCTTCTAACCCCTGAAACAGTAGCCCAACATGCACGTCTGCCATTTAGGTTAAGCGCCTTCTAATAATCGCTTTATAACAACGGTAAACTAATTAGACTGTTTCACAACACATCTGGTAAATCGTCATGAACATTTTGCAGTAGGTCTTCCCGATGTATTAATGTCACCCCACAACAACTTTTATGGGCTTAAACCTAACTTTATGACATCTATTGATGTGACGGTCAGAATACCACACTGTGCCTTAAGTTATTCAGGGGCGACAAGACACTAGATACTTTGTGCTTTTCCGATATTTATTCAAATTTTAGCTTCGTCTCTTGTCCCTTCTCTAAATATCTTCAACCTTTTATTAATCCCAGTACACCTTTGTCTTGACCAACCGAACGGTTATCAAGTCATGTGGTAATGATTGATTAAATTGTCTTCAACACACATTGGATGTAAAAGTAAGATACATAATGATCCCTCGAATAAACAATGAGCGTTGGGGTATGCCTAGCCGGAATAACTAAATGTGTGCTGCTAGCCATCTCGAACCGTTTTTTAAAATAGAGTGACGAGCTAGTGAAAAGCGATTTGTTTATATTTACAAAACAGACAAATATTTAGCAACGACTAAATTCAAATAAATCGCCTTGAGAGACGCTCAAGGTCGACGCGTCGTCAGTGTATTTGATGTGAATTACTTTATGTTGGATTATGTAGAAAAGCTAAAAAATTGTTCTAACAAGTCTATGCTTTCTCATGTTCATAATTAATAAAACGTGGAAGTGCTTTTGTTCCAGCCCATTAAGTCAAATACTCGACCTAATCTTCAATTTCGCTGTTCTGAAACAAAAGACGAATGTGAAGCGCTGTGAACTTATTTAGTCTAAAAACAAAGCTCCACAAGTAGAATTATAAGTGTGCTTTAGCTCCGCATTCCATGCTCAGTGGTCTCAAAATACCAGAGCAATGCTTCGGACATATAGTTATAAGTAAACGTAATCCGTAGATTATTTGAAGATATTTGGAATATAGTATATTCCATTACATTGAAATAAAGCAATTGTAGTTCCCGTCTTTAGAAAGAACCGCGTACTTAATACAAGTCTGCTCCCAAACTATTGGCTTCTATCACACTCCTCAGAATGTGTGTCTCTAGTGAAAAGTGGGCTCATGAGAAACAGTTCGGCTTCCCGTTCAGGTTTTGGATACATTGATGACATTTTCACCTAACACAAAATGTTGGGGCGTCGCAACACTTGTTGCAAATCAACAATTGTTGTGCTTATTTACATCAGGCCCATCCGCGAATTGTTGAACAGCGACTAAAGATAATTCATCTTGAGTGTATGTTTTTCATTGAACTGTGTCGTTTACTGTAAAATATTTACACTTAGTGTAGCTCATTTTCTGTGCCGTGTTGTCCGAACATTTTAAGGACTTTCAATACCTGACAGGTTTATCGACCTAGATGCTAAGGAACTTCTAGTGACTTCTGGAATCTCAAAAACAAGGAGTAGATTATATTTTCAAACATGCTAATAATTGTATTGTGTTACGAAGCAAAATAGTACGTAGTTCACTATCAACATTCCTTATCGATTGTCCATATATTTACGACATTGTAGTTGGCTAAATCAGTTTCTCTGCATTTACAATAATGGAGTGATTTATCAATAACTGGTTCGCTTGATGCATCATTTTAACGTGTACAAATCTATAATATACTCAAACATGGAAAACGAGGTATTACCGAACAAGCCATGACTAGTCGAAGATTATTTAGTTATTTTTCTTCGTCCAATAGTAAGAATTGTAAAAGATGCTCTGTAAAGTCTTATCTGCATAATCCAGTTGGTAGTGCCTAAATACCAACTAAACGTCCTCCTGTATTTATGTGTAGTGTTTCATTCACTCTTATTTAGTCCAACCGATGCATAAAAAAGAACTGACATTTTGACGAAACGACTTCACGATGTCAATTATTGTCATGTAAAATTTCGATCCACAATATGGTTTTTGTTCGTCTTGTTTAAAAAAATTAAAAATAACTAGTGACTTCGTGCATTATTAGGACGGCTCAGGGGTTTTCGTTCTGATCTTTTGACTTTCCTTCAACGATAAAATCAATTTGTAATTACGTTAATGCTTAAAGCGCAAAGTTGTTGTATTTCCAAAAAGTTTGTTTAAGACCATTCTGCTTTGTGTACGTTGTGTAGATGTTAGTAACGCTGATATTTCGTAGGGCCTGGCAAATTCGCAAATGCCTGTCTGCCTAAAAGTTACTTCGAGGTATTTTCGTTTACATACTTGATAGACATTTAATATCCCATTATAAGCTGTCCAAGTAAACTTTCAAACAATTTTTCTATTACTAATATACTGGTAATGTGTTTCAGGCTACATTGACTAGCTCAAACCTAACTAGAATTAATGGTATTCAAAGATCAGTAAATCAAATGGATCAAAACCCTTTGTTACTGAAAATACAGAGGATCGTAAATGGAATGCCAGAGAATGAAGGAGTAATATTATTATTTATTGTAATGCTTTGTAGCCGTTACTAAATGGACTAGACTCTATTTTTCCTCTCATGGCAAACAACTCCATTAGCAATCGCAGGACCCTTCGTAGCAATTTGGAAAAAATTCAGTTAAATTACTATCAAGATCTTCTAACATCGTTTGGTGATGTTAAGAAGGTATGTTGTTTTCATCTTTTCTAACTCAGTTTTCAGCGTCTAGACTCTCTAGATACTTGTATAAACAGTATTTTAGAAACATGCCTTAGAGTGAATGGAACATTGACTGTAGGTTCCTTTGAGTTTTATCACCTCATTAACTAAGTCTGTTAAATCGGAGACGGTATGTTTAGTGGAAGAGGCACAACAGTTGAAATCTGACAGGTAAGCCCTTTTAAGCATCCTATCTTTCGTTGCGATTCATTTACAGTAAAGTGGCGGAGATCAAAGCTTATTTACTGGAACTGTTAGTTGGCTCATACCAAATCTCTGCAAAAGATGCACAAATATTGTCCTCTAAAATTAGCCATGCAGATGACACATTTTTTTCAGCTCTTTTACGTGGCAAAGAAATAAAAAATATGTGTAAAGATTTATTGCAGTCAAACGAATTAACCCTCAGGTAACATAACTATGGTTCTTTTATTCTTTAGCTGCTCACTGATGAATGAAGCAACAGAAATTTTGGACACGGCATATGAAAATCTTTATGAATGGGTTCAAAGTAAATCATTTCACTTTTCCTAATCCTTCGATAGATGAATGCATGAAACAGGTTCAAGAAACACCTGAAATATCTCCCTATCTTCAACGTGCTTTGTCAGAGTTACAAAATAAACCAGTTCTTCTAAAGTAAACACTTAAGCCTATTAGTTTTTATACTCTAAGCAAAAGTATTAATTTCCTCTGATATTCTTATCACTTTTTGTCCGGAAGATATGTTCCATTATGAGAGTTGGAATGTGATTTGTCAGAGCTAGTGTAGCGATTATGTTTAATACATTTTTAATATCGATTAGTATTCCGTGTGCTTTAACAGGTTGAATGTTTGGAATAAACAGTCGCCTTATCGGAGCTAAGTCTATCCTTACCAGTGGTTGGTAATTTTATTTTGTCGGTTGGATGTTCATAACAGCTGTCTGACTGTCTGTTAAAGACTGTGATGTTCATTTCATTTTGGTGCATATTTACAATGATCTATACTGTCACTCTTTTAACAGATCTTGAAATTAAATACATCGTGTAGAATGCAATCCAATTTAAGCAAACTTTAATATTTTCAGTCATACATCTGCTGGCATAATTTGAGTTTTCAAAAAGTATGACTAACTTGTAATGCGATTAGTCCTTATCTTTAGTGTTACTTCTGCCTTCATGATTTTTTAATACGGGGCGATGTCTTAATCGTTAAAGTCATCAGTTTTCACCTGTTTGGTTGCAAGTCCTAGCTCCATAATACCTAGTTTATCCTCGGCAACTGGGTAGTATCGATAGCCTCTACAAAAAATGTATCTCAATTATGAAAGTACGAACCCGTATATAATTTACATTAATCTCAACTGTTTCTCATCTCAATATATATATTCAGCGTAGTCTTTTCTCAAGAATCCAGCTAAAAGTAAGTTATCCTAGTAAAGAAGAACGGGAGTCATCCAAGGATTGATTATTCATAACAGTACATGTTGTTTTGGATAATAGCAAGAAGACGTAACTTCATCATGTGGTTAGTTAAATAGGAAGTTTCCCTCGATATTAATTAAAAGTATGTAGATCAGGAACGACAAACAGTGTTCGCTCAAACAAACAATATTTCACATGTTTTTTACAAGAATGGCGCTGAAACTTTTAGTCATTCTACTTTATCTAAATTCTCATTTGTGGTTCGCGTTTAGTGTTAACTTTTTAATATTATGATCAATGGAACAAAAAACATCAACACATTTCATACATAAAATTTTAGATGTGTCATCAGGTTTGGAACATTTGAATGATTTCAGTAACTCAACATCTTTTAAGATGTCATTTTTTACAAACCTCGGAATGAAACCAGTTTGACTAAAAAAATTATTAACGATAACATTACTAGCAAATGTCTATATTGTTTTGCGCAAGTAAGTCTTGCAAGGTAAAAGTTATTGGGCGTGCTATACCGCCATGTATCCACCAAGAAATCAATATCCCCAGACATTTTTGTGGTGTTAGAACGATATGCACTAAGAATCTCGAAATTATAAAGATATCAAATCTTCATCTTGGAGGTCATGTAGCAACAATTTAATTCAATTATACTACAGGTTCGAGATGTATATGAACTGAAAAGACTGGCTGTAATCTATTTTTTCTACCACAGTTCTGGTAAGCTTCTAAACTTTATGGAATCTCTATTTCCTTAGACCGACCATCATAATTATACCTTAGGCAGGTAGTGAGAAATCGGTTTTTATTTGCAGTTCGTCCTAATGTCCTTCTAGTTGTTTAAGTTTAGCTTTTTATATATGGGTTAGCGTTATTTAAACAATTTGACAATATGTAGTAGATTCTACTCTAAACACATTTGTAGAAACAACCGTGGGATCATACATTTAAATTATTAATATTTAAGTTGACGGCAAACTTGTGTAATAATATGTGGAATATTTAACAACACTTTTCCTGTTTACACTTCTACCGACATATCAGTAACCAAAATCAAAATGTAGGCTGCTGTCTTCATATCATCACTGACCTGTATTTATGATATTCTTTCATATTGTTATGATGTATACTTAAAATAAATTTAGCTCAGCATAGTCTTAATTCTGCAACTAGTGTTCCTAGGTGTAATATGTTAGAACGAAGTTACATCAAATTCTATTATTTTCAAAATAATGTGTTTGCATAGTTTTACATAAGTAATGATAATAGTCCCTTCTGGTAAACTTTGTAGGTCACTAGGTGTTTAAGCTATGTATGTGTCCCATATCTAAATGAAGCTGTTTTTTGTTCCTTATTAAATCTTGGTCCTTTGTTCTGTGTTTCATATTTTTTTAGAAAAATGTCACTAACTATTATGTCTAGCATAATATTTAAAAACTATTCTTTCTTTGCCAATACAGGTATGCTCTTGATGAATACGCTGGTGCTCGTCGCAAGGCTTCTGTTAAATCTTTTCTTGATGTTCTCACAGTTGAACTTGACTCGAATTCCACTGTCAGGAATCATTCTGTTGGCACAGTTTATACGATGGACATAAGAGAAAAATCACGTGATCATGGACGACTTGTGAGTGATGTACTTGCTTGTGTTCATCAAATTACAGCATCGGAGAAAGAGTATATAAATAGTTTATCCAAGGACTGTCACGATACACGTATGAATACTTTGTATTTCTTGGTTAATTTATTATGATCCATGTTTGTTTAACAATTGTGTCTAGACTTACAGCCTACAGCTTTCTTTCGTAGCCCGGACTAGTGTTGAAACGGTGATATGTCCGTCTCAAAACATTGAGGTTCATAGCCTCATTGCTCCAGAGTTTATCTATACTTCTCCATAATCCCATAGGGCTCAAATATGACACCAAGATAGGTCCTCACTACTAGCCTGATTTTCATTGGATTTCGTTTCAAATCCATGAGTACTTAATAATTCTAAAAGTCAACAAGATTGTTGATAATCACCAGTTCAGTTTTTCTTCAATTAAATTAAGTTTAGGATACAATTGTTTAATAGTTTAATCGAGGAGGCTATTTCTCTCAGTCGATTCTGTGAAATGCGTCCACATGTTGTCTTCCTGTATCAGAGAAGCTGATGACTACATGAATTATTAACCAAGAAATAAAAGTGTTTGTGGACTGTCTTCTTTGAGAGAGAAGAACTTTCACAAAAAGCTGAAAATAAAATTTGAAATAATATACAGAATTTTTACCACAAAACTCATGGATAACTCAGAATATCGCCTGTTTTATTTTACCAGTCTCAAGTTTAACCGAACCGAAAACGTGTTAATTCCATGCCACATCTCAATATATCTCTCTCAATGCGCAAGATAAATATCAAAGTTCCAACATTACAAATAAACTGTTCTCAGTCAGTCAGTCAGTCACAACGTAGAACTTCGTACGTACGTACATCAGTTCGAGTTGCCATACCACATTAGCACAGAGATGAAGTTGTCGATTCAAATCCTATATTGGTAGAAGTAGTAAGAGTATAAGCATTAATGTGAAAGATTAGGGTTTGAAGATGCTATTGAAGGAGTATAATACAATGAAATAAATTTGGAAAGAGAAAAAGGATACAGACATGAAGAATTCAGAAGATTAGAATTTGGTAGAACACAAAGAGTGGATGCACCTTCGCCATTGCAAACGATTTTGAGCCATGTCATTCAAGGTCTCTAACCATCAATTGCTATCATCTCGCGAATCCCAACCAGGTAATCTACACCTACCAACATGGCCCAGTCCAGTTGTCAGTGACTTCATGGATTTATGCCATGTTTTGGTCTGGTCGCCCCTAGCTTTCTTCCAACCTGCTCCTACACCATGAAACATTGCATGTCGTGGCAGTCGGTGGTTGGGCATATGTAACACGTGTCCCAGCCATCTCAACTGATCAAGTTTCACTACTTCATCAATCGATTTGCCATCCTTATCTAGTACCCGTTTCTTAACAACTACATTACTTACCCGGTGGTCCTAGGATATACGAGCTATGATTTGAAGACACCTATGATCGAAAACTAGCAGCCTACGAATATCCTCTACTATTACCGGTCATGTTTCACTGCCATAAAGTAGGACGTAATGAACTGCTGCACAATAAAACCGTCATTTGGTTGCTAGAAGGTTATCTCGCCTACGCCATAAATGACGCAAGTTGGCGAAAGCTAGACGAGCCTTCTGTATCCGTGCTGAGATTTCGTCACACACCAGACCACAAGGGTTGATGAGACTCCCAAGATAAGTGAAGCTGTCAACACGCTCAACTACTTCACTCCCTAACATTAGTTCAGGTGTCGATGCGACCCAATCCTGAAGTAACATTTTGCACTTCGAGGGAGAGAATCACATCCCGCACATGCCTGCATTGTTGCTTATAGTGGTCAAAAGACTCTGCATTTTGTCAGAGTCTTCACCGAATAAAACTATATCGTCGGCGTATTCTAAGTCAACAAGTGAGCCTCCTGGTAAAAGTTCAACTCCAGGAGATTTAGATGATGAAAGTGTTATCTCCAAAAGCATGTCGACGACAAAGTTAAACAAGAATGGGGAAAGTGAACAGCCCTGACGAACACCACTTAAGGCAATCAATGATGACAGTTCGCCATAAGCTCTAACTCGACCAGTTGTGTTCGAGTAGAGAGCCTTTATGAGGTTAATGTACTTCTTTGGTACTCCTTTCACTGACAAACACTGCCATAGAACCTCACGATCAACGGAGTCGAATGCCGCCTTAAGGTCAAGAAATACTACGATTGTGGGACGTCTGAATGTATGTCTATGTTCTAGGACCTGACGTAGAGTGAATATCTGGTCTATGCAACCACGTCCAGGTCGGAAACCAGCCTGGTTTTCTCTAGTCTGCTCTTCACGAGCTTTGGTTAGGCGTCCAAGTATTATTGAAGCTAATATTTTAGACACTATATTAGTCAAACTGATTCTTCTGTGATTGTCACAGGAGGACTTTTCTACTTTTTTATAGACTGGCACAATCAGTGATTGGGACCAGTCAGATGGAATTACGTCCAGTTCTCAGATTCTACCTAAGACCTCAGTCAATATCGCTGCTAATATTGGACCACCATCCTTAAAAATCTCAGGAGTTAACCTGTCAGGGCCTGCGGCTCTCCCTCGCTTCAGATTTCCTATAGCTTTTTCAACCTCGTAGAGAGTTGGAGGACTTACCTCAATTTGCCATTCAGGACGACTGGGGATCGTGGGTAACTGAAGTTGGGACGAATTCGGGGGCCGCCATGTCAAAAGATGTTTTTCCTTATGCTTAAAGTTAGTATTTGCAAGAAACAGGCGGTTATCTGAGCACAGCTGCAACAGACGGTCTCCATTATCTGTTCTTTTAGCCACGACACCATAAGATCCTCCCAGGTGTCTTTCCCTTTCGCTTAGTTTACCTACTTGAGCATTAAAGTCACCAGCCACTATTACTATATCAGAACGCCTAGCTTTTCGGAGAAGGTCAGAAAGTTTCCTGTAAAACTCATCTTTTATATCGTCTGAGCTACAGTCAGTGGGAGAGTAGGCAGAGATGACGAAGAGACAACGACGAGTTTCCCTATCTTTCCGGGTCCTTACTGATCCGTTTAGTCGGACAGCGCATAGACGACTGTCTACTGGGATCCAGTCTAAAAGAGCTAGTTCTGCCCTAGGACTTAATGCTATACCTACTCCAGCGAGGTCATGGGAAGCAGCATCAGGGCTTCCAGATACACGAAGCGTGTATCGAGATGGTTCTTTATTTCGATTAGGTGAGGTCAAATGAATGACGCTAGTCGGATCTTGTATGCGCGTTTCGGAGACGCAGCATACATCGATGGTGTAAGATTCCAGAGTCCTAGCTAAGGAGGCCTGTTGTCCTATTTGGCACAATGTTCGGACATTAAAAGCTCCTACATGTAATTTAGAGCGAGGTTTCAGGAGACCAGGAATAACGTTCCGTGTACACGAATCGTTTGCCCTAGCGGTGCGAGGTGATAAAAGGACGTGAGAAGGGTTAGTCGTGGAAATAAGAGAGTTATTAGGAGTTGTAGGAAGGATTTGAAAGTGACCAACTTGGTGTCGTGTGCTGTTACGGGTATGAGGGCATTTATCACTTCCCGGCTGCCCACACCTTCGAAGGGTATTTCTTGAGGGACCTGAAAAAGAAGTTGGATTAGTGTTGGTCTGAACGACCTGGGAGCGTGACCGCAGTGCTCAAGGGACAACTGCTAGAGGCTGGTCACGCACGGTCTTCTTGTGAGGGATTTTTGAAGTGTTAGCTCTGTTCTTCAAAGGACCTTACCGCTGGAGACGGAAATCCGTGGGATAAGGCGAGGTGTGCATTTTTAGGGTCGACCTTTTCTAACCCCACCCCTCCTTGTGGGAAGGCAGCATCGCTGTCATGCTGGTTGTCTGAAGGAAACACCTTACTGCTGTCACACCTCTGTACAGTCAGCAGTACGACTTCGCCTTCGGACCTTGGGATTGCTGCTTTTAGTCTTATCGCTCTTTAACCGACCTGCCTGGCATGGTGGGACCTTGAGAAACGATTGTTCCAGCCAGAATAGCTCGATTGGTTCATCACGATAGGCAAGCCCGACCACCACGTCAAGGTAGCAGCAACGGTCGGGTAAACTGTTCTCAGTTCTCTGCAGTTTACAAACTTATCAGAAATACCACTTCCTATATTATTTGTTTATGTGAATACATAAAAATTGGTACAGAGGCACCAGATACACATGCGCCACACAATAACAATGAGAATGTGAAGAGATAAAGAATGTAAGGTGCGTATAAGAAAAAGAGGAACAATAACGAACAGAAATTAGTGTATGGTAGTGAAACAATAATAATGGTATAAGCAGTTCAATCAGCAAAGGTACAACCGGAAAGAATTCTTTCACTTGAAGAAGTTACATCCATTTTTTATGAAGAAATTACAGTAAAGTTACAGCAGGATCTCCATTGGTTTCTATTCTAAGCCATATCTGATAATGTTGCTAGCCACTGTGTTGCACCCCAACCAGGGATTCGGGAAGAACCAACAGAAGCCAGCCCTTTGCAGCTTTCTTTAATACCACGACACCATGTCATGCACTGACCACCTCTTTGCTCTTTCAAACCAGTCCCAGAGTTGGCGAATAATGCGCGACGAGGAATTCTCTGAGACAACATTCGTAGAACATGTTCAAGCCACCGAAGTCGATGTTTCAAGATGATGACACCAGTTGAATTGTCGTCGCTGTGCCCGAACACACGATACCTAACCACTGCATTAATAATATGGTGTTGCCACTGGATGTCAGTAATCCTTCGGAGACAACGATGATCGAACACAGAGAGTCGTCTAACATCCTCAACTCGGAGAGGCCAGGTTTCACAAGCATAGAGCATAACTGCTCTCACCGACGCGTTGTAGATCCAAACTTTTACAGCTAGACTAACATCACGAAGGCGCCAAAGATGGCCCAGATTAGCATAAACCGCTCTGGCTTTCATTATACGTGCATCGATCTCATCACTCACGCCACCACCAGTACTTATGCAGCTACCTAGATACACGAACTTCTCAACTACTTCAATCTGCTCACCGCGCAGGGTGAGTACAAGATTAGAATCCTGCCAGTCTTGTAGAAGTACTTTCCACTTCGAAGGTGCGAAACACATACCGTACCTATGGACACTGATTGCCAACTGATTAAGTGCCGATTGCATGGCTTGGGTATTATCGCACAGTAAGACAATATCATCCCATACTCAAGATCGAGAAGTCTTTCTCCAGGCAGCAGATCCACACCATCATTACCTGCATCTATCAGAGCTGTTTCCAGAACGTCATCGATAGCAAAGTTGAAGAGGAATGGTGAGATTGGGCAACCCTGCCTAACCCCGCTGCTTGAATGGAACAAAGGAGAAAGGTGGTTGTATGCCCTCACTCTGCCTCAGGTGTTCGTGTACGAGGCCTTCAAGATGTTAATAAACTTCTCAGGCACACCCTTCTTCAATAGACAATCCCAGAGAACAGTCCTGTCCAACGAATCGAAGGCAGCCCTGATATCAAGAAACACTACGATTGTTGGCCTGCGATAAGTATGACGGTGTTCTAACATTTGGCGTAGGGTGAAGATATGATCAATACATCCTCGACGAGAACGAAAACCAGCCTGCTCCTCGCGAGTCAATCGTTCTCGGGTTTTAAACAACCTACGAAGAATGATAGAAGCCAATAGTTTGGAAGCAATCGGAAGTAGACTTATCCCCCGACAGTTGTTACAGGAACGACGTGAAGCCTTTTTAAAGATAGGGACAACTATCGACACAAATCAAATGAAATGACAGTTACTACTGGAAATACCACTTCCTAGCTGAATGTCAGATTACTAGAAACTTGTTTCTTATTAGTCAGAATGGGGGTATTCTTTCCTCCGACTAATTTTATTCCAGAATGTTAAGAAATTCTGGTTATGAGAAGTTTCCAAATTCAAATAAAGATAACCCAGTGTGCTCAGTAATAACATTAATAATAGTAAGTAATAGTATGTAAGCTTGGACTATTCGCGGTCGCTGAATCTAAAACGTAGGGTGAAGACACAAAGATAATAGTTTTGGATTTAGACGTTGAGTAGTAGGTGAAAATACCGAGTTGATTGATCTGACTATAAAACTTCTTCTATAAGGATAGTTAGGAGTCGTCTTATGATTTTCTATTCGTGGCCTGCTCTGATATACAGTACCAGCTGGCATAGGCGTAAACTACAGACAGCTAACAGATCAAGGCTCATCCTTAATTAATCAAGTCTTTGACTGGTGGTCTAAGCGATGTAGGTTTCGACACTTAGCTGGAACTCGCGCATGATTTGTTATCAGGGCTTGGAATTATTACGCGGCATATATAATAGTTGGTCGCGGTGGTGAAGATTTATTTTTCATCTTTTTTTGCTCCTGTCTATATTATTCTATGATTTCTATTGCATGTTTTCATCCCTTATTTTCATTTCTTGATTCATACCTTTATGTTTTCCAAAATCATATATACCTCGATCATTTTGCTACTCATCCTATTAATTGTATCTGGCTACTGATATCGTTTGTTAACTTGAACCGAAGGATATAGCTGCTAGGTTCTATATAGTATTGACTGACTAAGAACTCGTCCCTTTGAACTATATTAATTGGTATTTGATTTTTTCATTTTCTTAGTAATTGCAGACTTGAAGATCATTTGTTTGGATACAATTACCGAGAGTTTATGCTCTCACCTTAAAGTAAGTTTGTCATTACGTCCGATCGGAAGGCTCTTATATGTTTTTTCTCACCAGCTGCTTTAGTATTTTTATCTATTATACCGCCAGTATCATCAGTCCTAGCAAAAGTGTGACTCAAAGACAAACGCATTAAAAATTATTTGGTAAATTAGTTGTATCTTTAAGTAAAGTGCATATAGGAGTTTCTCTTCATGGTTATGCTACTCCCAGAACTTTATTTGTTATTTCATCTCTGTGTAGTAAAGGCGGTAACATAAATTTTGATTTTATTGTGAATTGTTTATGTGCAATTCTTTGTTATGCATAATCGACTGTAAAAGTGGGAACATAATCATAGAACTGGTAAAAATTCAGTTTTGAATATCAAAATTGTGATAACTCCAACACATACTAATAATGATATAATTATCATACACATTGAACAAGTTAATGTTTATCTGAACTCAACAAACCAATGGATAACACGCTGGGAATTCGAGGTAATGCTACTGCATTTGAATACGGCTATGAATACCAACATTGTGATCCAAGTACACCCAGCTGACAAGCCCTAAATGGAACGAAACACGCATTTAGGATTCCAATGCTAGGAAAAGTCCCTCTACTTTAAATAATCAGAATAGTTCAGATTACTTCATCTTACTTTCTTACTGGTACAACTGGGAGAAATTCTATCGATGTCTCATGTTTGAGAATGTAATCTACTCCTTGCTTTTAAAATTCAACTTACGCCTGTTACCCCTTGTGAAGAAGCATAGGCCGCTCACCAAGATTCTTCACCGAAACCTGTCCTGAGCAATCCTTTCTGGTTGTTTCCAGTTGCCATGCATTCTTCTGATGTCCGCTTCCATTTTTTGACGCGATGTTTTCCTCGGTCTTCCTCTTTTCCTTTTCTCTTCAGGCATGCAAGTTAGGGCTCTCCTTGTGGTACAATTTATGATTTCCGCAATGTATATCCTACTCACCTCTAGTGACTTTTCCTAATTTCCTATCAGCTGGAAGTTGGTCCATTCTCTCCCACAGTAGATTATTGCTGACAGTATCCGGACAAAGAACATTGAGTATCTTGCGTAAACAATTGTTTATAAATACTTGGACTTTTTTAATAATGGTTGTAGTAGTTCTCCAAGTTTCGGCTCTATACGATAGAACTATCTTGACGTTCGTATAGAAGATTCTCACTTTGATATTGGCTTGGAGACAGTTGTTTTGAGTTCCATATGTTCTTCAACTATAGGAATGCGGCCCTTTGCCAATCCTCGCCTTTACATCTGCATCTAATGCTTATCTTCACTTGCTTGCTCGCTTCTATGTATTCGGTCTTTGCCTTGACTTTCTCTGTTCTTGTCCGACTGTTGTTAACTGCTGTCTTCTTGTACTTCCCCTCTTGAATCCTGCCCAAGATTTCGATAGATCCATTCTTCATGACGATGCTTCTTGCAGCCCAGCACATGGCACTTTGAAGTTAGTGCTTATGTGATGCCTTCCCAGTTGTTCTCCATCTTGGTTTCCTCGTCTTTGAGTAGATCCTGTAAGGCTTGGAACCTGTTGTTGAGAATTATTTTGAATTCGTTGAGTTTGTCAGTATCTCAAAGGAAGGCTGTATCAAACCTTTGTAATACTGTTAATCCAGTTTTCTAATGTTTCTTTAGCTTCCGTTTCATCTTGGCAACCACCAGGTGGTGATATGAAGCTATGTCAGCTCCTCTCTTGGTTCTCACATTTCCCATTGGCCTTCTGAATGTCTAGCGATACAAATATGATCAGTTTGATTCCCTATAGTGTGATCTGGTGAGATTCATGTAGCTTTGTGTATGTGTTTGTGGCGTATTATTGTGTCGCCTATAACCATTTCTTGAATGCACATAAATTTGCAAATTTGTCATCATTTTTGTTTCTCTCTCCCAGTCCATGTCTTCCAATGATATCTTCATAACCGTTGTTATGCATTCCGACATTGGCGTTTATGTCTCCTATCAGGATGTTCAGGTTCTTTCCTGAGCATCTCTCTACGATGAACTGCTACCTCTCGTTAAACTGATCTTTATCGTTATTTCTATAATTGGTGGGTGCATAACACTGGATAACATTTATTGTGATTCCCTCCTTCTTTGTTTTGAAGGATCGTTTTATGGTTATAGATCAATGAGATTCCCACTCTATAAGTGCTTTTCGTTCTTCTCTGGATAACATCAGTGCAAGTTCTTGTGTTTGCGAAGCATCTTCATGACCAGAGTACAACAATATCTCTCCTAAATCTAATCTTTTCTGTTCAGTTGGGGTCCAATGTGTTTCACTTATTTCGAGCACTGCCAATTTGTATCACCTCTCTTCCGTAGTCGTTCGATTGTTCCTCCCAGTGTCCCACATTGTTCGGACAAGCGAAGTGTTGTGCCATCAGTAATTGTAAATAGTTTACAGTAAACGACACAGTTCAATGAAAAACATACACTCAAGATGAATTATCTTTAGTCGCTGTTCAACAATTCGCGGATGGGCCTGATGTAAATAAGCACAACAATTGTTGATTTGCAACAAGTGTTGCGACGCCCCAACATTTTGTGTTAGGTGAAAATGTCATCAATGTATCCAAAACCTGAACGGGAAGCCGAACTGTTTCTCAAGAGCCCACTTTTCACTAGAGACACACATTCTGAGGAGTGTGATAGAAGCCAATAGTTTGGGAGCAGACTTGTATTAAGTACGCGGTTCTTTCTAAAGACGGGAACTACAATTGCTTTATTTCAATGTAATGGAATATACTATATTCCAAATATCTTCAAATAATCTACGGATTACGTTTACTTATAACTATATGTCCGAAGCATTGCTCTGGTATTTTGAGACCACTGAGTAAGTAATGCAGAGTTTAAGGATAGAGTGCCAGGTAAAGATGAAAATTCGATTAGTGAGGTAGTAAACTTTATTAACTGTAGTGGTTAGGACATGTATTACGTATGCCCAACTACCGCCTATCGTCACGGTCAATATTGTGTGATGTAGCAGTAGGTTGAGATGGAATTAGTTGTAGTTAAACCAAGATGTGACACCAATGCATGAAGTCGCGGGCATTTAGTTTGAGCTATGTTAACAGGTGATAGACTACCTGGTTGGTGTCCGCGTGATTATTGTAACCAAATTACAAGAAGCTTTGTATGATAAGGCTGAAAACCGTTCTCAATGGCGGAGGTACATTCACTTCTTGTCATCATTTAGAACCATAGTCCCAAAATCTCTCCATATCTTTTTTCTTCTTCTACACTTACCTTTTTTTACTGTCACTACGTCTGCTATGGGATTCATCTCGAAGTAATTTTATCTCGCTGCGCTAATGTCGTATGGGGACGTGAAATGATGTATGTCAGGTTTTACGTTGATCATTATGATGATAAATTCTTGTCCATCACTGAAGAAGCCAAGAGTTGGTTGTCTGTTACTTTTGACATAAAATGCTTCAGAATTTAAAATTGTTTACGGACCTCCGATCCGTTGGTTCACTGAGCACAAGACGGTTCGACCAACGTTCCTGGGTCAACGTACTGGTGTAATTACCTATGAAGTCCTGTGTCCAGCGTTGGAGACTCCCTTGAAGGTTACTTACTGGTGTGCTATCGACCTTAAAATCTTCACTGACAAAAGACTTCTTGCTGATAGTGATTCAGATTAGTTCTTATTAGGGCATTATCGTAATCCAGATAAGTACTCCTAAATGAACAGAAGTTCTTCATACAATCGGGGAATCAGTAGCTGATCATAATATGATCAGTTTGAGTCAAGGAATAATTTACAGATGCTGAGAGACCAAGTAGAACATAGGCACAGCCAGATGGAATTATTAAAACAAATCCTAGAGTAGTAGAATTAGTAACAGTATCAGTAGCAATAGAGTAGATTAGTGATAGATAGTAGAAGTATAAGGAAAACTCAGGACTCAGATTCTAATAGAAGACAAACAGTGAATGCACCTGCACCATCGTAAACGGTTCTAAGTCATGTCCACCAAAATTTCTGATCATTGCTTACTATAATCGCGCGAACCCCAAACGATAATGGAGATAATCTTTATTAGTATGATACTTGAAGAATGCTTGTGAGAATACGTGTATTGTTTTGTCCATCTGGAGATGATTTGAACCCATCAGTCGAGTCGTCGTAAGACTTCATAAAAGACGTCATCATATACCTAAATGTTGGTAATTCATTCGGTAGATTGTGAAGTCCCAATGAACAACGGCAGATTAAACAAACAACCCAGCGATGCAACAGCAGTAAATTTTGACTGTCGGGTGTAAAGGTAGACTCACTCATTTTGCAAGAAAGTAAAGACGTTAGACCTTCCATTAAACATTGGGTTTATCAGTGTAATTATACGTTTCTTCATAATTCATTGTGATCTTTCTTTCTCTGGAAGATTTGATTGATCTTTATTAACCTTAGTTTCAAATAATTTTAATCTTTATGCTGCTTTGTACTGCTACTATCTTGAATGTGTAAATCAATTCCTTCTGTTATGGTACATGTTCTCTTTTCCTTTTCATTTTATGTACTAAGTAACAAACAACTGCATTCTACATCAATGTAGTTAAGTTTGTATATGATTTTAAAATAAAAATATGATGTCATATGATATTGGGCTTTTATTGGTTAACGAGCGTAGATAGACAAGTATCTATGCTAAATGTATGAGACACTTTATAATATTGTAAATTCTTTTCCACTATTGATTTCACTGTAAGTGTATTCGGATTTTACACCGTTCGACTGCTCTGTATTTTGTGTCAAACTGTTAGTCTGATCTATTCTCTAGTTCACAATTGTTGATCGTGTGTTCAGATTTAATTTGGTCTACTCATCTAGAGTTCCCCCAGTTATAATAGCTAGTGTATCAAATCTTATGGTATCGTATTATCACGTGATTCGCTCCGAACCTCAGAAAAACCCATCCGTTTTAAACTCCTCTGTTATATTAGGATGTAAGATTGTTTTCTAAGTAGTGAAAAATTTTTCTTTTGTAAGGATATTGTTGATTTAAATATATATATGCTTTGGATTTAGATTAAATATACTTAACAATTAGTTGAGAATAATTTTTTTACTATTTAGTTGAACATTGAAAACATGTTGGTATCTCATCATGATGCCGTTACATTATATAAAATGAATAATATTATGAGATTTTATCAACATACATTTATGTAAGTGTGATTGTAGTTAATAAATCAAAATTTTATTGATATCTCTGAGATTGTGTATGTATGTGTATAAGACCTATCTGTTGATTTGCTAGTGCTCTTCAGTAACAGCTTTTTACTAAAAAGAAATACTTATCATGTGATATACACCGTTAGAATTCTGTTAGTAACCATTGTATCCCCTACCACAAATAAAGTAATACACAAAAACATAAGGATACTGACAACGTAATAGACTTGAGATATCTTGCTAGATAGATAGATATCCGAAGTCAACCAAGTTAAGAAAGCGATAGTTACTATTGCCCCCTAGAACATCTTGGGAGTAGTGCAAATCCAATGAAATTGTAAAATGTAACCGAGATTAAACGATTATCACGAAATGTAAATATTCTCGATTTCACTTATGTATTGAGTTGATACATAGTTCTTAAAAGTCGTAAACTTGGACAAAGTAATTCCCCAATCTTCTGATTAACAGTATTTCCTCAGTTAATCCCATTTTATGACAAGAAAAAAATTGTTTACCAACAAATTAATATAAGTGGATTGATTAGATTAATAAACCCCGTTTTCGTGAATTATCCTGATTTATAATGTACAGTAGTGGGTTTTTAAGAACGGGCCCTTGTAGTCAAGTCGGAGATTCGAAGTTATGAACATCATAGCTGGTAATGTATTTTTATCTCAGGAAAGCAGTTAGATTATTCTACGGGCTTCACTTAAAAATGACCAGTATCATTCTTAGCTAAACCAAGTCGACTTATTAAAGAAAACCCATAGAGTATGTGTTGTATAAAATCATCATTATGTTTCGATGTAAATTTACATATTGGTAGTAAACGAAATCTCAAGTGGAGACAACCAATTTATTGTTTAACATGAAATTACGAAGTTCTTTCGTAAAATGTGAAGATCATACATTCAATATTCCATTTGCAAATACTCCATCAATTGTCTCAAACTTCATAGTTCCTTCATTGCCACTACAATTACTCTCTGTTCTCGTCCTCTTCGATTCGATCTTCCCAATCTTCTGCCGCCAGGCATTTCGCTTCTGATTGACGTTATATACTACTTATATTGACAGATATAAGTAGCATATACCATATATTTATCTTATTACATAAAGTTTCTGTTGCATCTGAGAAGATACTAACCAACGAGAATATCCTTCATTGTCTAATCAGTTTTAAGTATTTCTACCAGTTAAGACGTATTAGAAACATCTTGTTAACCAATCAGATAGATAATTAAATGGTAAGAAAGACTCAACTAGATATCTAACCAAGTGTTCGGATTTCACACAACTGGGTTTCTCTAGCATGAGAATGGTAATTCCAGGCAAGCTAATTCAATATACTCATTTTCTTATTCTGGAAAGTGGGATCAAACATGACTACCATAGTTTTATCAAAACATCATCACTTGAAGTTTCAAAACACAAAGAACATTTACACACTAACATAACCAAACCAATAAATCGTCTCGGAAACTTAGTACTTCAATACCTACGAGATATTTCATAATCCGTTACTAAGAGACATAAGCACCGGACTCGGTTACTGAGTGACGGTTATGAAATTCACCTCACACCCTTCTGTTCGTGCTGGCACTTAGTATAATTCATTTTTATTTTTAGTCTAGCTCATTTTTCAGTGTACAAGTGTGTTATGCGACCGATTAACTGTATTAGTTTTATGTTGATAGTAAAATTTTTTTTGAAACCGACCTTCAATAAATTGTGTATCATTTTATTTGAATTTAAGTTCTGTTTTCATCGTTTTTATCTAGATCACTAATTAAATCTACTGCCTCACTAAATTTATGCCTAGATGAAGTTCAGAAGCTCTGTAAAAGGTTATTACTCAGCACACTCAAACAATTTGTTAAACAAACTCTAGAACAAGTGAGAATTTCAAGTTATGATTTTCTTTTTTATTAAATTCTATAGGTGTTATATAGTGTATGGCTCAATCGTAATGAGGTTACAGTAGTCAATACAAACGTTCACAAATAAGTGGTACCTTGAATTGAAGGACTGCATACCTATTTTCCTGTTATGCTATTCTGAGCTTTATGAATTGCACAGTAATAAGTTTTGTCTATTACTATGAAATATCTGTTTGCAAATTGTAACAGAAGAATAAAAAAGAGCACTCAGTTAATGCCATAAAATTTCCAGCGAGTAGGTTTTCCTAGATTAACTATTGATATGTTGTCAAGAAAATACCTTGGAATTCACTATCAAAAACTAAATTATATACCTGATAAACATTATGCCAACAAAGAAGGGGACAAAATGTTTATAGTTACTTTTGTTTTAATGACTCGAACAAAAACTCACCCGACTCTCAATATTTCAGCATAAGGTTAGTGCAGGAATGAAAACAGGATGTCCATATTCGTCAGTGTAACTCACCCAGTAGACATTGAACATGACTTATAAAAATATTAATACCTATAGTTTTTGTTAAATCTGATCTATTTGAAAATTCAATATTCTTCTGTAAATGTTAATATCTCAAAAATCACCTGTATTTGGTATGTTTAGCTGTTCATATTTGGATGTTCTCGATAATATGCTTTATTCTATTACTGACATTTTGTAAGGCTGAACTTCCTGGGATAAGTTGTGATTGTAAAAACCATTCATAGGAATTTAACTCCAACAAACGGACAATAATCTACACCAAGTCAGTTTGTTTCATCTCTGTCAAGTGTTTTTATCTCATGAGGACGACCTGCATTTTGTAAGGGGATCAATATTTCGAACTACATATCTTTTATTATGTTTTTGTCAATATTTGTCTTAAGGAAATATTCTGTCTAACCATCAGTTGTGTTATGTCCTTGATCTGTCTACCCACGTCTATGCAATGATAACTTGTCTAATCTAGATTAAGACCTTGATGCGATAGGCTGACTGGTTTAACCTTGAAGGCTAGTACGTGTGATTTCGAAATGTGACCAACTGTCTGGGATAGAGAGACGGAAACTATACTACCACCTGATTGGCTGACAAGCACGCGCGCGCGAGAGAGAAGACAAGTCAACTGGAACACTACTCGATTTATTTCCAGTTCCGATCTGGTTCCTGATTCAGATCATTGTACAAAGATACATGAATAAATAGATGACTAACCCGACCACAACGTACAATAATTAGGGAAATACAATTACGTCCAAAACTGGGGATTAGGTTAGAAAATAGATTACAAAATATTATGTTTAAATTACAATAGCTTTGGAACAGAAAAGGCTATGGCAGTGAAACATACATCAAATGAAAGCCTATGGTCTGTAGAAATAAACTAGGGACAAAAATAAATGTTAGTGTTTTACAAGCTTTGAACTAAACGAAATAACGTCCCCAAAAATAGCTTCAGTAGTTTGTCAAGACTTCTTGTTTCTCTGTTCACATCAGTCTGATTCTTCCCCAAGTTGTCATAGATTGCCAGAAGTCAGTCAGTGATGTAATAACTTTTTTCTTGAAAAAATTATTTTCTTACAATTAATAGAATCATCTGTCAGTCAGTTTTTGTTTCTTTCTCATTTTCTTTACAATTTATATTAGCCTGATCATCCAAACTTAAATTTATCTCCGAATGAACTAATCACTGACACTCTGCAATTACTTATCCAAATGGTCGGTGATCAAGATATTTCATTACTACCGAACGATGAAGTGAAAGCCGAACGCGCAGAGGTATATTGTATATTAACGTAGCAAAACTTTTCGGTACAACCACTGTTTGAATGAGTGGGCCTTTTTACAAACCGTCTCCAAACCTAACTTTTAAATCTACAGTTATTGTTTTACATTAAGTCGTCTATTGGATGTATTGAGATTCTGATTAAGTGAATCTTATGTATTCTATCATAGGTGTCTTCAAATCATAGCTCGTATATCCTAGGACCACCGGGTAAGTAATGTAGTTGTTAAGAAACGGGTACTAGATAAGAATGGCAAATCGATTGATGAAGTAGTGAAACTTGACCAGTTGAGATGTCTGGGACACGTGTTACATATGCCCAACCACCGACTGCCACGACGTGCAATGTTTCATGGTGTAGGAGTAGGTTGGAAGAAAGCTAGGGGCGGCCAGACCAAAACGTGGCACAAATCCATGAAGTCACTGACAACTGGACTGAGCCATGCTGGTAGGTGTAGACTACCTGGTTGGGATTCGCGAGATGATAGCAATTGATGGTTAGAGACCTTGAATGAAATGGCTCAAAATCTTTTGCAATGGCGAAGGTGCGTCTGCTCTTTGTGTTCTACCAAATTCTAATCTTCTGAATTCTTCGTGTCTCTATTCTTTTTCTCTTTTCAAATTTATTTCACTGGACTATACTCCTTCAATAAGATCTTTAAACCCTAATCTTTCACATTATTGCTTATACTCTTACTACTTCTACCACTATGGGATTTGAATAGACAACTGCATCTCTGTGTTAACGTGGTGTGGCAACTCGAACTGATGTACGTATGTACGACGTTCTACGTTGTGAATCTTATGTTTGAAAGTTTAAAAACTAGCATTTTAAGTGTCCATAGTGATTTAACTATATATATATATATATATTCAAAATAAACGATCAGTATAACTACAAAAAAACCATGTCTACTAAGTTATATAAGTGTTTTCTCTATGCTCTTAACATTTAGAGCTGTTACTCATCTTGATTTATCTTTAGAAGCACGAAAATCCTTCTGACCTCACACTTCATTGTGCATATTTTTTTGTTATCAAGAGATCACTATAATTTCTTTATTACAAACACATATCTAGTTATTAGTCTTTTTTGAAAACAAAAGACATTCATGAAGATTTTACAGTTATTATGTGGTCGATTGATAAGGTAACCAATGGTTGGAGACTCTAGGTGACATGGCTCAGAATCGATCACAATGGCGTAGATGTATACACTCTTTATCTTCCCTTAAACCTTGAGATTAAAATTGCTTCATATCGTTCTTCCTTGCTATACTATATCCTTATATACAACCTATCTTTTATATACTACCACCACTAAATTAACTATTTCTATGAATCCGGTGTTCATCTTGTTGTGCCAACGAGGTAACTTGGACCGATGCATAAATGTGCCTGGTCCTACGTTGTGACTGACTGACGATTGATAAGGTCCACAAAAAGAATGGTCCTTTTTTGATCTTAACACTTGTGTCTAAGCGAAAACTGCGGATGTCATATTTCAGTAGTACGATACTACAATATTTAGAAATTCAGATATGACCATGGAAACGAAAAAAACCGTAGTTCATTCCATACACATATAATCTTTTTTTTTTGCTTCTGAAAAGAAAGATATTTGAGAAGATACTAATATTTTGTTGGTACACCAAATGGTTTTTGGTAAAACATCGGTTGAGGACCTGCAGGATCTTCCACTACAGTAACATGTTTAGTAATTGTCTATTATAACCCCTAAGTGAGCCTATTTTAGCTGTTGATGATTCAGATAAATAATAATTCCATTCTCTTAAGCACTTGTGATCGGTATATGTACACCTTTATTCGTGACCTTGTTAATTCGATACCTGTATGTCTGTACACTAACTGATCTAACGTCCACCTTCTTACCCGTATTATTTATTGTCTGCTTCGAGTTAGGGTAACACCTATAACAAGTAAGATTTCAAAGTTTTGCCTTCTCCGGTTTGCGTCTTTGATCGTCTACATCAACGGACTCATGAAATATGTTCCCAGTAACACTAATATTTGACTTATTCTATTTCCTTATTCAATAACGCATATAACTACATGAATACGTACGAACTTAATTAAGGTTCAAGATTTCATCAATCATTATCGACATAATGCTCTTAGTTAACTACGGACACTAAACGTCCTAAGAACACAATATAGTTACACAGATGCCGTATTACATTATGGCAGAGTCGGAAAAGCCTATTTTATTTAACAGGACGTCCACTCAACATGCCGCTGCTCTCTTCCTTCTTTATTTGATGACTAGAGTGATTGATTTTCAATAAGAGTTATTATTACGAGTCCATTCAAACTATATGCGGTTACCTCGTACGTTTGTTGTGTACAAGACAGTGTTTTCCTGATTTCTTACTTATTTACCGTTTCTTTTCCTACGGACATTTTTCTTCATTTCAGGTGATCGATTGTTTGGTATCCCCTTTGATCACTTACTGCGAAAAGTCTGCTAGCTTACTCAACCTTAACTCCCTATCGCACATAAGACATCTGGACGACCAACTACCCACTAATCCACCTGATAACCCTTCAGTATCAATATACTTAGCTAACTGTTTCAATGTTATTCAGGTCAGTCTTTCAGAGGTTCCCTTCAGTGCTAGTCAAGTTGAACAAGTTGCACTGAAGTTAGATAACTGTTTGAATTCATTGGTTGTTGCACAAGTTTCCTTTATACTCGAAAGGACAGGTCTTTTGTTAATAAATCAAAGACTTGACACTGCTCAGGATCCTAATGTACCTCAGCACACGATATCCCAATTTCATGACATGCTGGTAAGTCGTTTAGCCCTATTGTAGATTTAGTAAACAGTGCTACTTCAAAATACACCATACATATTTCAGTAGCCTTTGTTTGGTGTTATTATTTGTTTATTATATCTCCCGATATTTTGATAGCTGATTGATTTGTTGATTTGTTGAATAAGACTACGCTCTTTGAGTTTACAACTACCAAAGCTAGACGTGAGTAGACCAGTCATAACCACCTCAAATTGTTAATTAAGTGACACCTGCCCCTGTCCAACACAAGTCCCTCCGAAATTGCAGATCTCTGCTTAACCAAGTGCTAAGTATCGCGAGACCTGTTGTTTCTTGTTGACCATCTCAAATCACCTGGCACGAAATTAATGTTGATTTTCCAGATAGTAAATTATTATTGATATTTAGTATCTCATTCTTGAATCCATAAAATTGCAAACCACATATACATACCGTAGGATTTAACTTGCCCTACTGATGTACTACTAGAACTATCAACGCGATACATTTCCCCAAGCGGACACCACGTCCAGGCTTCGATGCTTTGGCGCTCAAATAATCGGTCTCTTTTAATAGGCACAGGTTTCGTATATCCCGACTGATCTCTTCGGTTTCTATCTTCAGTCGAACTGTTCTGACTTATCCATCTGGACCATAATTGATCAGTCTAACCATGGCCTTCGGCCACAGATTTCTCGGTGAGCCAGTATTGTTTATTAACACTAAATCTCCTGGTTGTAGGTTTCTTCTCATTGTCCAACCACTCGTATCTCACCTGAATGGTTGGGAGATCCTCCCGTAGCCATCTGTTGCAGAATAGGTTGGCTAGTTGCTGAGCTTCCTTCCATCTCCTGTTATGTAAACCCGTTTTACTCATCTGCGCTTTGTCGAATGATACACCTCTGTAAACTAACAATAACTTATTTGGCGTAAATACATCCAGACTATCACAGTCATTAACTAGCTTTACACGAGTGGTCGGTTGTTCAATATTCCTTCAGCCCTTATTGAAAACGCCTGCAAAGACTCGTCTGTCAATACCTTCTGAAACAGTAGTGATTGTAGAAGTCTTATTGACTTTATGATACGTTCCCATACACTGCCTCGATGACTAGATCTTGAGGGGTTGGTATGCCATTCACAACCTCTTTCCAAAAAGGCATTTGCTATCTTATTCCGGTCCCAACTACATACAATCTGTCTAAAACTGGCATCGGTTCCTCTAAAGTTTGAACCGTTGTTGCTGAACACATGTTTTGGGTGACCCCTCCTATCAACGAATCTCGAGAGAGCGCATAAGAATGAGTCAGTATCCAAGATGTTGGACATTTCGATGTGAACTGCTCTAATAAACAGGCGGGTGGACAAATAACCGTGTCGTTTTTCAACGACTCACATTCTCTTAACGTAAGATGGTCCAAAATAGTCTATACCATCAGAATTGAATGGTGGTGCGTAAGCTTCCAAGCGACATTTGGATAGTGGAACCACAATCTCTGTGCACGGCGTAGTGTTGGGTCTCCTGCATAGGAAGCACCGTCTCAGGACTCAGAACTCTTTGCGAGGGCTTTTCAGGATGTGAGTAATACGAGAGCGCGTTCTGTAGATGGTAGTGCATTACGATCACGTTAGTAACAAAATGATTGCTAGGAAGTATAAGCAGATATTTCAAAGTCATCCCCCTACTCGAATGACGTCATCTGTTACGAAGGTATTAAGATTCTTTATCCGGCTACTACGCGCGACGCTACTTCTTACCAGCAGACATTAGATGGAGTGTCATTTCCTTATTAGAAACAGATCCACCTACTCTCCTCGGTCTTTCTTGAGATTCACATGTATTTCCTTGCTCGTTTTTAGTCAGTCAGTCAGTCACAACGTAGAACGTCGTACATACGTACATCAGTTCGAGTTGCCACACCACGTTAACACAGAGATGCAGTTGTCTATTCAAATCCCATAGTGGTAGAAGTAGTAAGAGTATAAGCAATAATGTGAAAGATTAGGGTTTAAAGATCTTATTGAAGGAGTATAGTCCAGTGAAATAAATTTGAAAAGAGAAAAAGAATAGAGACACGAAGAATTCAGAAGATTAGAATTTGGTAGAACACAAAGAGCAGACGCACCTTCGCCATTGCAAAAGATTTTGAGCCATTTCATTCAAGGTCTCTAACCATCAATTGCTATCATCTCGCGAATCCCAACCAGGTAGTCTACACCTACCAGCATGGCTCAGTCCAGTTGTCAGTGACTTCATGGATTTGTGCCACGTTTTGGTCTGGCCGCCCCTAGCTTTCTTCCAACCTACTCCTACACCATGAAACATTGCACGTCGTGGCAGTCGGTGGTTGGGCATATGTAACACGTGTCCCAGACATCTCAACTGGTCAAGTTTCACTACTTCATCAATCGATTTGCCATTCTTATCTAGTACCCGTTTCTTAACAACTACATTACTTACCCGGTGGTCCTAGGATATACGAGCTATGATTTGAAGACACCTATGATCGAAAACTAGCAGCCTACGAATATCCTCTACTCTTACCGGTCATGTTTCACTGCCATAAAGTAGGACGTAATGAACTGCTGCACAATAAAACCGTCATTTGGTTGCTAGAAGGTTATCTCGCCTACGCCATAAATGACGCAAGTTGGCGAAAGCTAGACGAGCCTTCTGTATCCGTGCTGAGATTTCGTCACACACCAGACCACAAGGGCTGATGAGACTCCCAAGATAAGTGAGGCTGTCAACACGCTCAACTACTTCACTCCCTAACATTAGTTCAGGTGTCGATGCGACCCAATCCTGAAGTAACATTTTGCACTTCGAGGGAGAGAATCACATCCCGCACATGCCTGCATTGTTGCTTATAGTGGTCAGAAGACTCTGCATTTTGTCAGAGTCTTCACCGAATAAAACTATATCGTCGGCGTATTCCAAGTCAACAAGTGAGCCTCCCGGCAAATGTTCTACTCCAGGAGATTTAGATGATGGAAGTGTTATCTCTAAAAGCATGTCAACGACAAAGTTAAACAAGAATGGGGAAAGTGAACAGCCCTGACGAACACCACTTAAGGCAATCAATGATGACAGTTCGCCATAAGCTCTAACTCGACCAGTTGTGTTCGAGTAGAGAGCCTTTATGAGGTTAATGTACTTCTTTGGTACTCCTTTCACTGACAAACACTGCCATAGAACCTCACGATCAACGGAGTCGAATGCCGCCTTAAGGTCAAGAAATACTACGATTGTGGGACGTCTGAATGTATGTCTATGTTCTAGGACCTGACGTAGAGTGAATATCTGGTCTATGCAACCACGTCCAGGTCGGAAACCAGCCTGGTTTTCTCTAGTCTGCTCTTCACGAGCTTTGGTTAGGCGTCCAAGTATTATTGAAGCTAATATTTTAGACACTATATTAGTCAAACTGATTCTTCTGTGATTGTCACAGGAGGACTTTTCTACTTTTTTATAGACTGGCACAATCAGTGATTGGGACCAGTCAGATGGAATTACGTCCAGTTCTCAGATTCTACCTAAGACCTCAGTCAATATCGCTGCTAATATTGGACCACCATCCTTAAAAATCTCAGGAGTAAACCTGTCAGGGCCTGCTGCTCTCCTTCGCTTCAGATTTCCTATAGCTTTTTCAACCTCGTAGAGAGTTGGAGGACTTACCTCAATTTGCCATTCAGGACGACTGGGGATCGTGGGTAACTGAAGTGTGGCTGAAGGCCAGTTGAACTGATCCCTGAAGTGTTCTGCTCATCGATCCAATCTCCTGGATTGAGAATGAATATGTTCATCTTTATCTGAGATAGTTTCGCTGACAGTTGTGTTCCTAATACCAGTTTCTTTAACAAGTCTGAACAGTTGTCTGCTGTTACCTATTGCCGCTGCCTTTTCAATCCCTCTTGCTTTCGCTACCCACCACTGTTCACGATTATTGCGTAGGCTTCTTATTAGCCTGCGCTTAAGCTGACTCTGCTCTTCGTTACGTTCAGAGCCAGGTGGGATGAGTTTCCGAGCATTTATCAGTGCGGTAGATGCTGCCAAGATCCATTTTTTCTCCTTAACCTTATGGTTTACCGTACTAGCAGATATCACTGTTGTTTCCACAGCTTTTCGGATGTCATTCCACGCTGCCTCGGGGTGGGCACAACTTACATGACTGCCTAACTGTTTTTCTAGTTGTTCCTGAAATATATTCTTAGCTTGGCTATCATTAAGTAAAACCCTAAGAGGTTTCCCTGCAGTGTCTTTCCTACGTCCAGTAAGACTCAGACAGATACGTGCTCGCACTAGAGCATGATCTGAATCTAAACATGTTCTCCAGAATGAGCGACAGTCTTCTATCGAGCTCCTCCATCGGTAGCTGATAGCAATGTGATCTAATTGGGTCCAACGTTGGGACGAATTCGGGGGCCGCCATGCCAATGTTTTCCCTTGTGCTTAAAGTTAGTATTTGCAAGAAACAGGCGGTTATCTGAGCATAGCTGCAACAGATGGTCGCCATTATCTGTTCTTTTAGCCACAACACCATAAGATCCTCCCAGGTGTCTTTCCCTTTCGCTTAGTTTACCTACTTGAGCATTAAAGTCACCAGCCACTATTACTATATCAGAACGCCTAGCTTTTCGGAGAAGGTCAGAAAGTTTCCTGTAAAACTCATCTTTTATATCGTCTGAGCTACAGTCAGTGGGAGAGTAGGCAGAGATGACGAAGAGACAACGACGAGTTTCCCTATCTTTCCGAGTCCTTACTGATCCGTTTAGTCGGACAGCGCATAGACGACTGTCTACTGGGATCCAGTCTAAAAGAGCTAGTTCTGCCCTAGGACTTAATGCTATACCTACTCCAGCGAGGTCATGGGAAGCAGCATCAGGGCTTCCAGATACACGAAGCGTGTATCGAGATGGTTCTTTATTTCGATTAGGTGAGGTCAAATGAATGACGCTAGTCGGATCTTGTATGCGCGTTACGGAGACGCAGCATACATCGATGGTGTAAGATTCTAGAGTCCTAGCTAAGGAGGCCTGTTGTCCTATTTGGCACAATGTTCGGACGTTAAAAGCTCCTACATGTAATTTAGAGCGAGGTTTCAGAAGACCTGGAATAACGTTCTGTGTACACGAATCGTTTGCCTTAGTGGTGCGAGGTGATAAAAGGACGTGAGAAGGGTTAGTCGTGGAAATAAGAGAGTTATTAGGAGTTGTAGGAAGGATTTGAAAGTGACCAACTTGGTGTCGTGTGCTGTTACGGGTATGAGGGCATTTATCACTTCCCGGCTGCCCACACCTTCGAAGGGTATTTCTTGAGGGACCTGGAAAGGAAGTTGGATTAGTGTTGGTCTGAACGACCTGGGAGCGTGACGGCAGTGCCTAAGGGACAACTGCTAGAGGCTGGTCACGCACGGTCTTCTTGTGAGGGATTTTTGAAGTGTTAGCTCTGTTCTTCAAAGGACCTTACCGCTGGAGACGGAAATCCGTGGGATAAGGCGAGGTGTGCATTTTTAGGGTCGACCTTTTCTAACCCCACCCCTCCTTGTGGGAAGGCAGCATCGCTGTCATGCTGGTTGTCTGAAGGAAACACCTTACTGCTGTCACACCTCTGTACAGTCAGCAGTACGACTTCGCCTTCGGACCTTGGGATTGCTGCTTTTAGTCTTATCGCTCTTTAACCGACCTGCCTGGCATGGTGGGACCTTGAGAAACGATTGTTCCAGCCAGCATAGCTCGATTGGTTCATCACGATAGGCAAGTCCGACCACCACGTCAAGGTAGCAGCAACGGTCGGGATTCGTTTTTATGCTGTATGTGTCTTAGCGTTTCCATCTCCATGGGGAATGGGATCATTTGAACCAATTTAATTATATTCTACTTCGCACTATCAATTTCTTCCAATCTCATTCTACCAAGAATTGACTGTCTTCTGTCTAATCTCATCCTCACATTGTGGACGAACAGTGTGCACAGAGCGAATATTCTCAGCATTTTCGACCAGGTATAACAATTACTAAATTGATACAAAAATTGGTATAAATGACTTCCCGCTCGTGTTGCGCCTAACTCTTCTGTAAACAAATGGGCTAAAACATGTTCCTCCTCTTCGCGTGAATTTAGCCAGTCACCTTCGTTCTGACATAAAAAGTTCGGTCCTTGAAACCACATATTTAGCATAATGCTATCATTAACGACAATCAACACGAAGCATGATCCTCAGGATTCTGTTCACTTTTAACATATCCCCATTGGTTTGCTGTAGACAATTCGTGAATCATTGCTGACCTATTGCTTACGAATCTCTCAAATCTGGTTGTATTTCTTATACAATGAATTACAATAAATGAATCCGTCCAATAAGTGACAAGAGAGATAGGGATACGCAATTTTTGTTCTACATGTTTTCTAATCTTAACACACAGCACAGCGACTGTTAATTCCATTCTAGGAATGGTTATAGGTTTCGATGGGGCAACCCTGACTTAGCTAGTAGAAAGGAACAATGAACTGGACGGGAGACATCTTCAAAACGAGCATACACCACATGCAAATTCTGAGACATCGGCAAAGCAACGAATCTGGGTAACCAGTGGTTTCTACGATTCTAGTATGAGACATCTGGGAAGTAACATTTTACTTAGGCGCCTCATACCTCTGGGCCAACAGTCCCATTTCATAAAGCACTCCCTAAGAAGCTCTGCGTCCCATGCAAGATTTTGTGGACAAGTATTTTGCAGAACTAATTTAACTGCTAAAACAACTGGAGCTATAAACCCAACTGGGTTGATTATATAGAAGTTACATACGACGAAATGCTCGTATCGAATTCGCACACCCTTAAGACCTTATCCGTTCGAACATTCCACTCTATTCCTGGACTCCTTTCGTTTCTTTCCATGCGGTCTTCTGGAATAAACTTCATTAATTCAACATTGTTTCTGGCCCATTTGGTCAGATTAAAGCCCTCTAAACGTAACATTTCCTTCAGTTGAGGATATACTAAATTAGCTTTTTCTAACGTATCAACACTATTTAATAAATTGCCCAATAAACTGTCTCTTTGCTGTCTGTATTATACATTTGGAAAACCTAGCCTTCTTATCTAGGATAGTTCTTTGTAGAGGTGTTGCGCAACTTGATGAGGTCACACCAAAAATCATACTTTCATCCTATAGGTTTCTGGTTCAGTTCTTATGTCACTGCAGCCTCCATGAAAATCTAAGGGCATCGCGATCCTATGGCAGGGACAATCACTTGATGAAACAGCTTCAATATGTCGTGAGACCTGTTAGCCGTCTCCGAAATCTTGTGAAGATATCTGCCAGATTGTTAACTAAACTTGAACCAAAATACATGTTTTTATTCAGGGACGTCCCAGTGTGTTGTGCTGCACAATCGAATACGACTCTTAGCTTATAAGGTTTCTTCGGATGGAAGACAGGGTGGTGGGGTAGTCACCAAACCCGACACAATAGAGTTCTCTGTAGCTTTTACGACGTAGCTCCGTTCAACATACTGTACCATCACATTAACATATTCCTTTCGCAACCTCTGGTCACAGACGAGCCGGTTTATTAAGGAACTTAATCTACCCATCGCTAGTTTTCTATTATTAAATAAGCTTTGTTAGTGACGCTAGGGCAGAGCCATTTGGTAATGCCTGTCCACTTAATGTATATATTTGGACATAGCATCCAAGGCTTTACGATCTTCCAACGACATGGGCACACGGTGATTCAAGTTTTCTTGAAAGTCCATCTTATATGACTGGTCTAACCTAGCTTCTAGTTCATCTTTAAACGATAGATGATTCATGATACCCATATTTCTCGTAGTTTCACTGTAAGGTCCAAACAACGTCTACCCTACAAGTTTTTATAGAGTGGGCGCCTAAACAAGGATTTGATTAGTTAATAATGGACACGGCTAACACATGGCGTTAACAACGCTGGCAACTGACATACCTGTAGTCGTGCGATGATAACTAAACGCATAGGTGTAAAAAGCCCATCGCTAGATTTATTACTTTCAAACATGTAGCCAGTCAGCGCTACTTGGATCGCCTAGTTTTTTCAAGTAATATTTCCAATTGCTTATAGCTCTCTATTCATAATCATCGGTCTCAGTGTTTATGCATCACTCTCCCTTGAAACGAAACTACATTTATAACGACTACTACTCATCAGAGCAAAACTGAGCTGTTCAACTCAGTGTTACTCTTATTTTTTCCTTAGGTGGATTTCAATAATTACTTATCGGATCCAGACAAGCTATGCCTTTCTGACATGAACAAACTATGTTCCCAACAGTTACGAAGGTTGGTTCGTCGTCGTTCTGCTGACCAGATCCATAGTTACTACCAATCTGTTCATCAAGCAATCATGAATGTAACCAAAACCTGTTCGGAAGGGGACACAACTGTACAACTGTGCACTCCACAACATGTCGCTGAACTAATTCTCAACTTCTGATTGTTTTCGTAAAAATGAAAAAAATTGGTTCTGCTCTTACTGCTTTGTTCAGATTATTTTTATCCCATTCAGGGAAAGTTGTTTGCTGTCACAGTATCTTTACACCATAATGAACCCTGACTGTTTGCATGGTCCCCGCCACATCAGATTTAAAAATAAAACGGAAGGTTACATATAATACATTGGTTAGCGAAATTAAGGTATACAATGGATAAATTATGCCTCTGTGTCCATAGCTTCACCAGATGAGTCGCTTTCAGGTGAAATATGTGAAATGAGGGGTAACTCTGATTGTACGTTGTCGGGAGATAAATGGTCCATATCTTCAGGGCCTGCTAGCTTCACCCCTACAACTGTAGGTTTGGGCGGTTGCTCGTTACTAGACTGAGTGTCATCATCACTCTGGGTCTTTCCATTTTCCATACTTTCAGCAGGACAAATCTTACTATTTTCATCTTCACTGTCACTGCAACTGCTGATACTGTCTGTATGTTTGCTTTTCTTTGAGGATTGAACCTCATCCAAAGTTGCACTCGAACGATTGTTAACTTCGGGATTCTTTTCTCTTTTTTCCTGTCGAACTGCTCCGTTGCTGTGACTTTGCTTCGTTGGAACATCTCGATGTTTCTTCGGCTTGGAATCCCGTCTGTCATCAGAATCTCTTTCACTGTGACGATATTTTTCACGATCTCTGCGATCAGGTCCACGATTTCGCTCACGTTCTTTTTCGCGTTCTCTTTCTCGGATTTTCTCACGATCCCTGTCGCGGTCTCGTGTTCGATCCCTTTCACGGGTGTTTCTGTTCTGCCGGTCACGGTGGTCGCCTCGGTGACCTTTAGATCGACTACGTGAGTATCGACGACTGGAGTGCGAACGAGAATGCCGATGCTTTTTGCGATTGTGAGACCTGGAGTAGTAAAACAGTTGATAATTAATGCCAAAATTTTCGTGAACGAACGACAGAACGAAAATTGTGGTCTTATCGACAGGTGCAAGACCTTCTATGGAGTCGCCAGCCAGATCTGACAGTCTATCAGTTCGTATTAGCAAAAGTAATATACTTAAAGCTATATTAAGTCGTAATAGTATTGATACTGAACTCAGCGTCAGGACAGAAAATAGTTTTTGCATTGGAAATTCACTTATATACTGTGTTCGAAAACACAAGGAAAAATTGTATGTTGTCACCTCCATAGTTACGAGTTCCTAACGATGGCTAGGATACTGACCTACATATACTATAAAAACCCATCCGACTTTTCACAATCTGGTTTACAGAGACTTAAACCTGAATACTCTAGTGGAGTTCAACATAATTTTATCAACATATTAGAAAATGAATCTTCCTGTCATTGCAGTCAGTGAAGCATGAAAACTATGTACTACAGTGTACTCTTTTTGGTCTATATCCTTAGTTTAATTCATAAGTACAGAGCCAACACAATTGTCAATTGGAACGCCAACTTTCTACCAGTACCATTAAGATTGTTAGCACTTTGTTGCACCTGAGGAATATAGGAGTTGAAGATAATCAAACAAAATAAAAGGTGATAAGGAACGCAATGAGCGTGCTTACTTCTCAGGGAGTACAGATAATTCACAACTTTTGGTTGCCAACATTCCCAAATAGATTTTGTAATGGCGTAGTTAAACAATGGTTAACACTACCTAAGTCTGATTACATCATCTAAATGATATTTATCGCACGAAACCGTATGATATTCTGACACAATGATTTTAACTCATTGTATGTTCGTTAAATAATGTCATTTTGAAACTAGTGATTGAATCCCACTGGTCTAATTGAAGGTGGCATCGTTGAAAATGTTGGCCACCCGTAAAACGTTCACAGTATTTAGCAGTGTGACCCTGCTTTTTGGACTTCAAAATCATTAAGCAACCTCCCAGTACTCTAGGTTTAAGGATGATGAATGTTTCACCTAGCATAAGCCATCACATCACACAATCTGGACCACCGTATCAAGATAACATCTACGCCCTGCGCTTGACATAATGTCTCTTAATACCTTGCAGCCAAAACACTGGCTTATTTAACAGGTCATTATCTAGGCTTGTGCTTTAGACATTTTAAACTGGTGTTCCTGAATAAGTCACTGTTAAAAAAAGCTGACGTGGACTTACCTTGACCTAGCATGATCACTTCTCCGATAATCCCTGCTTCGCGAACGTGTGCGGTGACGATGTCCACGAGACCTGGAGCGGGACTGCGTCGGAGACCGTCTTCTATCTCGACTGTGACGAGAATGGGAGCGTCTCCTGTCTCTAGATCGACTACGATATCTTCTTGAAGTTGATCTGCGTCTGGATCGAGAACGTCGAGCACGGGATCGGGAACGTGAGCGCCTTCGATCACTGTTTTTGCTACCTTGATCACACAAAAATACATAAAGAAACTTGAGTAATTCATCTTAATAACTGGTACGAGAGAGTGGATCGAAACTCAATATTAAATATTTTTAAAGGATTTAATGGTCGAACGCACGAATATTCATTGCAGAAACAAGCAGTACAATTAAAGTTGAAAGAGCATCGTTCGCTCGTACACAATGGATACTTTGAGTTACTTCGGTGACCGAATTTTACTCACAGAACACTGAGGGAAAACATATTTCTGATAGTACACTGTAGTCGATAGAGCCTACTATTTGTGTAACGTCAGTTGTTAGGAATAGAAAAGAAAGGATATATGGCATGTTAGCTGAGACCGTTTAAGTTAACAGTGAACATTAAAACCACACCTGCTTCAAACAAGTGCTTCTTAGTAACTAAAGGGATGACGTTTTAATCCAACAAACTATAATTAAGCAACAAGTTGAACAATAAGGAGGAAGTCAGAACACATAAGTGGGTGATTTTGTCATCAGTTAGATTTTCACTAGGTCATACTCTAATAAGCGATATACAAGAGCATAAAACCAATAAGAATTCGTGGGTCAATGATAATAATTGTTGCAATTAGGCATGTTGTTTGCTTGATTGGTGGATGTGGAGGATCCACCTAGGGGAGTTGGAAAACCCTCATTCCAAACCAATGGTGCACATGGGCTCCAGTATCCTGAAGGAACAGATGGCGTATGAACCAACTGTTGGTCACCGGCTACCATGGGACTGCATCTCCTCACGATGCTCCACTGCCTTGTGGACTAGACCTTTAGGTCAAAGGCTCCGGGTGTGGCCCCCTAAGAAAACCACCTGCTTCAGTCTGGGCATGTGGGCAGTATCACAGCCCTCACACAAATCGAATGAGATTTATGAGGCGCATATTTATCTGGTGCTTCCTTGTACCAATATTTATGTGTTTAAATAAAATAAATAATAAAATGATTGTCATCAGTGACCTATATATTGCCCTTATATTTTGTTAAATGTACACAAAGGTTACTGCACATTCGAATAAAGCTTAGTAATCTAACTGAAAACATCACTGTCAGTGCGGGGTTATGGAGATTGTTGGATTTCAACAATCGGAAACATTACTGTTCGAATTTACACCACGGGAATTCTTAGCAATAAAGTGAATATTAAATAAGGATATTATAAAAATAAGTGGTAACAAATCCAAAGATGTATGGCCAACAATGTAATCAAAAGACGTTAGTAAAGTAAATAGAACTTCAAGGAACTGATTAACAAAACACATGGACTGTTTTAGGTGGTTTTGGATAGTCGCAATATTTCCTCTCGAGTAACAATCATTATTTGTCTTCTTATGAGATGCCGATTCTCTATGTTATGATTTTTTCCTGACGTTCCAGCCCATTCACTACTTACGAACGACATCTCCATCCTTTTTATTCATGAATTACTTTGTTATTGATCCGGCACTATTTCCATCACTTGAATTTGTGGTAGTTACCTAGCCTCACCCTACTGTTATCAATTTCAATCTTACGAAAAACATACTAGTGTGTAGCCTTGAAGAACAGACAAACAATATTTGTCCCTTATTTCTTTTCGTTTTCTTGATAGGAATATCTGCCTAACCTTATGAACACAGATGCGTTTTACCTAGATCTAGACTTATTCAAATTACGGCCATTTGCTTTGGGTTGCCAAGTTGATGTACGAGGCCCTCGGAAGTAGTATACTTCAGAAACACCAATTTGTTGACTAAGGTCTATGAAAAACCCAGAGATCCCGGGTGTTTTGCGAAGTATTAGTACTTTAAGTTTCACAGCCTGCTGACCAGTAAACATATATACGCATCGGTCCAAGCTGCCACCCCTCATTAGCACAAGATGAACATCAAATTCATTGTTACTTTAATGGTAGTAATATATAAAAGGAAGATTGTGTATAAGAATTAGTTCGTAGAAATAAAGGCATAAAGCAATTCTAATCTCACGGTTTAAGGGTACACAAAGAGTGTATACACCTACGCCATTGGGCTTGATTCTGTCCCTGTTATACACAATGTAAAACCCGGTATGTGCGCATTGGTTCCAGTTGTCACACTTAACCAGCAACAAGGAACCCAACATTTAGTAAGAGACTATTCAGTGCACGAGCATTTGGGTCGGCGAACCTCAACTAAAGGAAAGCCACTGGATTCGCTTGGACGCCCACGTCTTTCTACCCTGAATTTAAAGTGGTCAAGGTCTCTAAAGCGTTTCAAATTACAAAATATCAATATGAACCAGTTGGAAAACTTTCACAATTTGTATGTTTTATACAAGATAGACTGAAGTGGGAGGGAATGTGGTGGCATGTTTCTAGAGCAGTGTAGTCTGAACATGCACGTTTATACTTAGTAGGGACGGAAATCCACGCTTTAGCACGACACAACAGCTAACTGTACGAAATTCTCCACTTCCAATAAGACGTGCCATAAGTTCACATATTACATGGAATAGTCGTTATAACTAACTCCACTGAAATAAACTTACTGTGACCACCAACACTTGACGCCTGTTCGTTTGTGGCTGAGCGCTTTGATGTCTCATCAAGCATAGCAACATTGTTGGCAGGTTTAATAATCGCACAGTTGGAATGTTGTACCATTATCTGCAACAAATTAGTTATAAAGAGTTACAAACCTGGCGGCCGTTTAGGGTGGCCCCCATTAAGCCGAAAGCCTTAATGATTGACGGTTGTTGAGTGAACTCCACATAAGCAGCTCGATCAAAGTCAGTCCCCGCCATCCGTACACAGCGTACTTCGGCATGTTTGTTGAAGAACTCTAGTACCTGAAATCAAATTGACTTGAAAGAAAACGAATAAAATGGATGGATATTGCCAAATGAGAACTTATAATGCAAAGCTAACTGGTGAAAAACAGGATATGCATGACTAGCACTTAGGTAACCCTGTTAGTTACCTTGAGTCAGATGCGAACCCCTTGAAATCGCAGAATCAGGTACAGCATAGGAATATCCTATAAAAATTGTATACCAAATTGGATGTCTTAGCAGGGTAGAGGGCCCTGTTTGGCCTCACGCAGTGATAACTAATTAGTAAAAACAAAAAAGAAAAGACAAAAATGTACAGAAAAGCCACCGACCCTTTTGGAATCGCAGTCACAAGAGCATTATTTACGTATCGATAAGGTGTAGTGCTGTTGCGATGGCACACTGTCGATGACCAGTAGGGCTGGAAAACACGATACACAAAAAGCACAGAGGAATTGTTAGGTACTATTGGTAATTTATTCGAAGCATATACAAAACACCTGAAGTCAATAACTTGAGACGCACAAATGCAAAAGCCTTAGAATTAAACTTATTACGCTATTCGGGAGATTTTGAGGGAATTCCACACTTTATAGTGCTCCGATATTCTTCCGATATTCTCCACTTGTACACACTGCTGTGAGGCGTACATATTTACTAACCTCACTAACCATAACGGCCATAAATCATCCTGAGCAGATTTCTGATATTTCTTTTGTCATGAGCATCTCTAGAACGTACCTGATCGCCTGTTGTCTTTGGGTCAAGATTCGTAACCAAAATTGTTCTTCGGATTTCTTCTATGCGACTGCCGTCAGTAGTGGCAGGAAGAGGCGGGTATAGAGGGAATGCCAGACTGGAAAGACGAGGTTCCATAGTGTGTATCACCTGCTCACCAGGACGACCAACCACCATGCTAATAACATCAAGGGGCCAATCAGCAGTGCGTGGGAGAACGCCAGCAGCAGTATTTGGAGGTGCTCTAACGAGATTGGCATACTTTTCGTCAGGAATAGTATCACGGTCACCCGACAGCGGGAGGACTATCAGCGCCCTGTCGAGGAAGACAGTATTGTTCAGATGCAGTGCAACTTCGGCATTTATAGGTTCTTGGTAGCGTATATAGCAAACCTGCACCGTAATGTAACCTTATTAGAAATTACCTTGCTGGCCAACTCTTCCTTATCGTCCGATGGGTAAACTACGACTTCCTCCAAGACTCCCACATGACCAAACAATGTGCGTAACTGTTCAGATGTCGCAGACGGCGACACATTTGTGACTTGGACAACCCTGTTCTTCCTATTTACCGACATTAGTCGATGCCAGGAGAGAAACCGCGCTTTGACTTTGACGGCAACTTAAACAAAAGCAAAGACAGAGAAACGGAAAGAATGGTTATCTTAATAGTATATTGCTGCTGGAACGGCGTTTGAGTTTAAAATTAAAAGCCTTCCTACAGGCAGTATACTTCATTCCAAAGTTTCGTTGTAATTTTCAGCGCATTATGGTGAAATAGTGATAACCATCGCACATTCCTGAGCTAGCAGCTTATAGCTGCGCGTGTCTTTCAGTTTCCGATGCTGTTTGGTTTGGTGATCCAATCCATTAATTTTGTACAGCTTTTGTATGTTGAGAAGAAGGAGAAGTCTGATCAATGATTAGAATAAATGATGAGCTAGTAAAAGTCGTTTGACCTAAATGTTTTTGAGTCTTCTGGAAAAAGAAAGTAACAGGTATTTGGCAGTGTCCACTAAGGCTTGTCACTACATATAACTGAAGGGTTGTTTGCAGTTTGATTTTGTTTTTCATAAATGTAGTCGTTCATCCCTTTTTTGTTTTACTTGGATATAGATAAAGGATCTTGGTAGATTCAAAAAACTGAATAACAGTCAGCGACAGTCAAACAAAGGTGGAAAAACCGAATACATAAGGTAAATATACAAAACCAAGCAAACAAGTAAACAGAAGTACTACAGATCACAAGCAGGACTACAGAGATGTGATCACTGCATTTGAAAAATCCGCGAGAGGTGGAAACACGAAGGCGAGAAAACAGCCTGGCAGAATCCTTTGGAGAGCTTTTGAGTATATGAGTCCCTATGAACCCACCGGAAATCGAAGTGGCACACCCACACACTGCGATTACCTGTGTCACTTTTAAAGTCGTGCATGCAGACCAGCTCACAAGTGCACTGAACATTGCTACCATTTCTCATCTTTCCCCATTTTGTATGCCAACTGGATTATGAAAACTTCCACATGTCAAGGGGATCAAGGACTATAGTGGATACCTTGAAGGGAGCTGAAAGATTCGAACTTTGTAGATGACTTGACCTTCATATCACATACACATCAACAAGTGTAGATAAGGACAGTGAGTGTAACAATGGATAAAGCAGAAATATGAATAAAGCAAGATCGCGATATGTAATATAGTGAGCACCAACGGAGTCACACTTGAAAAGGAAGCTCTGAAAGAGGTGGAAGACTTTATACATCCATGAAGCACCACTGAGAGATAAAAAAGACCTTATTCAGATATGAATGCGCGAGCTGATGAACAATAAACTTATCAGTCCTTTCATAGTAGACCTTTTGTAGACTGCGGGAAGTCGAGTCCTCGATAGCATGCAACATCGTCAGGCTGTAAACGTTCCTAATTTGGACTAAATGTTTGTTTAGGCAATTTTGTTGCTGTTTCGGATGCATACGATCTGGTAATTCTGCAATGAAATCATTTACCTACTCTTCGGATTTTTGAATTTTGCGGTAGTAGTAGAACTGGTGTCTGTTTTCTAGGTCCTGAAACTTCTTAGCTGTGCATTAGAATGAGAGGTCTCTGGAGCCGTGTGAAATTTTTCCACTTAAATACCATAGTTAACAAGTCCCCAAGACATGTGAATCACATAAGTGAAATCTACCAGAAGATAAATATTTACCAAACCTGTTCTCAAATCTGTAACCTACTTTGCAACTCCTAGGTGAATCATTTCACATGTCTCCACGAGAACAAGGATTATCGTTAATTGACTCCTTGGCATATTACCCTGAGCACTTATCGGATCGGGACAACTAAGTTATGTGGTAGGATTCTTGATATCATTGAAGTTAACTTCATGCACTGCGTCGTAACTAATACAAGCAGTTCTAGCTCCTTGAAAGAAACACTTCGGCATTTGTATAAGCCCCCGTTCCAGATTTGTCATGGTAATTCTTGAGACCGCTCGATCACACAGATGCGCACGGAGTTTATCACGAAGCCTGAACTTGGTGGCTTGTTTCTGAAATTCAATAGCAAATTCTCTGAACTCCTGGTTGGCTCGACGAATCAATTTATGAATTTTCGCTTTTTCATTTGACTCGAAAATTTTTAACTATACATGATTTGCCAGTAGCTCTTTGAGAGTTGCGTAGCGAAGTGAAATAGACTTATCTGGAAACGTCGAATTTTTAAGCAAGCTGCGGGGCATCTTTCCCAATAAATGCAATGAGATGAACCACAACTTTATCTTCCTTAACATCTTTTCTAGTCATACTCCAGACTTTATTTCCATTTAATCCTCGAAAGCTTCAGCATCTGAATGTATTTCCAACTGTCCGGTCACATGCTCCATTGAGACGCCAATACAATTTGAATCGGTTTGCCAACCAAGAATTCCGAAATGGTACACTTTAATGCAAGTAGAACAAGTTAAGCACATCTAAATGTACTATATATATATATATATATATTGAATTCGCAATGCGCGAGTATTGGTTAGGGACGAATAACAAGAACTTAAACAAAAATTCACTGACTACGAAATGGCTAAAGTTCTCAAAACTCACTTTGCCAAGCGACCAAATCATGCAAAGAGTTACGTAGTTTAAACAAGGGCTTCTTAAGATGATGGTTGAGGGTGGTTAACAGGAATCCCTGGACCTAAGTTTCGCGCTACTTGGCACTCGCCAGCAAGTCGAGTCATCTAGACTGGTGGCCACATTACAACTTGGTCGATGAAAATCGATCTGAAACAAAAAGGACCTGATGTACTTGACATTGATCACCGCCCAGTGATCAATCAATTGTAGAAGTGTTTCTTAAACGACAATAGGGATGAGCATTATGTAAGTAACACCATAGATATTAGTACTTGGAAAGTTACTAAAGCCCGAATCCAATTAGCCTTTTAATTGTTAGGACACAGGGTATGTATGTGTTGAATCTCTTGTAATCGAATACGTGACATTTTTATTCATTCATCTGACTAAAATATCACTAAATGAATGAAGCTTAGCAATCCTGTCGCAACTGACCAATTGTGTGGACAAAAAGAATGGAAGCTGCTGTAGGCCTGTAGCACCGGTCACAACAATTTCGAAGGCACTAGTAAGTCCAGTAGATTAAAAGGCAGGAGGGTCTTTAGACGTCCATAAACTCTTTCACGAGGAGCAATACGGTTTCAGAAAAGGCAGATAACGTGCCACGAACGCTTCATTAGTGCGGGACGGTCGGACAAATTTTTGAGATCGAAAAGTTCCTATACTTGCACTATTTCTGGACTTTATCTGGCTGTTTAACATTTCGCATATTCTGATCTACTGGCTGAAATCACCCAAATAGTGTTTACAGATCATCACTTTTCTTGGTCAAGGAATTGGTTACAAGATCGAAAATTCTGTACTAAAATTGTATATCGAGGAGCTGATACCAGGGTGGCGTCATGGTTTTTTTCTTAACTAGTGGGCCTCTTCAAGCCCATATGATGATTGTCCTTCGGCGGACAACTTCGGAAAGGAGACTAAATAATCATGCACTAATTTATGCACTACTGTCCTTCGTCAGGAACAGCTGTGCTTGATACGTGCTTCATACCTTATCATACCGCTATTATCAGCAATGTCACCATTATTGTTAGCCGATATTTGATTGCCTCACCCCTTATCAACGCCATCTATTTATTACGATAAGACTTTTGTCTGTTCACATTTTTTGTGTACTCTATTTCCTTACTAATTTTGACTGTTGTCTTCTCTTTGCTCCTCTACATTGTGAAATTATAATCCTTATCATGCTAAAAAATAAAATCCTACCCGGTAATATGATAGCTACTGGTCTTAGGAATCTCACTGCCCAAGAACAATCATACACCTAAAAAATATTAACTCCTAAGTACCAATATAACTCACCAAAATCTGTGATACCGAGTAGCTAGACCACCCGCATTAGACAGAACAGAAAACCCGGAACCATAGTGTAAAGTTAAGAAAAAAGCTCAAAGCAGTCGATAGGGTCATCCAACCTCATCACAAAGATATTGTTTATTGAAAGTACAGCCCTTACAAGGTCACTCACTGCTTACTAAATGATCCACGTGTACGTATTTGAATATCTCAAGGATTCCAACTCTTAAAAAAGGATATTTACCTGTGTTATACCCAAAATCAGTCGGTATTTCATCCCTGTCGTTTTAAGGAGTTATCGAAGCAAGACTTCTGACACCCCCATAACCTGTTCTTGCACAACTTCACCAGTCAGATTTCTCATGATATACCTTACTCTAATTGCTAGGGTAGCCGATGGGCTCCCACTTGCAGCAACTATTCAAGATGACGAACAGGTAAGAATCACTTATCTGCTTAATAATATTGTTTGGTGTATTCATGTGAATCTTTGTTTTTGCGTTAGTTACAATTTTATTACAGACAAAATCGAAGGTTGACCGTTTGAACCACCATTTGACTTCACTGAAATAACCATAATTACTAAGAAAACAAGGTAAATGGGCGTAACAGCTCAATACTTGTCACTGCAATTGATGTTCACGATGCCGGAATCCATCAAAATTAAATCGTAGCTAGAATTCTGAACTACAACAGAAATCAAGTAGTTTATGTGTTTGTGGGAGAGTAGACTCACTCCCGAAAACTCCTTTTCTATGTTTCAGGATTTCGATAATAATAATTATTATTATTATAACAATGTTGATTCATGTCCTACTTTCCGTTTGATGTTTAAAATAACTTGATGAAATACTCAATATTTGTAGGAGTCCTAATACTTAGTAAATCCGCACCATTACAGCATCTTACCCAAGAATAAAATCGCGAGCTGTAGGTACGTATATGGATGTATATTTGACTCCTAAACAGTAAGTTTTCGTCAGGAATGGCTTTGTAAAACGTTGGCAAGAATACTTCCTGACCTGATATTGTACGCTGGTCTGGGATGATTAATACATCTGTCTTTCTCTTTATAAGTTGTTTCAGGGATAAATGTTAGCTAAAGTTGGATAACGTCTCGACCACCGTAGATGGTGTGTTTCTAAACAATTAATCTTCAATAGCTACAGTGGTTATAGTTGACCTCTAGTATGTCTAGTGCCCACATCAAACATGGTTCGGAACTCCGAAGACGAAGTCGTATATGATTATAGGATGGCATTAAAACCTAGTACCGGACATACTGCACAAGTACTACTCTAGATCATCAAGGTAACTGATGGTCAAAAGAAATACGAAAGGTTTTGATAACCATCTGGTTAAAACTAAACAGAATAAACCTGGCAGCTAATACGGAATATGAGTGTGGCAAAGGGAGACGTCTAGTGAATCTTAAAGGCTCCGGCATTTGTACGGAAAGTAAAGTAGTGAACATTTTCGTTGTTGTAGGTGATATCAACCTGAATGTTTTTATGATCATTGTTAACTAGGTATTTGATCATCACACTCCAGGTAGGTTCGTCACAACTTTTACTACCAGGTTAGATCACCAAGCTAAATTCCCTATGAAATATCTACCATATATGGACCAGGGAAAAGTACAGGAGTGCCAGTTTTTATGTCCATGCCTACATATCAGACATATTCTTAAGGTAGGAGTGGTTTGATTAGATAATTATAAGTACTGGCGGTATTCAGGACAAGGGATTAATGTAAAACTGATTACTGCTTGGTAGTATAGTTGTATTATCTAGTCCTTAGACAGATTTTTAGAGCAATGGTTACGTTCTACCTGTTTTTTAATGAGTTTTAGACTTGAGAAATGCTTAAGAACATATTTGACCTCAAAGATATGATCACAGATATATCAATAACGTCAGATAACCTTCACAGCAAGTGTCGCATAGTGCCTTGTACATTAATCTGTATTTGGTAAATTAATTTCTTTAATACTGGCATCTCCGAACTTGGAAGTCATCGCTTTTGATTGGTACGGCCAAGGGTAGGGAGAGTCCGCTCTCCCTCTCGAAATGCCCTCACACGACCACGCGTATACGGCCACTGCCAGGGAAGTCCTACTCACTGCCTTCTCGCGGCATTACTGTTGTTTACGAAATTGAGAGGATGAAAAGCGAATGCATGGCGCTTTGATCGAGTTGGTGGATATGGAAGATTCACCTAAGGGAGTTGGAAAACCCTGACTTCAAACCAGTGGTGAACATGGGCTCCAGGATTCCGAGAGAACAAATGGCGTATGAACCTGTTGTTGGTCACCGGCTACCATGCGACTGCATTTCCTGACGTTGCTCCACTTCCTTGTGGATCAGACCATTACGTTGAAGGCTCCGGGTATGGCCCCATAAGAAAACCACCTGCTTTGGTCTGGACACCCGGGTAGTATCACAGCCCACACACAAATCAAGTGACTTGTGTGGCGCATATGTACTCGGTGCACCTTTTTAACAATATTAGTGTGTTCAAATAAATAAGTGCATTTTTTAACTGACCTATGTGACATACTCGGCTAATAAATGTTTTGGCCAAATGGCCTTAGTTGGATCGTGATAATAGTTAGCCCTAACCACCACATTAAAGTGCCACCTACTCTTGAAAAGTATAGAGTCATTATTTTGGCATCTGAAAAATTATTATTTCATGTAGTAACCAACTCAAGGAATGTACAGCAAAAATTATCTTGTCTGATAACGATAGTTGCCTACACATAAATTAACCAAGCACATATTCAATGACGGTGAGTTGTGATTGTCAGCCAAAACATAAAAGATGGGAAGGATAGTTTTAAATAGTAGTTAGGAATTGTTGAGGGTTAGTAAAAAAATTAACATCGTAATAAAACCATGCACAAAGAAAACGACCTTATAATAGACCTACAGAAAGTAAATGTAACATTACACAGAGCTATGCAAAGTTTCTTTCAAACAATAGACTAACTGGGACATTAAAACATTCTGTAACTCGGATTTGAGAAACCTTTGACAGATGTGGAGAGTCGAGCAGCGTGATCTAGTAGTCGCATTTCTGGAGTTTCTTTCTACTTATTTTAATTAACACAAATACTGGTACAACGGCACCAAAATATGTAAACGCCACAAAAATAGTGAAATAAAAACACGAAAAAATAAAGGAATCGGCCAGTGAAATATATAGCGAGAAAGATATTTTTTCATTCAAGGGGGTACCTTTCATTACTATGAAGGATGTTAAAGAAAGCTGCAACAGGATCCTCACCGACTTTTGTTGAGGCATGTCTAATAATTCCACAAGCCACTGATTTGTATCATTTCTAGAATCCGAGCCACGGAGCCATATTAATCCGAAAATGCCATTCATACTTGGCTTTTTCCCATACAACGGGACTATGTCTTAAGTTAACCACCTCTTTACTTTTTCCACTCCATCCTAATGTCAAAAATTAATGCATGCTGTAGAAGCCTCTGGGGTGATATTTTTAACGTATTGAAGCCTCTAAAGTTAGTGTTTCAAGGTGGTGATACTAAGCTAATTATCGTCACCATCCCCGAAGGTTCATGGCCGAACCTTGGTATTTTCAAATTATTGTTGCCAATAAATGTCAAAAATCCTTTGGAGACAATGATGATCAAACACAAATAGTTGCTGAATATCTCCAACTCGAACAATGTAGGTTACAAGATGATAGAGCAAAATTACTGTCACTGAAGCGAGCTTTTCAACTACTAGCAGTTCACCAAGAGCGAGTTTAAGCCCAGACTTTGGTCAGTCTTGCAAAAGTACTTAACATTTTGAACATGCAAAGGACATACCATAACTATGGGCATTGGTTGCTAATCGAAAAAGTGGCGTTTGCATGTCTTGGTTGTCACCAAAAAGTAAGACAACATCATTCACATACTCAAGGTCGATATTTTCTCCAGATCCACTCTACTCCACCCTCTTTCATCAGAGTTGTTCTCAGGATGTCATCGACGGCATGGTTAAAGGGGAATGGTGTGATTGGACAACCCTGTCTAACCCCACTATTCAAAAGGAGCAGTAGAAAAAGATGATTATGTGCTATCACTCTGAGTTGTTTGTGTACAAACCATTCAAGATGTTAATCAATTTCTCAGCCACACCTTCCGACAGAAAATCTCAAAGGACAGTGCTATCTAACGAATCAAAGGCATCTCTAATACCAAAAGACAACGATTGTTGGCCTGTAATCAGTATATTAGTGTCCTAACATGTGACGGTGGGAAAGGATATAATCAATTCATCCAGAACCAGAACGAAAGCTAGTTTGCTTCTCGCAAGTCAATTCTTCACGGTTATTGAACAATCTGCAAAGTATAGCGGAAGCTAACTGTTAAGACGCAATCAAATTAAACTTATCTCCCTATAGTTGTTGAGTAGGCAACGCAGTTCCTTTTTAAATATATGGACAACTATTAATTCATTTCAGGATAATGGTACACTATATTTTCCAAACCTTTCCGAATAACCCAGTCAGTTACTTGACTAGAAGTTCTCCATCCTTAAAAAAAGCCGGGAGTAAGTCTTAAGTCCTATTGCTTTTTGGAGCTTCAAGAGTAGCATTTCATTGAGGGTCTCCATCTCGCTATTTGTATCAGTCGTCGCTGATCTCTGTCTTTACGCAAACTTTGGGTCATTTAATTAAAAATTAACATTTATCATCAAACTCTTGATTCATTGGAGAATACTGGTATACTTTAAATAGTGACTAATCTGCAGAAATTCATTGCCCATGAGCAAGACGTTTCAAAAAGCCACAGGATGTAACCCGCTATTTTCATGCCACTATTCAAACGCAATTAATACTCATCATTTTCTGATGGATTTGCCGATTGCTCTGAACCTGACTTCGGAGGAAGCTACGGCCGATTCGTTCATATAGACTTATTCAGGACTATACATTTGCTGACCACTAAGACTCAAGATAAGCTTTGCGAAAATCCAACCATTATCTGAGTCCAAATAGGTACTCTAAGGGAAGCAACGGTCTTGTGCACAGTCACGCCACCTGTAGATAATCACGATATGGCCAATATGAGTTCTGGCTTGAGTTGCAGAGGTAAGACATCAAGTGGTTATCGATGATGACCGTACTGAAAGTCGGAGCTGCTCAGAAACAAGTTGTAGTCTACACAAAGCCGCATTAGCCGGTCACCGTTATCTTACCTGTGGGAAAGCCTAGTAGCAGCATCTAACGCCAAAGAGAGTACCAGATATCGTTATTGTAGATTTTATACTGTAATGCTAAATAATATAAGTTAACTAGTGATGATATTGGCTCCTGATACTTTTACTCTTATTCTAAATGTTTATTCATTTGACTATTTATCACTTTTCGTATGAGATTCTTATTTCCTTTGCACTATGTGTGAAATTTTAGTCCTGTCTTTGTTACCAAAGCAATGCAACTAGTTGCTCATTTCATCGTGTAAGTAGATGTAAATTTCAATGTTATATCCAACTTGTTGTCAAAGTAAACTTAAACATCTGATCAAAATCTTCTGCCCATTATAACTCTCTGTTATATCCCGTGGAGAATTATGAATGGTAACTTTGAAGACTATTTATGGACCAATGTGATATGTATATATTCTATTGTATAATTGTTAAGTAACTAAACTATTCATATTCGTGTTCCTTTTACCATAAGCTTTATTTTGACTTATGAACTATTGTTATATGATTTACCATTCTTGAGTTATGCCCAGTCCATTAATTACTGTCCCCCCTATTCACAGCCACATTCGGCCAAATCTTGTACAAATGTTATTTTCTATTTTATGGTACGATGTGGTCAGTTTGGTTGGTATATAAACCCAGTATGTTTAATAATAATGATTCATATTGCAGAGGCTGTTATTGGTGTTCTGGACTTAACTGGCTGAGCTACAGAGAAAGCAGGACTGATAATTGCTCAAGACTGCTCATAGAGCTTTTGTGTATCATTAGGCGATCAATAAATTCACCGTTCTCCAATTAACGGTCTTATCACGCCCATATATCAAACAGGGCACGCATCCGATCGATATAATACTCTCCCCTTTCTTTATTATGTAGTGACAATGTAAAGTTGTGTTTAATCCAGTTTCAACCAATTGTTTTCGGATGACTTGGAGTTTTGAAAATAAGTTAGTTACAAAGCAATTCAAAAATTATTTTTTATGTATCACATTGAGTTTAAATTACTTGTGGGAAATAATTTTTATTGTGCTATTCTTAAAACAACTTTGTTAGATTTTGTCCCTTTTTATTTCAGCTAAATCGTGAAATATTCCAGTATCAAAATCAAGCAAAAGCACTCGTTTGTCGTATGACTCCTACTTCTCCTTCTAGATGCTCTCTTATTGCTGGTCCTTACTTGTTTCATTATCTGCTAGATCGTGGTGTTTGCTACATTATTCTTACAGACTCACAGTTCAGTCGTACAAAAGCCTTTGCATTTTTAGAGGCCATACAAACAGAATTTTACGGCAAATACTACCAACAAATACAAACAGTTTCAAGACCTTACGCATTTCTTGATTTTGGTAAATTTGTTGCTTAACTTTGTTCATTTTATTAGATCACATTATACACAAAACTCAAAAAATCTATAGTGATAGTCGGTCATCCAATCTTAGTCAATTAAATGTAGCATTACAAGACGTACAAAGAATCATGGTACAGAATATTGATGATGTATTGCAACGTGGTGACGTGGTGAAGCACTTTCAAGTAAGTTTAGATTTAATGAAGTACGCTTCTAACTCCTAAAGTTATTTAAGGTTATTCACCTACGTCGTATGGTAACTGGACAGATTACTATTCAACGTAGATACATAACATGTAAATAAAAAGTAAAGAAAATTTTCGGAAACTGCATTTCATGAAGTTCATACAACCATTTATTTAATCTTATCAAACCATTGGCAATTCTATGTATTTGCTTCAAGAAATAGTTATCAGTGTTACAATAAGATTTAGCATCATTGAGTCACACAATAACAGTTAGTTTTAAAGATATTTCTAAGCAGCCTGTTCAGTTAGTTGACTAAATAGTCGTTATCGTATGTACAGTCAAAGTTGATAAGTTTGGTTATGTTGTAACTAGTGCTTGTTCTTACAATTGAAAATTGTCAACCCTATAGTAAATAAAATGACTGAAATGTTGTTCTTAGTTATTTTAATACAATATTCTGAGTTTTTTATGTATTTCACTCAACTTCGAGATATATCCAGCAATAAAGGATTTTACAATAATTATTATTTATGTATGATCATTAGTTACCGAAAAGAGAGGCTGTATAAAAAGCACCATTTTTTTAAAATAATATAAATTGTTATTTACTTGCTGTTTTGTTTCCTACGTCAACTAAGGCAGTTATGATGCAAGGTACTAGGTGTTTCAAGCAAAACATGAATGTGCTATCTGGCTTCATATACAGAGTAGCTTGAGTTCTTGTTCGGTAAACTAGACCTTTAAATGCTTCAGGAAACCGAATTGTTTTACGTAGTTAAGTTTATCATCGAATTCTTCTAAACTTGGCGATAAGTTTTGTTTAGTGATTGAGAATATAAACGTTTAAGTAGTTTGATTTAGAAGTGGTTTCACGTTGATAGGTAACATTACTATGTAACAGTCGTTTACGGTGTGAGGAACATTTTTTCTCATTCTCAGCAGTTATTTTAATTATACTGAAATCATGTTCACATTTTGGTGGCCTTTGCCACCGAACATTTTTTCTTGAATGTTTGATTTGATGGGGCACGTTTGTCATAAACAGAAGGAAAAGCATTATAAGGAGTCGCCATTCCATTGGATGTCCGTAGTGATGATAAATCTCTTAGCGATGGGATTTGTTGGATCGAGGCGGCAACTATTTTTTTCAAGAATAATTTCAATACTGTCGTAGAACAAGACTGGGTAGAAGGAATGAGTGTATTTCTATCGAAATCCCGATGAACAGTTTTATTTTAATACTAATCATTAGTTATTTATATATAGTAGTGGGTGGTCATTTATAGACTTTTTCTAATCAGAACTACTTGCACAAAAAATGTTATGGGTCTACACGATGAAATCACTTGAATAATGTTAGACTACTTAGAGTACATGATCTCTATAGCTAACATTAGTTTATGTGCCTGATATAGATCGATTTTAGGGACTATTTTATGCTTTCATTGATCATCGATTTAGTTTCAGATCATTCAAGTATATCGATATAATGTAATAATATTAATAATGATATATTTCACTCAATAAATTGAAAGTACCAAATTATTGTGAGAGATTACAGTGTTTACATAATACGTGTACATGGCCTCCGATCATCCATTTGCATCTTGCAGTGTGTTCCCTAATCCAAAATATTTTCTTATCTGATCTTCAAGTGTTCCGCCTACCTCGTGCTTTTAATGTACTAATTCTTCTCTCTCTGCCTGGTGACTGACAACCTCGAGACCGCGTTCCGCTAAGTACTACGTACGAGCACTCTTGTGAGTAGCGTCTACCACACTCGTTATTTTTTGTGAAATGTTAAAAATATATTATTTTCTAAGGCAATGGTTTTCATATCATTTCGAAATTGAATTGTCTCAGTCAAAAGTATTTTACTGAGTTACTCTAGGTACACTTCTATTTTATCTGAAATTGTTTGTAGCCTTGGACTCTCGAGCATCCAACTTGTCTACAATGTCCAAGAAATACCGTCAAGATGCCCACTCACTCAACCTTCAATCGGCCTACGTCAAATACATACTTTTTTGCATCTTGATATTAGTAGTTTTCACATACTTTTATATTAGGTTTCTATGATGTAATTAGGCTATAATTCTATCCCAGTATGATTAACTTGTATAAATCCATATACTAATGGGGAGTTGTGATGCTATTATCAATTTCTTTCTTTATTTATTTCAAGTAAATTCTCATTTAGTAATCTGTTTTTTTTTCAAAAATTAATCTTCAAAACAATTTTGCTTTTTAATAGTATTATTTTTCTGTATTAACTATTATTATTAATCTTAATATGTGGGAAGTTAAATGTTTGGAATCATTCGTATATTAGTCACATCTGATAAGGAATGGTCGTCGGAATTAGAAAATTTATGTATAGTCATTTTCAAGAAGTGAGCAGTTCATATAACCAGTAAAATTCTGAAGTTCCGTAAGGTTCTACTATTTATAAAAAACGAATCCTGGTACATAGGGCACCAAAATGTTTGATTCAAAAATAATATTGTGGAGAAAGTTCGTGTAATCAGTAGAATAATGGTTAAGAATATTATTTAATACGAGATACAGTTCAGTCGAATATGCATTCAAGAAAGGTTTGATTTAGTTAAGAAAATTCATCTAGCTTTTATGAGAAATGCATCAGAAAAGAATACTGGGATCCACACTAGTTTCTGTTTGGATCTATATCTAACAGCGTCTGAGTTCAAAAGGGGTTCACGACCTCCGACAGAGTAGTTGTGACAACATATTAAATATATATATGTTAACTGACAATATCCTCTTTGACCGTCTCGGCGTGGGAAAATAACGCGTAGTATGAAAATTCAATTCTTCACATGAAAATGAATTGTTTGCCTGTAATAAGCGTGGCATAATTTCTCTGAATACAAATACTTGATAATTCCGCGATCTAAATGTAAGTCGGTTGTAGTTTTCCATAACCTACGGAGTATAACGGATGTCAATAGTTTAGTAACCGGACCAAACTGGCACCTGAATAATTGATACTTGAATTGTGTAGCTCCTTCCTGTAGATAGCGAAAATGATCGCCTGATTCGAGGATACTGATACCTTTCCAAGCGGCTTAAAGTCCTAGTGAATATTCATGAAGAAAATGTCCTAAGAAAACAGCCTACTAAATATCGTGCACATCAAAAATTTGTACTTAAGAAAATCAGATATCACTAGTGGTACTTACGTGATATGTGGTGCTCAAACAGGTTCTGATCGGCACTCAGGTCATGCGTGAAATTGCGAAACGTGAAGATGTGACCTGTCGAGGAAAGCAACATTAATGAAGTATGTAAACTTCTAGCCGTAAGGTTGTAAGTGATGTCAAAAACGTAGCCGATGTAGATCGCGTCCTTCCATTAATTGCAGCACAGAAATCAATGTACGGCTGTCAAAGAGATACTAGAAATGCACAAAATATCAGTAACACGTGTAGTAAAGACTAGATACTAGAAAGAGGAATAAATATGATCACAGGAAAGAAAGTGTTAAAGCACCTGACACGAACGCGAGTGTCTACGATTGGATCACTGCAAGTGTGAATCATGCTCACTAGGTTTCTCAAAAATAAGTTAGCAACTACTTGAGCTACTTGTTTTTGTTAAGTAGAAAATTGTGATGTGGAGGAAGTCATGATGCACGTGTGTTCAACAGGCGTGATAAAGTGACGTTCGATGGTTTCCATTCTTAAAGAACCAATGTAGCTGCACTGGTTATTTTTCACTTATATTTTGGATATTTCACAAGTCGCTGAAGCTGGATTGTTATGTTACGAAATAAAATTGCAGTAGGTGAAGTATTAAACAGGATTGACAAGGAGACACGGCTTCGTTTTTCATTTCAAAGTATAATTATAAACAATCTGTTAATAGTATGAAATAGGAAGAAAGGTTTGATACATAGCAAATTCGTGACGCTTTGCAGAAGCAAGCTGTAAATAATGGATGTGAATTTTACGAGTAGCATGAGGAGTGAAAAACTATATCCAGAATTCGAAGGATAAGAACAAGATAGAGTGACTCGATGATGCATTTTACAATTAGTGGGTAGTATCTTCTGTTAATAAGATGTCAAGTTGAGGTCAAATTCAACGACGAAGTTACTAGTAACCTACTTACCTGCTACAATATTTCAATTTCCATGTTGTTTGTCTGTCTGTCTTGGTGAAAATCCACATGTTCGAATCCTGTGCCGTATCATCTAAGTGATGAATATAATATATGAATCCTCGATCACTTTATCACAGCCTTGTCTACGTATGTATATGCCCAACCTTAATTCTGATGTAATCTACAATTTCATGATGAAGTGTCCTTCGGTTAGTGACATGATCGTCATGTGCAATGTTTAAAATAGTAGTATATTAAGTTTGTGAATGCCAAATGACTTTTATAATCGATTGGGTTGTGCAAAATGGTGCTCCCTTGTAATGTCTTCCTAATACGTAACTTTATTATAAAAATTTGCGAAAGATCGTACTAATTTTAACAAATTAGTAAAGCATGATAAGATGATCAAGATAAATACCAGGATAGTAAAGTAGTAGAAGTATTTGTATTAGTACAAGCTTCCAGTAACCGACCCCTGATGTTTTATTCATCGAGGTTATCAAACGAAAAACAAATATATTCTATCACCGTATAAAGATGAGTGTACTTTGTACATAGTATCGAGAAGGTTAATTTTGCATGACTCAAATATTGAGGAAAGCACTTTTCTTATTTGGTACTTATGGTCAATACACGCACAACTTTACAGGTGGTCAAGTAGGATTTTTTTTTAAATCCTCGTCAATATTAGCATACATTGAGTTTTACGTACTATGCATTTATATATTATTACATGTACCAAGTGTCTGAAAGAAGTGATATTTCATTGCTCAAAGTCTGGTTAAATAAATAATCGGTAGTGCATACTAATCTGCCGGGCGATCGTAGAAAACCCAGAATAAACCATAGAATAGGATTCACCCTAGGTTGCCATTCGTCAGTAGCTATTATTTACATTCATCATCTTGTAGTGTTATGAGGTTGAATGCATTTGATCGAATCTCCCTGACCTTAGATTACACTCAAGCTAACAATCATCAGCCAGCTCCAACTGTAATTCAGAGGTAATTGATGATCTTCTTCGGATGTCTTTGTATGAATTAGCTCTTTGACTGAATTCTGCCAACGAATCTTTCCGTTTTATTCTAAATTTAGCATAGATAAGTCTCAAAGTATAAATAAATTGAATGTATTACCTGTTAAATCACTATCACTACTCATTAAAAAAACCTAGATTATTGAGTCATATTCAAAAGGTAAAAATAAATATTACTTTTAATATCAGAAGGGATTTTGTGGAAATTTCAGTATTTTCATAGTTGAAAGCATGAGTCAATTGAAGCTAAATCACCAAGGTAAACCTGGAAGCACTGGACGACCGTTTCGTTCTATTGTAGGACTCCTCAGCAGTGCTCATCCACGATCTCGCCATCCAGTGCTTCCAGGTGTTTCTTTGGTGGTCTAGCTTCAATTGACTCATGCTTTCAACTATGAAAATATTACTTTTAAACTGTTATCAAAATTAATGTTTCAAAATAAACAATTTTTCGGGTATATTTGCAAGCGTTTCACAATGAAACCATATAACATTTGGACTTTCTGTTTTCTACACTTTGTTAGTTAAACTTACAAATCACAATTAACAAAACATATTTGATAAATTGTAATCTATAATAATAATAATGACAATAGTAATAATAATAACAGTAACAATAATGTGACTAATAATAATAATAAGTACAAATATTATGAAAGAACCAATAGAAAAGTAATATATATCACAATTGAATCATATGGTTCAATCAGAAAGTATAAATGGCAAATATTTATATTTTAGATATTTAAAATTAGAAAGGAAACTAAATGGTAAGAGGTTACCATTATTCATAATTTTTAATCATTTGTTAGTTACGATAATGTAATAAGAAGATGAAGATTATCAGAACTATGTGATGATATATTAGTGCAATACATTTCGAACAATCTGATTACACATAATACACTTGTGAAGAACATTTATATATAAAAATAAAAGGTTAACTAGACTGGAAATGGGAGGGGGTAAGAATAGACAAGGATAATAATAATGGGAAAACAATATGACACCTAATCCCTCTGGATAATAAGCTAACATTACCATGGTAATATATCACTAATATATCATATAGTTCTGATAATCTTCTTATTATTATTACATTATCTTAATTTATCAAAGGGGACTAATTGCTTTAGATTTGTTAGTTAGTATAAAAATGTTTGAATTTCTTGTATTAACTTTACAAGATAAAAAAAACCCAGTGCATAATATTAACGATACCGGATTTTATTATTATTCAAATGGAAACTATGCAATATGATCAACTCAGTAATAATTTTTGGGTAGATAATACAGTGTAGCCTATTCTATTTGATGACTAAAGTATTTTGAATACAGTTCAGCTTAATAACTCCAGTACAAAGAGTATTATGCAAAAAATCATAAATTATTAAGTCATTAGATAAATCTATCAGACATCATTCTTAAGCGGCAATACGCACAGTATGCATATATACCAATAAGAGACTGATTAATTTCAGTCCTAAACATCAATGAGAAGATTCAAACAAACAATACTAAGTGAATAAATGTTTCTCAAAGTTTATTTTTTATACAATATCATCTACTCATTAAATGATTAAAGTGATGTCATTAAAATAGTCCGTAATGATTATCAACATTTTGGTGAAAATTATTTCTGTCAAGTCATGTCGACAAACATTTTTTATTTCTAATTATTTGAGCTTATAAAACTGATTGCTTGTTTGTTTAATATAATAAAAATTATTCAATCAAAATATTCAGCCTAATCATCGCTACAGTTGAGTGTCAGATTGTAATAAGCCTAGATTTAGGACTTCCTGTACATCACTATCAAGTACTTACATTCAGTCGATAAATGGTATACAGATCATTCTTGTTTGTTTTTGTTTGACAATGTTTGTGATACAATGTCAGTCAAATAAAGTGATAACGTTAAAAATGCCTCGTTCTTAAAAATGTTATAAAGATTACAAAAATTCACTGACTCGTTTACATATATTTAGTAAAATGGTAGTTCTTGTACAAGATACCATTTACCATTGATTATCGTGAGAGTATCATGTAATGCTGTAATACTATTTCTAAAATTAATGTCTTAGTAAACTGTTCTTCCAAATTGTCATGGTGATTTACATACTTTATTATGATCGTTTTCATTAGAATAATTTTAGTATATAACGTTGGGAAATATCCTTTTTACGTCCACTAAACTGCAGTCAATTTAGATAAGCAGGATTTCTATAAACATAAATTTGAATTAGGATAGTTACTGGAAGGTCAAGTATGCTGATATTTCCATCAAATTTAAAGGTATATGTAAATTTCATTCATTAAGAGATGATTATTATATAAACTTATTAGTAACCTATTTTATACTTAATTAATCAAATAATGTACAAGTTCTATTGGGTTATAAATAAGAGTAAATTCAACCAAGTAATATGCCTAATGAAAATAAAGTGGGAATACTCTTCGTCAACAAACTTTCTTCCGTTAAAATCTTGTATTTCTATCGAAATCCCGATGAACAGTTTTATTTTAATGCTAATCATTATTTGTTTATACATAGAAGTGGGTGGCCATTTATAGACTTTTTCTAATCAGAATGTTTTAGGTCTACCCGATGGTCTCTACAGCTAACAACAGTTTATGTACCTGATATAGATCGATTTTAGAGACTATTTTGTGCTTTCATTGATCATCGATTTAGTTTCAGATCACTCAAGTATATCGATATAATGTAATAATATTAGTAATAATATATTTCACTGAATAAATTGAAAGCTAAATTCATATTTTTTTTTATTAATATTAAGGTGAAGGAATTGAAATTAATAAATGATGATAAAGTGAGTAGAAATATTGTGTTTACATAATGTTATAGCTTCTTTTGTTACGACCTAGCTACTCGCACACGGTTGAACAGCAACATAATTATATTCCACATAAAATGGTTAGATGGAAGTAGGAATCACAATAAGAGAAACGTTAGTATATTTATAGTTTTTACATAAGATCATAGGGTCTTTTGCAAGTGGTCACTAGCGCTGACCATAATCCTGTGCGGAACGTGCTTTGATTCAATCTACATCACGCTAACACAAATTTAAAATGACTGCTATATTATCAGCGATGGATGACAACATATCACTAATTGACTGAAGTTAGAAATGACGCCCATAAGTTTTAAGCTCAATAGCTGAATAGTATCGTATACAATGCGAAATCTGAAAGTCCTAGACCGAATTCTATGTTGATTTAAGGGTTTGTATTACTGAATAGTCCCATACTTTCGTGGAACAACTGTCCAGTGATACTAGGTTTTCAGAAGTCACTATCCTTGTGTCACTGCGAAAACAAAATTGTTTTGACAGAAATCCCTATAAAATTTACATAATAAGGTGGACTCAAAACATCACTCTTGTAATAGTCAAACAACGCCCCTAAACACTATCTGCTCATCTATCAGGTTATTATGTTGTGACATTTTTCAAGCTTTTTCAAAAAGACGAATTCAGTGTATATTAAAAATCACTATCAATACTAATTTACATTAATGTAAATGATAAACCGCCTGAAGATTTAAGCAGGTTTATGAAGGAGATAAGAAGCAGTTAGTGAGATACACACTGTATCGCTTTACAGTCGTCATTTAACTTATTCGTATATAACTCAGAAAACTTTTCTGAGGACTTTGCATCTTGATATTTGTCACAGAATCGAATATTAACGAATTTACCAACTAAATGAGAATCTAAATAAAAGGGTGATATTCAGTGATACAGTGTTAAAGTATAACCAGCTATACGCCTACATATATTATAGGTGAGATTTATGTCACACATTTCTCCTAATGTAAGGTCATTATTCGCTTGGAATGTACACATTTAACCATGATAAATTGTTGAACAGTACCAAATTCATTTAATTCGAAATCTTAGCAAAATATTATTTCTGTACCCAAGTTTCCATTAAAATGAGTGATCATCATTGATTAAAAGTGTGTCTATATACGTATCTCAGATATCATACTTGGATATATTTGTGTCGAAGATTCAACATTTTTTGTTAGGTCTTTATGAAATGGAGTATTCCGGCTGCTTTATTGGAAGAACAAACTAGGACATCGTTGAATAAAGGTGAGTTTTTAAACAATTTATTGAATACTGTTCCTAATAACTTTTCACAATGAATCCGAATTCCAAAAAAACTACTAGATGACGGAAAGCAAATATCCGTACTTTATCCGTGCAGGATTAAAGCTATTTGTATCGGTGTAGGAGGTCTGTAGAGATTATCGATATCACGAACCGACTCAAGTTAGATATCCACAGAAAACTAGGAATCTCTGGACAACTGTCTCACCCTGGTATAGGAACCAGGAACTTCAGTCCAGCTGCGATTGACCCCCAGTAGGTTACTAAAAATTTAGTGCTGAGGAGTCTTGTACTAGGACGAAACAGCCATTGAATGCTAACCGGGATTCAGTAAATATCTAACTTATGTCTGTTTGTGATATCAAAATTGATTTTGTATGATATGGTAGTTAGCAAAACTGTGTGTATTTTTTAAAAACCAATATGAGCATTAAAATCCAGTGAGATAGGCGCTCATGAATTCTTAAAAATGATCAAGTTGTGCAGTTATGCATCTTTGTTTATGTATAGGAAGTCTGTGTGACAATATCCTCAGAATTATTCATTAATAATTTTGGTCCACACAAATTGAGTTGGATACTATATTCAAGCGAAGAATTAAAATTGTATCATTTATAATCAGTCTAAACTACACAAATTTGATTAACAGTTGTGGTAAGAAATGTAGTGTAATTTTGTAGGTATCTATTTTTAGGAAACGTCATCCATCTTATTATCGTTAATCTAACCGAAGCCGATAATAATAGGTATCTATATGGTAAGCAAAGATGGATAGTGGCTAGCAGTGGAATCCAGGACGCGCGTTTTATCCTATTTGGGACTCGTCAGCTGGATGTACCTGCATTTTAGAGTTGATGAATTTAGGCTATATCGAGGCAATACGCACATATGCCAATTAGAGACTGACCAGTTGCAGTCCTAAAAACATCAATGGGAAGATTCAAACATACAATAAGTGAATTCAGATATCTGTATTATTTTAGTGGAAATTTTTTCGACACTTTCTGATTTTGTGAGCAAATCAGGTTCTTATTACTATAGAGATCGATCGACCAGATGCACAGTGTGATGAGTGTGCAAGTAAGTCAAAATCATCACAAATGAATTCTACATGGACATTTTATTTTCGTTTTCATGTTATTCGATTTCTTTTAGTGTATTAAATATATTACTTACTAATATTCAGTAACTGGTGGTTGTCGACCATCTTTCAGAATACAATGTATGACATCTGATTGTGTGATATTCCTAAGTATTTACATGAATCTGTGACATCTAATATGTTTATTATTATGACTACATCCTCTTGAAACTTTTAACAGTTGCCTCCATTTCTTATATGTTCACTGAAAAATTGTTTATTTTTAACAGTTTCCATATTTTATGTTTTTAGTTCACGTTTCGAATCATTGATTACCATTGTTGTATTGATACAACCACAAGCTTTTACCTAGCTTATTGTACATTTTTGTCAGTGTTTCTCAGGGTAGTTATTTTTGAAAGCATTTCTTCTTGGATTACACATCGATGCGTGTAAATGCCAATACTAAATCATGAATTGAGGTTTATAAATGCACTACTTATTTTGCCATTAATATTTCTACCACGTAGTAGACAAATATCATGTTTTGATTTCCAGACTTTTAAGCGTCATTCAATCATTTAGTCAGATGCATTGAACAAATTTAACAACATTTATATTAAAATCAATGCTCAAAAAAACATACATACATATGAGCAGACAGTGATAAATTCATTCAACATTGTTAAAATTAAATAGGGTACTAAGTGGAAGATTAAAAAATGAAGTACGATAAAATTAATATTTATACTGATTGAAAAATAAGAAACGAGCAACAAGGTTGGTAAGATTTCTCTAAAAACCAATGCTATAACAATAAATCTAAATAAAATCATGATTCATAACTATATCGCTTCCTGTTAAGCAATTTGCTGGATTCACAATGAAAGGTTAAGATAGTTGGGAAAAACCTAACGACCGCTTATCATGCACAGTAAACAATACAGTTAAGAGAAAAAGTTTCAACAACCAGTTTAAGGAGGACCTTACACTGGTTAGATTTTATCACTGTCTATGTCATTTGTAAAAATTTAAGATATTATTTATGAAACAAGTAACAAATATGATGAGAAATTCTACACTGGAGTATGGTATCATTAGAATTTAAACAAAACTTTAGATCAATTACATCTGGGAAGAGAAAATAATTTTGAAACAAACTATACTTTTATGTAATAACGCATACGAATTACAAATTTGGCTAAATTGATGAGCAGATGGATGAGGAGGATATTCAAAACACATGAATGTACTCTCATGCTGAATACACAAGTTAATAGTATAGATTTGGAGCAAATAGGCATCAATAAATGGTTATCTATTATTAATCATTATACAAAATGATATGATTTGTTTAATAATCCAGAGTTAAGAAAGACCAAGAAGAGATATTAACTTTATTTTTCATTTAAGCAAATCTCTAATGACTTTTTATTGTTTAATTAAATCAGTTTTCTCAAGTTAAAATAGTAGTGAGGTGAGAGTAATTTTATTTGAGTACGAATTTATTATAGTTTGAATTTATGATTAGTCCAATGTATATTTGAATTAAGGAGATTATAACAGAATTGTAAATTTAGCTGACTTTTGTTCTTCATTTATATGATGCTCATTCTTCACATTAGAGCTTAATAGTACTTTACATTCGGTTTAATTATCTGTGAATTATTAGTGTTTTTAACATTGTATTTTTTTTATCATAGTGACAGCTCATTCTTTGTCTTAAAGTGGAGATTAGAATTTCTTTATAGTACAAAGATGTTCTAAATCGTTTGAATCAATAATAGATACGACAACAAAAGTAATGATTCAGAAAAATTGGTATTTTTCTGCGAAAATAATTGATTGTTTACTTTAATTGTCATCATTTATGGCAAATTATATTCAATGTTTGATGCACACTGCTGAGGAGTCCCACAATAGGACGAAAAAGCTGTCCAGTGCTTCCAGGTTTTCCATTATGGTCTAGCTTCAATTGACTCATGCTTTCAACTATGAAAATACTGAAATCTCCACAAAACCCCTTCTGATTAAAAAAAAATTAGTACTCTTGTTTCCATGTCTCCAATTCAGGGAAATAAATATTAATATTAGTTTAAAAATTATCCAAATTATTAGTTAATGTCTTACAATATATTTTATTATGTCAGCTTGATATGAAGTGACATTTTATCAATTGTGTAAAGGGTAATTAGTACACAGCTTAATTCTTAAAATTAACATTGATAAAATGAAAGTAATTTCCTGGTCTATTTCCATATGACGTATATACATGACAAAGAATGCAATAAACATACGGTGAAAACAGGTGATAATTTGCAAGCTAATTCTACAGTTGTTGAAGCTAATAAAACGATGCAAAAGAAAGAGGATCTTGTAAAATGTATGGAGACATTGGATGATTCTTTGATGATACTGGGAGAACGTATCGGGAAAAAGGTTAGATTATCAATTTATTAATATGTTTAATTAAAATAAAATTGTTTTTAAAGGTGTTATATTCTCTAAGACAGTTGATATAATCAACACAGCACTTAAACAATGCTCATTTCAAAATTGAGAATAATGTGTATCATCTCAAAAGAATTGTTAGATGGTCACTACTGTACAATATATATATATATATAGTGATCATAAATTTTTCTTTGATTAATCTATTTATCTTCTGCCCCCAGATGCCCAGGTACGGCCGAGAGTCCGCTCTCCCTCTCGAAATGATCTCACATGGTCACGCGTATACGGCCACTGCCAGGGAAGTCCTACTCACTGCCTTCTCGTGGCGGGGGTGTTGTTTACAAAACTGAGAGGACGAAAAGCGAATGTCCGGGTCGGTGGACACGGAAGGTCCACCTAGGGGAGTTGGCAAACTCTGATTCCAAACCACTGGTGTACATGGGCTCCAGTATCCTGAGGGAACAAATGGCGCATGACCCAATTGTTGGTCACTGGTTACCATGGGACTGCATCTTCTCACGATGCTCCACTGCCTTTTGGGTCAAACCTTTAGGTCAAAGGCTCAGAGTGTGTCCCCCTAAGAAACCCACCTGCTTCAGTTTGGGCACCTAGGCAGTATCACAGCCCTCACACGAGTCAAATGAGATTTGCGCGGAGCATATGCATTCGGTGCCCCTTTGTAACAATATTTATGTGTTTAAATAAATATTTTGTCTTCTATTAGACCAATTATGCTAAATGATTAATCTAAGAAGGAAATGAATATTGTTAAGACATGGTCTGTATCTCAGCCTAATTTGGCTAGAATTTGAACACTATCATCCTCCCGAAATTAAATCCTCTTTTTTTTAAAGACTTGATACCTACAGGTTGAGTTTTCCTCTAAAATATTTTTAGGTATTACATTCAAACAATTTACTTATCAATTGTTTTCTCGTGTAGCACTTACATACTGGTTGGTGAAAATGATTAGTCTATACAATATCAGTGGTTATTTTCAAAACAAAGTAATGTCACAACAACAAACAATGGTAAATAACTTTCAGAAATTAGTTATAATTTCGTATTAGATAAGTCGAACAACACTTTCAATGAAGTTATTTTGTATTTAGTTGGTCAGTGGTGTGGTTCATTATTGATAGACTTATTACTACCAGATTCGGAAATCAATAACCTATATTTTTATATCAATCTCTGTAGCTAAAGAGTGGTCTTCAAACGATGAGCAAAGAAAAATGTTTAAGGCAATGTAACATATATGAAGCCATCTGGAAAAAATGAGCACTTTTTAAATCCAAATTGTTGTGAAAAAGTATTTCGACTACTATTTAAATACATGCATTAAGTTTGGAGAATGAAATATTTCGGTATCTTATAAATATTATCAGAAGGGGTTTCGTGGAGATTTCAGTATTTTCATAGTTGAAAGCATGAGTCAATTGAAGCTAGACCACCATGGAAAACCTGGAAGCGCTGGACTGACGTTTCGTCCTATTGTGGGACTCCTCAGCAGTGCGCGAGGTCGTGGATGCGCACTATGATTATAAATATTATTTAATTGTTATCGCATTTTATAATAGTGATTAAATTTTTAACTTAAACATGTTATTTGAAGGAACGATAAGAAACTAAGGATTTTAACAGTATTTTGGTACAGTGCTAAAGAAATAAAAGTTTATCAAATTCTTAAACTGGTTCTATCCAACAAGTTGTAATTTAATCGGTTACTCGATTCCATTTCGATTATCATGTGGTTCGAGTTCTTCATAGTTGGCATTTTGTAGATATATATTCCACCAACTTACATTTGATGATTAAACTAGAGTGTATTCTATATCAGCTAGTTTCTGTAACATTGCAATAAATGTTTCCAATTCATAGAAGTCTAATTCGAAGGAGAACCTAACTCAGAAAAATATGACTTCTACATCCAGTTATGATTTCGATTCCAAAGATCCAATATCCACTATTATGTCACCAAAGGCGGAACGATATGTTCGTAGATGGTTAACAGATGCTTCACCATTAGGTAAGTGGATAATTATGTTTCAGTAAATGTATGAGAGTAGTAAATGTGAAGCTTAATAATTTTCAGTATAGTTCAATGAAGTGATTGCAATTCATTGGCAATTCTGGTTACAAGTTATCTCTAAAATTATAGGAAATGGAAAATAACGATTTCAAATATGAAAACAGATAATCGATTGGAGAAACAAAAAAAAACGAATAAGACTGAAATTTACTACGTTTAGAGAACATTGAACGTTTTGTTAATAGTAAAGTTGATAGTTTAAATTAATTCTACAAACTAGAAAAAATATAGATTCCGTAAAATAAAAATCTGCAATCAACGTATCTATGTCAAAATGATTGATCTGTGAATACAAAATAGTGAATTAGCGATAGAACAGAAGCTGTGGTAACAATCATGGTTAATTATTTGTATTTAATGTTAAACAGAATTTGTTCATAGATGCACAAAGCAAATATATTTATAAGGAACCTGAAATCCACGCAAGCAGATCATTTCAGCTGAAAATGTATCCGTACACATATTTGTCAGTGCTCAGTGTAATTCTTTGCAGTATACTAGTACATATTCCACAGGTTCATTATGATTTATATTTTAACCAAGGTAGAAATGTTTTAACTTGTAAATGTTTGAATTATTCTGATGTTGGTATTTTTGACTGGATTTTGATGAATTTTTATTGGCATACATGCAATCTGGGCGGATTACTTCAATCCTTTTAAAAGTTCTACAGAATAGGTAAGTCATGGCTTGGAGTCAAATCCCAGATGCTCGTCCAGCCTTCTTTTGAACTTGTCAGACAGATGCACATGCACCATAGTATTGATGATCACATATGGACTCCAACACATCACTCTTCTCTTCAAACACCAGAGCAAGTACATCCAGCTGACGAATCTCAAGTATGATGAAACCTGCGTCCTAAATTAGGCTGCTAGTCACAGTCTATCTATTCTATAAAACAATGTAGATGGTTCGAAAAATCACTAAATACAACAGTCTTAATTTGCAAATTACCTTGAAGCATGCATTGAGTAATCATAGCTCAGTTATTCATGAGCCTGTTTACAAGCCTAAAGAATTATTTAGAAATTATTTGTATATTGAACAGTAAATGTTTATATTCTCATATTTAACGATTTTTTTCAATTGCGAGACTATACAGTTACCAGAAATGTAGAGTTGTGATACAAATTCATTCATATGCGTCGTGGAACCTGGGGCATGTGTACATCAGTTCAAGTTGCTACATCCTAATAGTACATCGAAATGGAATGGTCAGTCAGAGCAAATCTCAGGCGGAAACAGTAATGGTAATGGAAAATATTAGACACCGAAGATACAATTCAAGAAAAAATAGACTGATGGAATAATAAGAAACACTTGAGTTATCTCAAAACTTAGGATCTAAAGAGAAACAAAGAGTCAATGCCCTTGTGCCACTGCAACACGGCCTTAAGGTCAAGGAATACAATTATAGTTGGACGTCGGAGAGTGTATCTCTATCCCATAAACCACCAAAGGGTGAATATTTGGCCTACATATTTATGTCCAGTTATGAAACCAGCTTGGTTTCTCCAAGTTTTCTCTTCACGAGCTCTAGTTAAGGGTTGAATGATTATTGAGTCCAGCGTTTTAGACAATGTTACTTAAACTGACTCCTACGAAAGGACTTTTCTCATTTTCGTAGACTGGAATCGTCAACGATCGAGACCAATTAGATAGGACAAAGTTTAGTCGCAAGGCTGTAGGTGATATCTCAGTCAACCTAATATACCTTCCCAAAACAGTTTAGTGGTTAATCCATTAGAGCCTGCAGATTTCGTTCGATCGAAATCAGATATGACTTTTTCTACTTCATTTAGTCGGGGAAATTATTTCGATATCCTATTTAGGTTTCTTGGTAAAAGTACGCAACTAAAGGGTAGGTGGAGAGCATTTAAATCACTGCTTTAACTTTTCATCAGTCTATGTTTAAGTTGTCTTCGCTCCGTATCGCGTTCGTATCCTGATGGGACGTTTCTAAGTATCTATTAGTTCAGTACAAAAATGGAAAATACTTAAATAAGTATGCCAGTGAGCGGCGTGGATAATTAAAGGCTTAGTATAAAATATATTATGACATAGTAACAGCTGAGTTAGATCCTCAGGTTGCTAACACTGTCCTTCATGTCTCATTAGTTAGATGTGAGTAATATTAACTCTGAAAGACTGTCTGCTGCTGAGATTATGAAAAACAGTATAACGGGAAGCTGATGCGGAGTTGATCCATAATTCACTGCGTCCGTATGTATACAACTTCAGCAACCATGTGTTCAGTAGTGACTAGCTTCAAGAGGTGGTTCCCGGAGTATAATGAGAAGCAGTGACCTATAGAACCAACCACGTCACGAGTAGCGGCAATGCAACACCGTTGCAGAACATTGTGAATTGGCTGAAGTTAGACATGTAAACCATTGGACGTCGGCTCAGTGATTTTAAGTTTAAGGGCTCATTACGAGTCTCGAAGGTCCTGGGTACAAAAACCCAATGTCGTGGATGCGCACTTCTGAGTCACATACCATATCATATAGAATCAAAACAATAATTAAATTACCGGAGTTTTGTCAACAGTATTTATGTAACTTAACATCTTTAGTTCAAAATATACACCTGATAATAAAAAGGTGTTATTGAAATCGGAGTTTTTAACGGTCATAGTAAGCATTTATGTGTCATATAGAATTCTTTATGTAGTGAAAGTTAAATATGTTCGAAACACTCTATTATTGACTTATTTAGTGGTACGCGATAAGTTTCCCTGTGAGTTGAGGGAAATTTTTGGTTACTAAAACTGTTTGCCCTTATTTAATTTTCCACTAATTGAACATATAATTCTTATTAATTTCTAACTCAATTTTAACATTTCACCTATATTTTGTTAAATTTAGAGCGTACAACTGCACTGGAATTAATAGACAAGCTCTATCGTGAGGCAAACGAACAAGATCAACTAACTGATACTCAATTTCAAGACGTTATGAAACGAGTTAAGAAGTGAGCTAGCTTCTGATATTTTTTGACTAGAAAACAAAAGAGTAGAAGTAACATATATACATTAACAATGTCATTGTGAATAACAGCAAACACCTTCCTAGCATTCAACCTAAACAAATTATAGGTTAAATAATATATTGGTTTATGGATAGCCGAAATGTTGTTAAGAGATTGAATTAGAGTCCAATTAATTTAACAATTTCAATACTGTCGTCCTCATACTCTCAAATATCTAACCAAATGCTAATATGTGCTTATCAGTTATGACAATGATTTCTTAATATTTCTTTATATATCTTATCCAGTTCCTTAAAAACAAAATGACTTGATCGATTCGTTCCAGACAGGATGAGTAGAATAATGTACAGCCCAAAACAATAAAACACCGGCAAACATATCTGATAATTTTATGCAATAACATACCACATATATTGGCTAAATGACACTTCAAATTAACCTTAAGAACCCGGAGCAAGGGTCTGAAAGAAACACTTCTATGAAGATGGCTGATAAAACTCAGTTATGACTAGTAAGAGATTAAACCGTAAAAGTAACTTACAGTAAACATCTGTCAATATGTTGTGATTAGCGAAAATGCAAACAGGTGCTCGCACGATGTTGTGAATGGGTCGGCGATTCTATTAACTCTCTAAGTCTTCATACACAAGTACTAATTTCCAGAGTGATTTTAATCTCTATACCTTAAATCCTAATTAAGTATAATTGATATGTTAGCCAAGGCCGTACAGATCATATACTGTCGTGAGGCTATATGGTAAGAAAGAGATCCAAATATGGGCTTTTACCTAGATATCTCTCTTTGGGCCAGTCCGGACATATTGTTTACGACAGTTACAAGAAATATTATTTATCTTTGGCAACAAAGTTCGTCTTGCAGTCATTGCCTTCTCTCATTGCATAGTGGATTAGTAGCTGAGTCGGACTTGCGAACATAACAGTAATATTGCTGTATTACAGGTTACCACGTTGATCTGAACTGATATGATATACACTTGAATAATGTGAGTATTGTCGTTAGTACAGTGTTAGAGGGACATAGATTGGATTAAAGCATGTTTCATGCATGATGGTGTTGCTGCGCGCTGATTGGCTAATTCTAAACCGATCAGCCCGGGCAAATTATTGGAGAAAAATCTAGAAGCTTCTTATGTATATTCTATAAATATATGAACGTTATTCAAACTAGTGATTGCTGTTCACATACCATTATTATTGTGAATACAATTTCATTCCTGTTCAACGTGTTCTGATTTGGGGTCTTGTTGAGTGTCATTGTATAAGAATACTAAGCAATAGGAATAGCTGGGTCGTTTATTAGCAAAATACAATTATAACAAACAGAATGGTCAGAACAACAAAACCAGATAAAAATGGTAAGTTCAAATTAAAAATCCACCTTGTAAACAAACTTATTTGATGACTTATGGGACCGTTATAAAAGAACGTCAATTTCTATAGATCTTTAACAGATTTTCCTTCAATAACAATTCTTATTCAATTTCGCCTCCTTAATAAAGATAAAGCAGTGGTTTTTTATGATTTGTTATTACTTTCCCAGTTTAGTAAGACTGTTACACACCAATCACATTATATATGAAGTTCGTTTTTATTCTTTGTGGAAAGTAATCTCTTTTTCACACTAGGAAAATCACTTCTGCTCTAATTATCTAATATTTTGTAGCGAGTTCAAGAAAATTTAGTTTAAGAATAAACTGAAAATACTTTTGTTAATCAAAACGAATTTTTTCAACTCAAGTTTGACCAGAAACTATTGTAATTACATGGGGAATAAAGGCATTAATCTACATGACAAGAGAACATAGATTTTGAATTTTTGAGGCCTGATAAAAGATAATCACATTACAGGATACAAAATATTCACTTGGTTCTTAGTCCTTACATTCAAGTATTTTTAACTAGGTACATTTTCATAATACAGAGATAATGCTCTTCTTCGTTTAAATTTAAATATTTTGAGCAGCATTAACTGGGATCAAAACAAGACATCACACCCTGTATTTTCTCGAAGTGATGGTTCAACGCATTTCAAGTATTTAGATCTACTGTCTCAGCAAGAAAGAAGAAACCATTGGATGTATTGCAGTTGGCATCACTTACCTCCTTATAAAATATCAAGTACGGCTAAATACGACTACCCTGGATCACATTACTTACATTTATTGGAAAGACAACCAAAAGAATATGTTATTCATCCTGACTTAGGTTAAAGATGAGGAGATAAATACTTAAAATTTCACATTTTCAAAAGTTATAGAACAGATCTGTAAAATGATTTGTTGATGTTGGATGTATTTACATAGTATCAACTTGAAGACCCACATTAGAAGCGTGAAAATGTTTTTTTCCATAGAGATATTCTAGTCATATACTGTCATGTAATTTAAATACCAAAATATAAAACGAATTACGTTTATTTGCTTTTATAAAATACTTATCTTCCTTATTACAGACGATATGATTTTATACTCTTATCACACACAAGCATACTACGGGATATTGACATGTTTAGAATGATGTGTTGTTCGTTAGGAAAATTTGTCTATAAACATTAGAAAATTGTCCTAATAAAATATACGAAGTTCAAATCTACTAAGAGGATTTTCACATAACAAATGATATTTGATGGGAAGGAATCGAATGTCAGCTGGTTAACGGGAACAGTAAAAATCTCCAAATGAACATTAGTTTATACATTTTCCTCTCTTAAAAAGTTCACTTTTTATTCGAAAACTAAATTCAATATGAACCTATTGTCTTTATAAAAGTGGTAAGATCCTATAAGACGCAAATCAGGGAGAACTACAAAAGTCGGTATTCACAAGTGACAGAGGTTACTGAGGAGTGCAATTACTTTTAAAAGATAGTTTTAAGAAACTATACAGGTTTTATGTATACAATCTAAAGAAAATCAATAGGAAACTATATCACTTGAGAGGAATTATGCCAATTAGCACCTGGATGTATAACCTTGGTTTCAAAGGTAATGCAATCGTATTGGTAAATGTAGGTTCAATTCAAAACCACCAGTGGTCAAAGTAGTTTCCCACCAGCTATGTCAATATTATATATATATATATATATATATATATATATATATATTCTTAATTACTCACACTTCCAAAGATGGGTACACAGCCAGAATAGTGATATTAGAGTTAAATAAAAGAAAATGTACAAACCAACTTTATTTACATAAGTACAAATGAAATATCAATTAAGTTGGAATTTTGCATGATTGACTAGTTTAATAAAAATAATAACTGTTTGAGCGGGTCAGTATGTAGGAAAGTTGGGATCGATCTCCAGTGCCCATGCAGAAAGACCTCCAGCAACATCACAAACTATGAATTCACTAGGATTGGATTCAGTATTAAAACTGTTTAACTCTTCTTGTATCGCATGATTAATTTTACCATTCAGATCATGATCAGAATTCGAACATCGGAGAGATAATAGTGCGCTTTTCAAAAGTGGTGCTGCTTCTGCCGACTTATTACCACGATAGCACAAGAGAATTACTGAAATCACAGAAAGAATGATAAACAAAGAGGAAGGAAACTTTAAACAAGGAATCAAATTGAACAACATTTGTTGACATGGTTTTATGATCAAAATAGAATTATAGTTGAGATGAAGTATTTGAAATCCTTTTAACTTCAATACTTTATTGTATCTATGACGGTTTGAGTAGACATCAGTGTGAGATCTAACACTACGCAATTCCTTTTTTTTGAAAAAAAATCAATCAAAGTTAACACTGAAGTGGAAGACTTTTCAACAGTCATCGGACAAAAGCCTGGGAAATTTAGTGTAGACCATAATGAATGTGTGAAACCAGTGTTTCTGATTATCCCTAGATTACTACAGGAATGTGTCACTGCCACTTTGCATAAAGATTGAAAATAAGGTGAAATCCAAGTATAACATGGATCTAATCAATCGAAATGTCTGTTTGTGGACAGACGAGAGCCTCGAATCAACGACTGATATAAACTTATTGATAGGATAACAAATAAAAGTCTTCTGCAGACAAACAAAAAGATATGTAACGGTTAAACCTTACTAATAATGAAGCTAATAATGATCTATTTTAAAATTGAATTCAGTAATTTTACAACGTAATCGTATTAGTCAAAACCAATACATACCAGGAAAAGGTAGAGTAGCTCCTTTGCTAATTTGGGTATCAATTAGTTGTCGAATTTCTGATATAACTGAATCACGAAAAAGTTCACTTACGGGTATATCTACAAAAAAAATTAGTATTTATCATATATTATTCACCGATAGATAATAAGTTAAATAATTAGAAATCAATTATTATAATAATCCCTAGAGTTGAATCTTTACTGAAGGGAAAGGAAATTATCAGTAAATCGTAACGTTGTATGGACGTCAGGAAGATACTCTGTATAGAAAATGTATTGTACTGTAATTACGGGTTGAATACTAAAGACTATTAGCAGGTTCAACAGTTCATATCAAACTTAATTTCATGAGATTAAAACATTCAAGATTTGATGACTGAGTAGCCAGGTACATTATGTCTATTCTCAAGTCATGAAATACACCATAGTGAGTATTTACATTTCGCCAAAAAATTGATATTTGCAGACAAGTTACAATTATAGATAGTGAGTGATTAGGTTTTATGTGACTTTGGTGACACAAAATTAATTCTTGTGGTATTTTTAATATTTTTAACAGTTGACTTTATAAGTCGTTCTAAGCTAGACCACTATTGAAAACCTCGAAGCACTGGACGGCCATATTTCAATAAATGAATGGGATACAACGCGCAACCAAATCGTTTTTACAAAAACTACAAAATTTATATGATATACAAATGTAACTTACGCATAGATGACTTTAGATGACATATGTCGAATTCAGTTTTCGGACGAACATCGATAAGTAAATATGGCAACTGAGAGTCAATGTAGCCTTTTAATTGCTAAAGGAAAAAAGGTTAGATACAAAATGGTGTTGTATTTACTTGAACAGTAATACGGTGATTGTCAATTCTCATATTCATATTGCGCGGCTGCAAATAAAAAACAGTGAGATAGACAAGTGAGTTATTTTTAAGACTTTTATACGAAGAATTTAGATATCAAATTGTTTCTCGATTAATATTGAAATTCGATGTATATTTAAAAAAATTGGTTGTTGGAATATACTACTCAACTAGAAAACACATACATTATAAACAAACATTTGAAAACGATCAAAACCCATCAATATGACAGGGACTAGACTAACTTTAATTTTGGTACCTGAATAAAATCAGATAGAAATATTTATAATCATTGAATTCTGGACAAACTTGGTGAGACTGTAGATTGTGAATGTAAAAGCAGTGGTACGAGTAATTCATAAGAGTGATTAACTTCAATTTTGCGCATAGTACGTTTCGCTGAGTTGATGGTACAATAGTTATACTATCCAACATTTTAAGCTTCAATTAAGTGAAGGTTTTGAAATCTAATCACCATTTGCTTTTATATGAGAAAGCAATTTACATGAGAAAGAAATTTGATCCAAAATAAGAGAGCTACGATTCGAGAAGTGCTTCAATGATTTGGTTAGAATAGTGTGGAAATCTGTAGGCTTTGGTAATGGTATAATAAAAATGTTGACTGACAGGTACACATCACATGCTGGAGGAATCGAGATATTAAATATTCAGACATATCAGACTAATGTGGGCGATTTAAGTCATTTTTTTATATTTAGTGATTTAAAATTTTTGATAACGCTTTTTTCGGTGAACTGTTAAGGGCTGTGTCATTTTAAATTGCAGTCAATTTTCAAGATAGGTAACACGTTCTTACAATCATCCTTTAGTAAGATAATTAACGATAACTTACTGTGTGGAATTTAAACCATATATTATATAATAATAAAATGATAAATACCTTGTCACAACTAGGTGTTCCACAGAATAAAACATAATTAGTTAAAGGTCTGTCTACACTGTTTTTCATTGCATCATTACCACAGACAGGACAATCTGGTCGAGGTTCCCTTAATTTTACTGAACGAGTCAAATTACGCTCAACATCCAAAAGAAATAGTCTACCCGTGTGAACATCTAAAAAGAATTTTGATAGACAAAAAATTAAAATAATCTAAACCATCAGAAAGTATGCTAAAATATATCTTAATAATACACTTCAATTGACCATAATTTTGAATCATCTATAAAAAAACATATGTCAAAAAATTTATATCAACGATATGCGTTAGAAATTCACAATGTAGTGTTATTGTTATAACGCTTAGTTTTCCCGTCTACACGAATGAGACGTTAATTTACCTTAGACAAATATCTACACTAGACACAGAACATCAATACAACTCAGATCCAGAACACGTGACTAGCCTGATTTGAACGTAAGTACATTTCCACTCCAAAAGCCGACAACAACAATAATAATAAGGGTAGGGAAATATATAACTCATCTAATACCCATCAGACTATCTACTAGTCTGACTAAGCAAACAATCAATCATTACTTTCCTCGCCCACACATTAATTATGTTTTTAAACCATCTTAATGTAGTGGCAATGGCTAGATGAAAAGTAAAAATATCAATTATCAATAGCTTACATTATATGTTTACCCAAATGAAGTACAGTGTTGTATATAATAGATGAAATTCTCTTCAAAATTTTAAGATTAAAGTCTTGAAAGTACCAAGAAAATATCCATCCAGTGATAGCAAAGCAGGAGGTTTATGACTAAATATGAAATTCTTAACTGCAGATTGTGGATTGGCTATAAATCGATTCTTGTGATCTTTTCAAGTTTCATTTTTTCGATATATGTTAAATACGCTATTATATTCTGGTGACTGGTTCAGTTACAGTTCACGCTTCCCGACTCTTGCCCAACCAACTATGCTGAGTAAGAAGAATAAGAGTTTGTAGGAAGTTGTATTGGTAAAGGCTTAATAAATTTGCATGTACGTTATGCGTATACATATGGTACCGAACTAAAGCAGATAGAGATATGTGGGCAGTGACCTTGACCATAGAAATAATCCACTTAAACTAAGCTCAGTCGCTCACACTTTCATCTATCGTTTACTGTGCTTCCTTGAGACTTATTTGGTCTGGCTTTGCAAAAACACATAACATGTTTGGACTCGCTTGAGCCGAAGAATTATTTAGTTTTCTCTACGTTCTTTATCTTGTCTATGCTAACTCACGTTCACAACGAACAGACGTGCTTATTAGTAAACAATTTATTGAGAGAAAAGGGGCTATACGAAGAACTCCAAATTCGAAATCTGGGGACTGCAAAGAAGTTTAGGGACGGTCGTCATGAAAACCCAGTACACTGAGATTGTTGAATATGATTATATACCCATGAAATCCGATGATACAACTAAAGCATGTGGACGAAATAATTAGGTAGTCAACAATGACTGTAAACAATGAAGTTACAGAAAGCTGAGAAGAATGAACATAGGTTTACTACGTATAAAATAAAACCGAAAATATACCGGTTACGAAATCCTAAGTATCCAGGTGAAATAATCGTTATAGCCGAGTAAAATATCAAGCTGGAAATAGGATGGGACTATACAGTGAGTGACTTTCTAAGATGGGGCAAGGTTGTAAATAAGTATTACTTAGATCGCAAAGCTTCCTTTAAGGTTAAAATGTTCATTCCCAAATAAACAACGAAATAAGTGATAGATGATTTTTCGTTGCAATATTATGCTTAGATTAGATATTGAAGTTTGATTATTTTCCAAGCATATACACGAGATTTTAATTTAGATGTTAGATTACATGAGTATTTACAAGAGTACTGAACGCTACAATGGGAGTACAAATTGAGTTAAAGCTTTCATCCAATCCAAGTGAACTCAATCAATAATTTTATTTTCATTTTATATTAGATGATGTTAATTCCTCATTTGATTACTGTGCTTGTTGAATTATCGAACTATATCACCACTTATTTCTTTAAACGTTTATCCTAGTTGCGATAAACTGTACTTCTATTTTAAAAAAGCTTGTGAACTCATTGGAAAGAAAAATATCAACTACGCACAAACTGGTTAACTAGTATAAACTACCAAGTTGATTAATAGCACAAAATCTCTTTTACAGTAAAAACACACTAAAACTGGACAACTTGTAGCTAGGTGATCACGAATAGTATAAAATAAATTACTGAGCTCTTTTCCATTGTTTTCTAGTCAAAGCATTCAAAAGTGAGCAATGCAGGCGCTAGTCAATTACCAACGTCTCGGAAACATCCTCGAAGTCCCAAATGTGATGGCTTAGCTGTATAAGATGAATAATTAGGAGAGCAGCAAATAAATTCCAGATTTTATGAAACAAAAACTATCGAACTGGTTCATATTTATTTTATTTTTAACGAGATCAAATCGGATTGTGTTGACCTGCGATTAGGCAGTTCTCGATAAAATAGGATAACGATTGTAGCGAATTTAGAAAATGAAGGCCATCAGAATGAACCTTGTGTGGTATTAGAAACAAGTCAGAGTGAATCACTTTCTATGATTTAAGAACAATCTAATTAGTATGTTTGAATTTACTCTTAACTGTATTCAGAGAAATATATTATAGTTATTATGTAAGATGTAATTTTTAGATAAACAACAAAACAGTAAATAATCTGCGTACGTTTACTTCAGATATAATTGAATTAACATAAACTGACAGTGAAAAGAATTGTCCAAACATGGAAGGTTTAAATGCGAGATTATATGCTATCTCATGACTTTATGGTGAGAGATGAAAATTGGAAGATTTTTGTAAGTTATTTATCCGGACAAGGCCGCCACCTACATTTAATTTTTGGGTTAGTCTGAACATAAGCGCATGAGTTTTGGGGATAGTAGCGCAGTTTTTGACAATAAAGCTTCCAACACAGTCTTAGTTGGGTTGGTCGAGAGTTAGGAGCAGGCAATATTGACCGCGACTGATGGCAAGCAGCCATGGGTAGTAATTTGCTTACTTCATGAGAAAAAAAGTGTAGTGTAAGATGATAACTTGCGTGAGTCTTACTGTAGAGCTTATAAAAGCTCATTAGTGTATGTCAGCTCAGTTTGATTAAGTTATTTGAGTTGATAAACCAAAAGAATAAAAACGGTTTCATCATTGATGAAAAACTCTAAACGAAGACGAAGAGTAGATGTTTAGTCTAATTAGGAAAAACTTGGAGATGAGCTAGAACGACCAAAGGCTTTTAGTTGTGAAGAAAAACTAAAACTCACCACCAACACCAGTTAATATTTTGATGACTTCAGCAGCTTGCATAGTGCCGATTATACCTGGAACTAAAATAAGTCAGGATTAGCTAGCTCCATTCATAATATTGTAAATTATTGTATTAACTGGTCTAACCAAAAAGGAAACATTGAACTCTATTAACTAATGAACGTTAAAATTATGAATTATCGAAAAGTGAGACAATTATTCTAATATTCTGGCCACTATTTCCATGACACAGGTAGAAGCTAACGATCGACCGTTCTTTTTCTTTCGGGTAATTGTAGATTAAATACATGAAACTGAATAAACTGAAGAGAAAGCAACGTTAGGATACTTTAGATTCACAAAAGTTCCGATTTAAGAACCAACACAGTCAGCGAAGTTCATTCGCTTCAAGCGCAAACTAATTAATCCCGCAATAGATTACATAATGTTGTGATTTAGAGAAAATATTTCAGAATTGGACACCAATGTTCAGCATTCTGGTGATTCAGATAAAAATAATCCATTTGCATCGGCACAGGCGATGATTTAAAAATCAACACTTTGGTTACGAATAATGATATGTGCGCTTAAGTTGCAACAACTGAATTGACTGAAATAATGGCACGAGTTGTTATTTCAATTATGCACATTTTTATTGAATTTGGACGACATTAGTTGAGAAGATTTACAGTCGTTCAAATGAAAATTAGCACCAGTTTATGAAGTCGTGTATGATTAAGCAAAACGTCAAAAGAATCATTGGTGGAGACCTTGGAACAATAAGCACAGGCGGCTGAAAATGGTAAGGATCAAGAATAATGGGATAATTTAAATTTTACCGAGAAAGACTATTTTTCAAAGCGTAAATTAATTAGTGCTTCTGCCTAAGTAACCCATGTGTAGTTATTAGACTTCTGATGAGTTAGCAAGAAAGCCAAATGAAAGTATTGAAGTTGCATACAACAAGAAATAGGATGCCTTCATTTACTTCTCAGATACTATAACGTTCGGTAAATAGAACAGATCCATTAAGCTCAGAGATCACAACTCCAACATCCTCATCCTGAGCTACAAATACTCTCTATCATCTTAAAACAGATTTAAAGAGATAACTCTGTACAAATTTAAGCCTAAACCCAGCCAACATCTTTTTAGGTCAGCTTATTGATTTAATACACAGATACTGGTACAGTTAGGCACCAAAATATATATGCGTCACATAGGCGAGGGGATGAAAATGTGGATAGATAAAGGAGAATATAATTAAAAACAAATAAGTGAACGAACGTAGTATATGTTATATTCGAAGAATAAATGAATGGACTATTATTAAATATATTCTTATTATTGGCTACTGTCATACAATTTGCCTTTCTTAATTTATTCCCAATCTATTGGTTACAGTCTCTTATACCCACAACCACTTTTGGCTTGATCTTGTATAATGATTACTTTTCATTTTGTGGTATGATACGGTCTGGTCTGTTTGCATATAAACCACCTATGTCAGAAATATACAATTCATATGGCGGAGGCTAATATTTGTGTTCTAGACTGAACGGGATGAGTTAGGCGAGAAGCTACCATACACAGGATGAATAAGGAATAAGAGTTGACTCAAGGCAACTAGTGCTTGCTGACGTGTCATTGGCTTGGCACAGGGATAAGGTCATAGGAGTCGGTATTCTGATTAGCGATTTTGTCACATGATACCTGACGGGCCATAGGACATAACAGTATGTAGTAAGAAAAACAGTTCAGTTACAAATGGAACCTTAAAGGATTTTTTCACTTAACGGGATGCCTCTCATTATTATGAAGAAATTAAAACTAAACCACAGCGGGATTGCCATTAGCTTTTGTTCTGATCTATGTTTGGTAACGTCTCAAGCCAATAAATTGTACCATCTTCTAGGGCCTTGGCCAGGGAGTTGTGATGTACGCTTTCAAGTGCTGGATGATAGGTTACCTTTGGCAATATATTCCTTTTAAGTAGTTGGATCTCATGAATACTTACACCTTTTACACAATCTTGATGCAATTAACATTTGTTGTCTGTCGATTGGCTTAGAAGGAAGTTCCTAACTTTAGTAGCAACCATAAAAGTAAGACAATAAGTGAGGAGTAGTATGGATTACCGATGTTATATAACACAGTTTATTATCAGCTTACCTTAGGATTTATGCAGCTAAAAAATTTGAAGGTTAATTCAACCCTCAAGATGATGCTCTTAACATTAAGAATGAATAGAGTGGGAAACAGAAGCTTTTATTGGTTCTATAGACATTTGATATAACCTGCAGGCATTTAAGTGGAAACATGGGTTTAAACAAGTTTATTGCTAAGTGTTGTCATAACTCCACGGATAGTTTCGACACAGATAACTCAAGGATTTCTCAGTAGACCAAATTCAGTACACAACTAACACATCAGCTCATACGGTAATTATCGGCTCACCTATTTCAGTTACCGTAGCGGTTTTGGAATGATTTTTTTAAAAATAATAATTTGGATTTAGTTAGAAAATAATCACTTTTTTGACTTTAATCAGTAAAAAGCCTAGGAAATACACACAAGAATATTCAAATTTAAATTGATATTTCTACCTCAGTGAAGAAACTGTATTGAAGTTTTTAAAGAGTTGTAATTCACGTCTAGATGTTTTTAAGATGATTAATTAAATAATATATAAAAGTGGTTAGATTATCAAATTCACGTAGAACTCACCTACCCCAAAAACACCAGCTTCTGAACAACCTTGAACACTACTTGCCGGTGGTGGGACAGGATAAAGGCAACGAAAACATGGAGCTCGATACTCAGCAGGAGGGTTACTTGAAGATAACACTTCCTCTGAGGAGAGAATTCGCTTGGTAAGATATACAGTCATTTGTCCTTCCAAACGTAAGGCGCTACCACTCACTAATGGTTTAGGTCCAGTTACTGCACAGGCTTCATTAATAAGGTAACGTGTTGCCAAGTTGTCTGAACAGTCTACAACTACATCATATCTATTGTTTGAGAGAAAAAAATCATTTGTACACTGTAAAACATTTGGTACGATTCATTATATGTGAAAAAATTATATTTGAAATAGTCTCAGCGATTGAAATTTAAATAATTCCAACGTTTCGTCCAGCTAACTTGTCTGGACTTCTTCAGGGAATAATCAAAATCAAAAACATCAAAGAAATATATAGTGTTTTTACAATCATATCAAAATCTCTAATACTTTTTAATCCAATCATATTTGGATGTCGAAGTTTTTGTAAACAGGATAATATGAGTCAGTTGAATGAGAATCAAGTGAAAAGTTCAACGATGTGAATTAAACGAGACTGCATGAATTGTGTGTATGTATGTATGTATAAGACGAGTTATTAATGAATGATATTCAGTGTTGATATGTTTCTATGTGAAGTAAAATAGGAATAAAAGTGCAAAATGAAGGTTGAAAAGTTTTTCTCCTTTCTGAATCATCGAAGTTGCAAATAAAATGAGAATCATCAAGTACATAATTGTAATGTTAAACATAACTCATATTGATTTCAGTCATAATAACGATCCATGTGAAGTAAACAGGTTGAATAAAGGAAGAAAAGGTCAAATTACTTATTGAAGAATATTTGCCAAGTGGTAGCTAGCTGAATACCATCCTTTCTGTTTAGGCTGTTCTTATTCGCCCATATATACAGCGCTTCTGCTGTCAATCTTTCTTTGTGAGTGTTGAAACCTTTCTGAAGTATTTTGGCCCCTTCAAAATTAATCATGTGTCCCGTTTCCAACGCATGTAACGCTATTGCAGACTTATTCTCAAGTTTCTTTAAGTCAACCGAGGTTTTGGGAACGTTTTTTAAACACTGTTTGTGTTCCTTCAACCTTACCTTCAATTGTCTGGATGTTTCTCCAATATAAGCCGCATTACTTCACATGGATCGTTATTATGACTGAAATCAATATGAGTTATGTTTAACATTACAATTATGTACTTGATGATTCTCATTTTATTTGCAACTTCGATGATTCAGAAAGGAGAAAAACTTTTCAACCTTCATTTTGCACTTTTATTCCTATTTTACTTCACATAGAAACATATCAACACTGAATATCATTCATTAATAACTCGTCTTATACATACATACATACATACACACAATTCATGCAGTCTCGTTTAATTCACATCGTTGAACTTTTCACTTGATTCTCATTCAACTGACTCATATTATCCTGTTTACAAAAACTTCGACATCCAAATATGATTGGATTAAAAAGTATTAGAGATTTTGATATGATTGTAAAAACACTATATATTTCTTTGATGTTTTTGATTTTGATTATTCCCTGAAGAAGTCCAGACAAGTTAGCTGGACGAAACGTTGGAATTATTTAAATTTCAATCGCTGAGACTATTTCAAATATAATTTTTTCACATATAATGAATTCTCTATACTCGGCGCCCAATTATTGTCAAACTATTCGTTCTAACCTTGACGAATATTCGTATAAATCATTTGGTACGAGTTTCAAAATAGAAAAATTTGGTGTGACGATAAAGGTGAACTCTGCTTTATTAGCTTTTATGGATCTCAGTTCGAACTAGAAATGATGAGATTTAGGTGTGATTTCAATAGTTTATTTATCGACTGATAAATAAATTAGGTATACGCAGTTCTTATCATTCAACTAAATTCATCAGAAAAACAGGATTCATTGTGTATTACAACGGAAGTTAACCAAATTGATAGTAATCGTATGATATAATTTGTTTCATTATAAGTTACACAAAAATTTAACAAAAATGATGGCCACAAATAAAAAGTAAACTTCTCAATATTGTTTGCTAATCTTAACTAGCACGAGATTCAAGTCGAGGATTCCTCCCGACTACTTACAATAAGGTAGAATTTCAAGATCATAAATCTTCTTTGTTATTTTACTTACGTTTTTATAATACCAACTGCATTCATGTGATCCAAGTGAATTTCATGTGCCTGTATATTAACTTCTGAATTTAATCTGCATATAATATAGTTACAATTTATAGACATACTCCATACATCTATCCGCAAGTGAATGAACTTTCAACATATTTATTGTCGACTCTGAATGTGCAACTTGACGATGAAGATTATTTAATTCAACTTTATCATCATCAACAAGACCGATTGTGCCTGTAAAACAATTGAGATATAAAAAAAAACTATATTACGATTGGAAGTAAATTCTTAAACAGTTGATTGTTGACTGTTTATGATAAAAACCCACTCAGATATTTTTAACATTCAGAATTAGGGATTGTTTCTAGGATAAAATTCCCCAGTCAGTGACTTATGCCCCACGAGGAATAACAGGTATAAGTAGTGTATTAAGTAAATTCAATACTAAAAATGTAATGTTTTAATAAAATGAAAACAATTTTTCTTAGTTTTACACAGTAATATACAACATATGTATGCAACAATAAACTTTTTTATAAGGCAGTCGACACTAAATTAGCAAATCTCTTGTTTTACACTTGGTTTGGGGATTAAATGTGATATGAAGCTAACATTTTATACATGAGCCTTAGATTAACAAGATCAGTTAATAAAAGGTATGAAAGTGATATCGAAAATTCATCATTGTAATTTACTATGCATTTCACTTCGTTCGTTTCACAATGTGCTTCTGCTATTTATCAAACCCGACAAGAATAAGAATACGAATTTGGATTGTCGCATGTCACGAAACTAAGTAGAAACTGGTCATTAAACTCCATTTTATTCAAGAGAGATCTCTCTACTTCGATTATTATACTTACGGAACTATTTCCCTCTTTTCATTAGTTCGTTAGAAATTGACTAATTGATCCAGATTTAGATGATTAGTTACGTACGCCCGTTACCCCTCATGGAGAAGCATAGGCTTCTCATCATCCAACTCTGTCTTGGGCAATCCTTTCCAGTCGTTTCGAGTTGCTATTCATCCTTTCCATGTCTGCTTTCAATTCTCGACGCAGTGTGTTCTTGGCCTTCCTCTTTTTCGTGTCTCTTCAGGATTCCAAGTTAGAGCTTGCTTTGTGATGCAGTTTGATGGTTTTTCTAATGTATATCCTATCCACTTCCAACGTCTTTTCCGAATTTCCTCCCCAGCCAGAAGTTGGTTTGTTTTCTCCCACAATAGGTTGCTGCTGATGGTATCCAGTCAACGGACATCCAGTATTTTACGTAGAGAACTGTTTGTAAATACTTGTACGTTTTTGATGATGGTTGTAGTAGTTCTCCACGTTTCAGCTCCGTACAGTAGAACTGTCGTGACGTTCGTATTGAAGATTCTAACTCTGATGTTGGCTGACAGTTGTTTTGAGTGCCATATATTCCTCAACTGTAGAAATGTTGTCCTTGCTTTGCCGATCCTCGCCTTTACATCTGTATCAGATCCTCCACTTTCATCGACGATGCTGACCAGGTACGTGAAAGTGCCCACATCTTCCCGAGCTTCTCCATCAAGTGTGATTGTGTTGGTGTTCTCTGTGTTGTATTCCAGGATCTTAATTTTTTCCTTGTGTATGTTGAGGCCTACTGATGCAGCGGCTTCTGATACACTGGTTGTTTTTATCTGCATTTGTTAGTGTGTATGGGATAGAAGGGTCAGGTCATTTGTGAAGTCCAAATTGTCTAGTTACGTCCAAGTTGACAATTGCATTCCGTTCTTCCCTTCAGATGTCGAAGTATTCATAATTTAGTTGACTACCAGAAGAAAGGGAAAAGAGATTAGGCAGTCTTGTCTGATTCCGGTCCTTACTTGAAATGCGTCTGTCGACTGTCCTTCATGCACAACTTTACAGTGTAGTCCACTATATGAATTCCATATGATGTTGACAATCTTCTCAGGTATGCCATATTATCGAGAAAGGTTCTATAAGGTTCTCCTGTCCATAATGTCAAACGCCTTCTCATAGTCAAGATAGTTGATGTGTAGTGAAGAATTCCATTGAATTGACTGCTCAAAAATAATCCATAATGTAGCAATTTGGTTTATGCATAACCGATCCTTACGGAATCCGATCTGTTGATCTCGAAGTTGGGCGTCTATTGAATCTTTCATCCGGTTCAGCAACACTGTTGAAAACTCCCCCGAGTACTGATAGTAGTCAGATGGCTCTGTAGTTCTTACACTTGCTGAGATCTCCTTTCTTTTGTATCTTGATGAGGTATCATTCTTTCCAGTCTGTTGGCACTTGTTCTTACTCCTAAATCATCCTGAATAGAACATGGGGCATCTTTGCAGTTATTTCTATGTCTGACTTTAGTGCTTCCGATGGTATATTGTTAGGTCCTGATGCTTTCTCATTCTTGATTTGTCTGATGGCCATCCTGATTTCTTCCATCGTTGAAGTGACATCTATAGGAAGGTCTGTAGATGCTGCTTCGATATCCAGTGGATTCAATGGAGCTGGCCATTTTAAGAGTTCCTCGAATTGTTTCAACTATCTATCCCATTGTTATTGAACTTCAGTGATGGGCTTGCCTTCTTTTTCCTTGAACGATCTCTCTGGTTTAAAATATTTGTCTGATAGTTTTTTCGTCCTGTCATATAGTTGTTTCATATTTACTTATCTTGTGGCTTTTTCCTGCTGTCACTGCTAGGTCTTCGACGTATTTCTGCTTGTCGGCTCTAAGGCTCCTCTTCACTCACTTGTTTGCTTTTGTGTATTCACCTTGTGCCTTGACTTTTTCTGTTCTTGTTCGACTGTTGTTAATTGCTATCTTCTTGTTCTTCCTTTCTTGAATCTTATCTACGGTCCCGATAGAGACCTATTACTTACGATGATGCTTATTGAGGCCCAGAACCTCCTGACACGTTGAAAGCAGTGCTTTTTTCATCCCTTTCTAGTTGTTTTCTATAGCAGTTTCCTCTTTTTGGGTAGATCTTTTACGACTTGGAACCAGTTGTTCAGTTATCTTGAATTGGTTGAGTTTGTCAGTATCTCGAAGGAAGGTTGTATTGAACCTTAGTAATGCTGTTACCCCAATTGTCCAGTGTTTCTTCAGCTTCAGTTTCATCTTGGCAACCACCAGGTAGTGATCTGAAGCTATTTTAGCTCCTCTCCTGGTCCTCATGTCTTCCATTGACCTTTTGAATATGTTACTGATGCAAATATGATTTATCTGGTTCTCTGTGATGTGATCTGGTGAGATCCATGTTGTTTTGTGTATGCGTTTGTGTGGAAATATTGTGCCGCCTATAACCAATTTGTTGAATACACATAGATTTGCAAATTTCTCCCCATTTTCATTTTTCTCTCCCAGTCCATGTCGTCTCATTTTATCTTCATATCCGGTGTTGTCCATTCCGACTTTAGCGTTTAGATATCCAATCAGGATGGTCAGGTCCATTCTTAGGAACTTCGCTATGATCGATTGAAGCCTCGAGTAGAACTGGTGGGTGCATAACACTGGATAACATTCACTATAATTCCCTCCTTATTTTGAGGGATGATTTGATGACCCTCGGTCCATGAGATTCCCATTCTATAAGTGCTTCTCATGCCTCTTTAGACAGCATCAGAGAAACTCCCTGAGTGTGTGGAGCATTTTCCTTTTTATGACTGGAGTACAGCAGCATCTCTCCTGTATCTAGCCTTCGCTATCCAGGTTGGGCCCAATGGGCTAATTCCGGGAAACGCCAAGTTGTATCTCCTCATTTCCGTAGCTATTCGACTGCTCCTCCCAATCTCCCAGATTGTCCGGACGTCCCATGTACCTATATTAATTATTGCTCTAGTTGTTAGAAGGGACATCGGCTTCGTGACTTCCGAAGGATCTCGGCTTTCATCATGAGGTGCCATAATTCTTTCTTCAACTCCCAGGACAGAGTTTAAATGCTTTAAATTGTTTATCCTGATTAGCGTATTTTTTGGCAAGGTTATTTTCTAAGGGATAGGGTTGCCGACTTCATGCCCAACCCTCTTCCTTCACCCGAGTTTGGGACCAGTAGTAACCCTAAAAGAGCTACAGGAGGAGTTTTAAAAGATTACCTTAGTTAATTATAAAGTTTGTATTATATTTGCATAACCAGCGTAGATCTTGACATAAATGTGCATTAGTCAATGTTGCTTTAACATATCAATGAAGCAAGATGAAATTAACAAGATGAACAACAAAGGAGTAAAAATAATAGTGGTAGTGATGATAATAAGAAAAAACAAGCATTCAAAATACGGTTCCCGAAAAGACAGGATGAACAGGTGTGTATGAAGGGACAATGGGACTCAATATCTGGGGCTAGATAAAGAGTAAATCCACTTGTGTTATTGCGGCTGATTCTGGTATATATCACCCAATGTATTCAACCACTGATCACGGATATCGCGTGGACCCCCAACCAGATAGTCTTCATTTACCAACAATGTTCCGAGCAAACATCAATGGCTTCATAAACAGATGCCATGTTTTGATTTGGCCTATTCCCTAGCTTTCTTCCAACCTAAAACTATGCCAGCAAACACCGCGTGTCAAGATAGACGATGGTTGGGTATACGTAAGACATACTCAAGATAACAAAAGATGAGTTACATGAGTTGCTTCGAAATATGACATACCAACTCCAGCAGCGGCAAGGTAAACTGCGGCTGGACATCCAAGACCTCCACATCCCACAATAAGTACACGTCCAGACCGAAGTTTTAGTTGACCTGTATCAAAAACAGAAAAATTAACTAGGTGGGTAAGTTTAAAGGACTGATCTGAAAACAACTCTTACAACTAAATTGGGAGAGAACATTTGTATCATAGTCGAGGTTGTAATTACAATAATTTTGCCTGATTCTAAACTCATCGTTGCTTTATTTCCAGAGTAATAGCAATGCCCAAACTTGTCATTAATTTTTTCTATTATCTTTACTCTGAGTGATAAAAATAGTAAGCACCTTTTATTATTTAGATCCGTTTATTTGACCCTACTTAATATATATATATATATAGGGCCTTGCGTAGTAAAAGGACAGGAAATATCTTTTAAAGTAATTTGGTTTTTTTAACATGCCAATGGGAAGCGCTTTTTAATGTATAAGATGTTCAAAATATCACTTAATCTTGTTTTTACCCGTTTGTCATTACAATGAAATGTAATCTTCAGTTTGCATACTTTCAAAGTTAACTGGAAATAATTTGTGGTCACTGGCAACGTCACCACAATTGACACATCTTTTAGTGCATTAATGTACTAGTTTTTATGTACCATAAATATATAAATATTTTCATTCAACAAAAATGTCGTCTACAATATGATTATTGACGCTAAACAAATACAGTGACAGTGAGTAGCCTTGGGGGACATAGCTTGTATCCTTTAAATCTAATTATGCCACTGAGTAACATGGATCCAGATCTCTGCAAGAGCATTAGTTTCCCCAAAGCTTAAGATAGATTTTTCCGATGAATTCCAAACAGAACGAAAGTGAAGTTTGATTTCATCTTGGTGGATCTTGAAAAAAGCAGTAAATACAGACCTTTTCATTAGTTCATTATATCATCCACGTTATTCAAAAGTAATGTTGACTTTATTTGGTACTCTAATTCTATGGTTTGATAAATTTGATTGGTGAATAGGTTAAACTGCATTTATCAGAAGTTTTGTGGATATTTTAGTAATTTTATGGTTGAATTCATGAGTCAATTGAAGTTAATCCACCATGGAAAACCTGAAAGCACTGAACGGTCGTTTCGTCCTACTGTGGGACTCTTCAGCAGTGCGCATACACGATCCCGCCTGGCGAGATTCAAACCCAGGACCTACCAGTCTCGCGCGCGAACGCCTAATCTCTAGACCACTGAGTCGGCATCCAACGGTGTTAATGTCTAACTCCAACCGATCCACAAAATTGAGCAACCGTCCACCATTGTCTTCAGTGAGTTATTGTCTCACAACAGAACCAGTTGAACTCCACTAGTCACTGTTTCTCACTAGAATGCCAGGAAATACCTCTTGAAGCCAGTCACTAGTGAGTACATGATTAATATTAGTGTTTCCAGGTTTTCCAGGTGGTCTAGCTTCAACTGAATCATGAATTCAATTA
>NC_031495.1:14340286-14384477 GCF_000237925.1 Schistosoma mansoni
TAAAATTATTAAAACCTCCATAAAACCCCTTCTGACAATAATCATATACTCACTAGTGACTGGCTTCAAGAGGTATTTCCTGGCATTCTAGTGAGAAACAGTGACTAGTGGAGTTCAACTGGTTCTGTTGTGAGACAATAACTCACTGAAGACAATGGTGGACGGTTGCTCAATTTTGTGGATCGGTTGGAGTTAGACATTAACACCGTTGGATGCCGACTCAGTGGTCTAGAGATTAGGCGTTCGCGCGCGAGACTGGTAGGTCCTGGGTTTGAATCTCGCGAGGCGGTATCCAAAATGCATTTACACAAAAATATAAGCATGGATATTTTTGTGAAGTATTCTAGGTGAGACATAAACTGACCTGAAACACCGAACTGAGGAAGAATGAGCTGTCTGCTGTATCGAGAAATCTCTGAAGGTGTTAGATCACATTTCTCCTGTAAAAGTATGATTCAAAACATTGCGAAAACTGTAGCGAAAAGCAGTAAGCCTAAGATATTATAAACTTACAAAATATGAGCTTGGGATTCGTTAACTGAACGTGGAAAACAAACACCAATTAACTTGGAAAAGGCCCATCCCTAACTTTTTATCAAAGGTTAACATAAAACACCGATAGAGTTTTTCCAGCAAGTCGAAAAACCATAACAGGTACGAGAATTCCCATGTTTTTGCAGCGCCAAGCTTATTCCTTCTTGAAACATTCATAAGATCTTCAATTTTAAGCTTAACATAGGGAGATATTCTCCCTAAAACTTTTGTGTTTTACTAGACAGTTAATCATAAGCAAAGCATATTTGCATTAGTTCAAATTTTCACATCACACTAGTACAGAAAGATGAGATTATCAAGGCAAACATGAGAGAAGAAAAATTGGTAACACTATCAGTGGTAGTAAAAGACGGTAGGCACAGACAATATGATTCAAATAGACAAGGTGAATCCACAGAATAAAGTGTATAACTTATGACAAATTAAGAAAAAGCATAAAAGTATCTGAGCCAATGCAACCGATTCTGAGCCGTGTCACCAACGTCTCTCCCTATGGGCAACAGTAATTGCATGGAATTCAATATATTTAACTTCACCTACCAACATAAAGCACACCAACAGCCAGTGACTTTGTGTACGGATCCAACTCCTTGGTTTGGGCTGTCCTACTTTTCTTCTAACTCACTCCTAAGCTAACGGACACTGTGCATAGAGACAGACGTAATCCATGTCCGTAGCATTTCAGCTGATGAAGATTCGGTATCTCATCATCCGGTTTTCCACACTCCCCTAATGCTTTGGGTTTAACCTCAGCGTATCTCACCCGATGGTCCCGAAGTACTCGTAAAATCCTTCAGACACGATAAAATACTAGTAACCTATGTATATCTACCGTCGAAGGCAGCCTTTAACAGCCCCTTAAGTTTTCCATGATCCCATCGAGATACTAATTGCTAAGTAATCTTCGGTCACTACCTTGCCCAACTAGTCCCCAAAATAAGGACATGGCTTGGACGGATATGTAACTATTTTTCAAATAAACCAAGTCGAATGGAAGTGAATTACAGTAAGAAAAACATTATTATATCTATGATTTTAAACAAAACAAATCCTAGAGTCTTTCCCATTTATTCGCTGACGCTCATATCTTACGAATGGGGCAATCAGCATGCTCTAACGCAATCCTGGATGTAATATGCTTTCATATATTTCCTGATAACAGCCATAAAGTAGGACAGAACGAACTACTGAGCAGTGTGTCCACCCTTTAGTTGGGAGATGTACATCTTGTCTGTACCAAAGGTGAAGCAAGTTGACAGAAGCGAAGCGAGTTTTCTGAACACGTGCTGACACTTAACCAAGCGCCAACTCACTAGAATCGATGAAACTTCGACAGGTGAACTGGTAAACGCATTGAACTATTTCACTCCTTACCATCAGTTTAGACGTTGAAGTACACCAGTACACAAGTGGAAAATTTTGACAGTCCTGACGTTCAACATTTGATGTCCCTAGTTCTGGCACAAGTTATCTATAAGCTTTAACACAGTTTGAGTAAAGAGCTCTTACAAAGTTCACCATCTATAAATGATAAACACCGCTACGAAACCCCTTGGTCAGCGAAGTCAAATAGTACCTTTAAGTCAACAACACACTATAGCCGGATGCTGGTAACTATAGCTTTGTTTGAAAACCTGATAGAGGGTGGATATTTGATCTACAAAACGAAATTCATATCTGAAATCACCCTGGTTTTCTTGGTTCGCTCAAAAACTTTTGTTAAGCGTAGAGTGATTACTGATGAAAAGTTTAAATACTGTACTAGTCAAATCATTCAACGTTGGTTTACAAGAGGGTTGTGGTTGTTCCTCATAAGCTTGAACGGTTAACAGTCAATGACAGTCAAGTAGGATCACCTCCAGATTCAGGACCTCAGTCACCCTGTGGCACTAGACCGCTATCCTTCAAGATTGGTTTATCAGGTCTTGATGATTTCCTTTGTTCTATGTTAGTCATTATCTTTTGAACTTCGTTAAGATAGGAGATTTTGTGTTGAATTTCTATTCATGTTACGTGGAAATGGGAAACTGGAGACCAGTTGAAGTGTTTTTACTTTTTGCCCTCCGTTTGAATTGCCTAGGACAAGTAGTTCTCCAACAAGTCTTTTATAAAGATAATTTCACTAATGCTTAATTTCTTGTTACCGGTTTGTGCATGGTGTTATATAGAAGCCCTGAATGTAAAGTAAATGGTTTTATCCTTAATAAACTCCAATATCATTTTAATAATATGGAGGTTCGACAGCGTGTGTTCGGGCAAAGTGACGACAATTCAGATGATGTCACCATCTTGAAAACCTACACTCGATGGCTTGGACATGTGCTATGAACGTCAACCCAGTAAATTTCACACCGTGCATCATTTGCCGACCCTGGGACTGGTTGGAAAAAGAGGAGAGGTGGTCAATTTACATGATACCGTGGTATGGAAGAAAGGTGTGCAGAAATGACATCTGTCGACTCTTTGAGACTCCCTAGTTCGATTCGAGAGGAATTGCAACACAGTGGTTTGGGATGTTATTAGACATGACTCAGAATAGGAGCCAGTAACGGTTTTGCAGTAAATTTCTTTTACTTCATAAAGGTAGAACCTTTTTAACCTAAAGAATTTCTGGTCATATTCGTACTAAAGGAAATGGTTTTTCCGTCATAACTTTTTACGTACCTACTCGTCACCATTCATCCACCATCTCTTATTTTCATACCTTCCGATATTTCTTCGCAAACTTATTTCCTTAGTGTGAGGCATATTTATTTTGATGTTCCTTTGTACTAATACTACTGTTCGAATAAATAAGTGGCACACCCAAAGGCCTCTCTTAAACAGTGGAAAATCGACCAGCGAGCACTAGTTGAAGCGGCATAAAGTCACTTTAGATATATAATAAAACATCACTGCCCATACCTCGGAAGGTCCCAGAGTTTAAATAGCCATCTCTGGGTTAACTACAAAATTAGATATCTACTGTGGCAATCAAACATAACCATTATTTCCGGTGGCCCCAAACGAAATGGTTTGTCTTAACATTTGAAGGGTGTTCTAGGTGACAATGTGACAAGGACAAAACAGAGGGCGTGGTAACTTAATTTCAGAATGTCTACATTCAACGCAGAATCAGTGATTAAGCGTGAGGTACTCAGTTTAGACATCTGTCAGGCCACAGTATAAAAAGTACCAGAATAATTAAATGCATAAAAGCCAGCAGGATCGGATTACGAACACCTGTTGTTGCCCAGACAACTTTAAATACATATTAACAACACATCACAGCAATATCCAGAATCCCGCCAGCCAGTGTACTTTATTAATCGACTAGGAGGAAACTACGGGAACTCCCCCACAATACGGGACCAATAATGACCTTCGATTAATCGACTGTGGCCTGGCGAGTATAGCTTCCAAAATGTTAGAACGCGTCATCCTGTGCAATGAATTTTCTACCGTCAATGAAAGCTGAGAAAGGTTCAGATACAATAGAGAGTCAGTAATTTGGTCGATATTACCTTCGACAAGAACCTTCACATTAAGCTGCTATTGAGTTTTTTTTTTAAAAATTGGGGACCACCAGACACCTAATTTTGTGAGTAAACCTTGTGCCAAAGAAATCACTTTTCGAATTACGCTTATCACTATTTCGAAATGGACAAATTAAGAGGTGGGAACATACCATCTGGCGTTCACCGTTGAGAACAATTTTAAAGCAAGCGGTTGTTATGTGTTTGAAAATCACATCACTCAATATCTCTAGGACAAGCTCTTGTTAATCAGTTGATTTAATCGCACTTTCATTTTAGTTCTTGGGCTCAACTCCAGACTTCTAGTCGAGTATTAACAAAGCAGTCCAGTTACTCTACTCTAGTTCTAGTGGATTCGATAGTATCTTAGTGGTCGATATGTTTCGCGTATAAATGAAGATTTTTCTAAATGTATTATGGTAACTAGGACCAACAACTATCCCACTGACCGTCAGTCAGCCTGTTGGTGGCAATATGAATGTTACAATTTTTGTGTATATGGACGTGGATTAACGATGTGTTCACGATAAATTAATCAAATTACTTTTAGAGCCAGAGACAAATTACTGATCTCTATCGAAACCATATATCACGAAAGCATATCTCTTCCTTATATAACTGATCACCGGTTGTCGGGTTACTCATCTTACTTTCTCAAGACTAAGAATGACGAATGCTGACTGACCAATCAGTGATGTAGTTCTCTCACTAGAGGGTGTAGTCTCCTTTAATATACATTAGCATCTGATTTTGTACTACACCTATTATTCCATTGCTAAGTAAGTACAAATTACCATCATCTTCGCGTCAGTTCAGCGGCCTAACTAGACGCCTGGATGTTGAATGTTTCCAATTTCATGGATAATATCGGTGTTTCATGTCTTACGTGTTGGACTACGCTACATATGTGCGAAGCTGGCTTGTAAACTGAAAAAGGTAAAAAGAGAGATTCGTGAATTTTTTGTGTATTTCAAACTAAGAACCAGAAGCTTCAAGGCTAAACCTCAATATCACAAGTCTTGTAAACGATTTATGCGAAACCAAGTGCACTTGATATAGCTATGGTCAGGATTACAGGTTGGCATAAAAGTTACTTCCCAAATGACGTATTTTAGATTTTGCGCAGTGTCTAGTTATGCGTTAGACATTCGCCTCTTCCTAAAAATCAATTCAAGACACAATGATGAAGTTCTGTACGTTTCTGGTCATACATTTCATAAATGAGTTACGCAAATATACTAACAGACTATACAACTTAAGAAGTATTCAATAAAATGTATGGCGATCAAATTATAAAATGCATAAACTTATTAAACCTTTGAAGAGTATGAGCTAGTTACTTTTCAACCCAAATAGAACATCTCCAAAAATCTAGGAAGGTTAATTTTCTACTATGAGGTAGTGTAGTTCAAGCAGTTCGGGCACCCATAAGATTGAGGTCTAGGTTGGTGTCGGCACATTTAAATGTGCTTCTAGAATAATTAACTTGGTTCGAAATTGTAAACTTGCCATGATATGACTGTTTAAACTTCACGGTCTTCCATTGAAATCACATCATTGTTTATACTGACTCTCTCTATTGTGACAGCCAGGACAGCTTGAAACAACATATTCATGCTGGTAATAAACTAATAAATTGAGATCATGGGTCGATAATGTTGGACCACCACTAGAAACCTGAAAGCACAAGACACTTGTTTCGTCATAGTATGAGACTCCATGGCAGTGCTAATCCACGATCCCACACACATAAGTCGAACTCAGTGACGTCGGTCCCGCGTGAACGCCTAAACTCTGGACCATTGAGCCGGCAAACAATGGTGTTTATGTTCAGCTTTTATCAATTCCACATTGTTGCGTAACCAAGATGAGCTGATTGAAGTTAAACACTGACATCATTAGAAGCCGGCTCAATGGTCCAGAGTAGCGACTTCGAATTTTAGAATAAACGAAGGTGTTTGTTACTTGAATGAAAACAACATCAGAAGATACATCATATATAACTGAAAACGAGGAAGTAGGGACAAAGAAAAAGAATACATAGAGAAATTTACACATACGAAACGTAATAAAGTGGGTTTTTTAACGTCATTCAGTGTCCTACACTATACTTCTTAATGCCTATACTCTCATTGGCAACCTATACTTAACACGATAGTCAATTAAAACATTGCATCGAAGCCTTACCCACAGTCCATAATTTGTAACTGTCCGATAAGCTTGTAAAATGGTACTTATAGAAATAGTGTTTTTCAACAGGATGTGAAACACAGAACGTTGTGTGAGGTATGATATATTTACAAAATATAAGCGTAAATGAGCCTAACATCACAAAAGGAGGGAGGGTGGAGTTTTTGACCAGCAAGCATTGATGGTGAGGACTGTGACTTCAATCCACCCGTGTTTGTGGGGCAGAACATTTTGTTTGCATCAGGCTCTTTATAGATGAGAACAAGTCAATCAATTTGTGATATTGAGGTTGTTCTCCTACACTCATCATTCGGACTCATGTTTCTAATAGTTATGCTGAATTAACTATTCTACTAAGACAACCTATAACATGCTAACTTGGACTTTTACATGAAAACTGTGTAGCAGACATCAGATGATGAAAAAAACAGACTGTAAAGGATATGGTTGTTAGTTTACTCAACACTCTACTTTCTATGTGCACTCTCTGTTCCAATAAACAGTCTTTTTCACTCCAATCTTGACTTCCCTTCCTTCATTCGAACATACTCCACCTTGATAAACATCACAACTCATTGTTGTTTATTACTGCACTCTCTCATCTGGAGCCCCTGATCACATTTCACTCTAGCAACATGAGTTAGTATCAATTTGACCCAATAGTTTATCATACCTTCGTCTGTTCCACTGCTAAATGTTAGGCATTGGTTATCGTTCATATCCAAATGCCTTGCTGCTCCTCGGTTTCTTTCTTTTTTTATATCTTCAGAATCTTGCTCTGAGGGTGAAGATATGTAACTTCTGACACCTGGAACAAGCTCGACAAACGCGCTTCCCCAAGGTCATAGTTCGGACCAGGCGCTCCACAAGCCTACTTTATAACAACTATAAACTTAAAAAGCCGCGTTACATAAATACTTAGCACTATCGAAACCCTGATACACTTTTCGTCGAGATTGGATCTGGTATGTAGCGTGGATGCGATACCCCTTTGGAAAATATTCTGATGAAAGCACATTATATCTGAACGAATGAACTGCTATCAACTTTCATAGATTATATTTACCAAACAACCCTGCTTGGGATGCATACTGTGATCCATTATATGTTGTAACTTGTAGATCATGCCTGTAAAAATGGTGTGTACCTGCCCTTGCAGAAATATATTATATAATTCCTACGAAGAGGAACTAGTTGATGCGGTTATCACATGTGCCCTAGTGCAACATGTGAAAGAAGCAGCTAGGTACGACCCGGGCTCTGAATCATCCTTACTAGATCTTATATTCACTCACTATGAAGATGACGTTGCGAACCTGGATTACATGCCACCCTTAGGCAAAAGTGATCATGCAGTTTTAACCCTTGACTTCCATATAGCTGTCGATCACGAGCACGCGTCAGCTCAATCTAGACCTAACGTCTGGAAAGCAAGCATACAAGACATCATGCACTCAGCATCATCAGTAGATTGGACAATAGACCCAGAGTCCTCAGTCGAAACGGCTTGGGACGTATTTCGAAGTTTATACTTAAAAGATACCGCCCCCACATCCCTTGGACTACACCTAGAGGGCCGAGAAACTTCCCACCATGGTTCAGTAGGGAGGTTCGCATCCTTCTCCCTAAAATAAGTAAGATGTGGGATAGATTTAGGTTACTGGGGACTGATGAGGCAAAATATCAGTATCAAAAAGCTCGGAATACCTGTGCCTCGACTTTCCGTAAGTCCAGAAAGCTGTACGAAGAGAAAATTGTTAAGGAATCCATAGAATGCCCTAAACGCTTGTATTCGTATATAAACCAAAGGACAAAAAGAAGAAATCTCCATTCATTATGGGGAAACAATACTGCCTCATCACTAGTGGAGGACGACTTTGGCTAAGCTCAAATATTCTCCAAATACTTTAGCAATGTATATACCATAGAAACACCCTTCACACCAGTCCATAAAAATCCCCCCACAAACACTGGACAGCGTGACCATTAAAGAACTCGATGTCCTTGGTCTGCTAAATAAGCTTGACATGAGCAAATCCACCGGACTCGATGAACTGCATCCTAGGTTACTAAAGGAATCAGCTAACTTTGTTGCGAACCCTTTAAGTATATGTTTTAATCTATCCATAACCCAGTGTCGCCTACCAAAAAACTGTAAGAACGCCATAGTAAGTCCTGTCTTCAAAACAGGTAGGAAACATAAACCTGAGAATTACCGACCCATTAGCCTAACTAGTCTGGTTGTTCAAATCTTAGAAAAGATTATTCGGAAGGAGCTGTTTGAGTACGTCGATGAAAACCGGATCCTTTCGGAGATGAACCATGGTTTTAGAACAGGTTACTCTTGTCTCACTAACTTATTAGTCGCTCGTGAAAGCTGGTGTGCTCTTAAGGACCAAAAGTTACCTATAGACGTAGCCTACATCAACTTCAGCAAAGCTTTCAACAAAGTTCCTGACAACTGGCTGTTATATAAGCTAAGGAATAACGGGATTGGAGGCAATCTATTGATGTGGATAAAAGACTTCCCAGTTGGGCGTCAACAAAGAGTACGAGTGAACTCCACGTTGTCTAGCCGGGAAACTGTGCTTAGTGGAGTCCCCCAGGGTACAGTTTTGGGGTCAGTGTTATGCCTTTTGTACGCAAATGACCTCCCTCGTCTACTATCGTCAACAGTCTTGCTGTATGCTGACGATGTCAAGATATGAAGAGCGATACAAAGTAAGGGTGATATCTTAAAATTCCAAAACGACCTAGAGAAATCATCTGAATGGTCTCAAACCTGGCAGTTGCCGACAAATACTTTCAAGTGTATTGTGATGCATATTGGCCACCAGGGTACAGATACATACATGATGAATAACATTGAACTACCTATTGTCCAGACACACAATGACTTAGAAGTCATCGTTAGCCAAGACTTAAAGACTGCTGCACACTATCGTGCATTAGCCGCCAAAGGTTTAAGAACTTTATGGTCAATACTCAGGGCTTCTATTCATATCGACGCTAAAACGTTTTTGGCTTTATATACAGTGTTCGTGCGTCCTAAACTTGAGTACTGGATACAAGCAGCTAGCCCCTGCTTAAATAAAGACAGTGAGCTTTTGGAAAGGGTCTAGAAAACAGCAACTAAGCTGATTCCCAGAATGGTGAAGCTCCCGTATGACGATAGACTGACCAACCTATTCCCGCTGTCATATCGAAGAATCAGAGGCGACTTGATTACAGTTCTCAAATTGCTTAGTGATAAATTTTCACCTGATATGCCCTCATTTTTCTTGTCTTCCAAAACAGAAGATTTACGAGGACACTACAAAAAAGTTCACAGGCCCAGAACGAATTACTTGTCAGCTGACTATCGACTTTCCCATCGAATCATCAACGAGTGGAATTCATTACCTCAGAACGTGGTTGAGGCTCCGTCCGTCAACTCTTTCAAAAGAAAGTTGGATCAACTGAGAGACAATCATTGCCAAGACTAACACAGACCATCAAGCATCCTGTTCTTTCCAAACTGAAACCGAATTTGTTTTAACCTGTCAATGTTTCGAGTACATGTTGACTGTGCTAATTTCAATAATAATAATTTGTTCAGCAAAGGATGCCGGAGGTAAGTTGGTGTTTAGTACTATTACCTTTCAAGCCAATAAGAGTCTTGTTGACAGGTGCAGCTGGGCAAATAGGATATTCACTCGCCGGGATGGTTGCTCGCGGTGACATGTTCGGACCTGATCAAGTTAGATATGTTCTTTTCTAACAACTGCAGGAAGTTATCTTGCATCTGTTTGATCTTGAACAAATGGTAGAATCTCTGAAAGGACTTGAAATGGAACTTCAGGATTGTGGATTTCGACTGTTAAAGAATGTGGTTGTGACTCATATACCAGAAGTAGCATTCAATCAAATTGATGCTGCCCTCATGGTTGGGGCTATGCCTAGGAGAGAAGGAATGGAGCGTAAAGATTTGCTAAATGCAAATGTGAAAATTTTCAAGGAGCAAGGACAGGCTCTGGACAAGTATGCTAAAAAGACTGTCAAAGTGGTTGTTGTGGGTAATCCTGCTAACACAAATGCACTCGCACTGATGAAGAACGCTCCTTCTATTCCTAAAGAAAACTTTAGCGCGCTCACAAGACTTGACCACAATCGTGCTCAGTCATTTGTTAGTTTAGGTTACTCCTAATTTTTCCTATAGATAGCCAAACGTCTGGGAGTTTCATGCGATTCTGTAAAAAATTGTATTATATGGGGCAACCACAGCAATACGCAATTTGTCGATGTAAGTCATGCTGTGGTAAAGCAAGATGGGAAGGAGATTCCTGTCACTGCCGCAATTAATGATGATAACTGGATAAAAAATGAGTTCTTAAGCGCTATCCAGAAGCGCGGGGCTGCTGTCATAGCAGCCAGGAAACTAAGTAGTGCATTGTCTGCTGCTAAGTCTGTTTCAGACCACATGCATGACTGGTGGCTTGGAACGAAGGAGGTATGTTTCCAATTACATTTATTTTGTTTTAAGGGCGAATGGGTGTCGATGTCTGTAATCAGTGATGGTTCTTACGATGCTCCAAAAGATGTTATCTTTAGTTTTCCTGTCCAAATCAAGAATGGAAAATGGACCATCGTTCAGGGTTTAAAACTTGATGAGTGGGCTAAAAGCAAGTTCGCCATAACAGCAGAGGAGCTCAAGGAGGAACGCATCGCGGCAGGGCTTGAATAATGACTTCTTGAATGTCGTCGTTGTCAGTATTCTGACCATTATTGTGGCTACTTTTTGTAGTTCTTGTTATTCATCTTACATTTGTTAAAAATATGATAGTTTTTGCATTTTATTGGTCGTATTTATAAATTGTTCATAAGTAAATCACTACCAAGCTCTTTGTATAGTCATCGCTTCAACTTATTTGGGTCTACCGCAAACTTAGTATAATTAATTTCAGCACTTATACTTTCAACCATTCCATATACCGATATGTATCTCTAGGGTGAAGAATATAGTTTTATATTCGCTGCTAACATAACTTATTGGTTCATAAACGAGCTGAATGGAGAAGAAAACAGGATATTCTAATTGCTTCCCTTAGTAGAAAAGATTGAGTTATTTTCTCCAGGCGAGTTTCAAACGTGGGGGAGGTGATTTTCGTACTGTGAACTAGCTGTGCTATGTGTTTATCACAACAAAACTATAGTTGGCAAGCTCTAACGGGGATTATTTCGCTTGAAGTTCAGATCTTCATACGTTTAGATGGTTTGGCTATGATTTTCCTTCTTGAGATCTGTTAGGGTTCTAGGTATATTTCTGTCGTTTTTTCTAATGGTTTGCCAGGTTTCAGATTTTGTTTGCAGAATGGTAGTCACGTTGGGTTAGCTACTTTCTTCCTCCCAATTTTATTCGGCGGTACTCATTGACGCAGTCAATCTAACTGCTTTCTTGTTAGAGAAGTCTAGTGTAATAGTTGTGGTGTGTAAAGACGCGACCGTTTAACATCTGTGTACAAACAATGTTCAAGGGCAGGTTGTTAGTGGTTATGTATTTTCTGTTACTAGCATCCATGAGTATTGTTTAGTGGTTAATCATACTACCTGGATCCTCAAACTAAAGGGGATGATACAAAGATTAAATCTTCCATTGAGTTATTGGAATTTGTTTGACTTCAAACAAAGTACGTTTGATTATCCAGTTATTCAATTTCGTAGCCACATTAGAAAAGTAAATGATGGAATCCAGTCAGCAGTCAGGGCTAGGCATGACTGTAAATTGTATCTTGGTAACCCGTCAGTGTATTGCAGTCAGCTGTTTGCGGAAATTATGGACATATGGGTTTTATTGCCGCAGATGGTTTATTGCGTAATTTGCCACCCACGTTATACATAGTACTGTCAACTAAGCAACTCTAATTAGCATGTGCCTGTACAGTTTTTATTTAGTCCAGATTGACGAGAGCAGCTATACGCATGTCTGTAAGCTTCAGGAAACACTAGGAAATGTGAACCGATAGTTTCAGTGAAATTTAAACATGGAATTTCGAGAATTTGATTAAAATTGATACGGACGTAAAGCCTCAAAGTATACTTGCTTGCTTATTTGACAGTTAGTGATGTTTCGGTATTGTGGCCAATGAATTGCATTCTTGATGTCGCCGTCAAACTGTAGAGTTTGTCAGATAGACATAACATGAGCGTTAAATTCTAACGTATTTAGCGACCGAGATAAACGTGTTAAATTGCACTGTAAGTAATTACGTAATCTGGCTCAATGACTAGAAATCAATGGACATAGACTTCCTACGGATTGGGACATGGGATACACAAAATAGATATTTGGGTAATGCAGACGGTTGTGTCCACCGTAACCCACACTTCAAGCGTGTCTGGGATGGTCTACGTCATCATTTGGATTAATGCTAGAGAGTGGATTAGTTGTGTTTGCCTATCACTTCGCTTGTTTTGTACGCCTCATTGGGCCCGGTGGGTCGGTTTTCAACAAAATTTGACACGAATCCAGGAAAAACTTTTATTATATGCTTATAGTTTATTTCTAAATACTATAACTTTGTAGAGAGTATTCTTAAAATCGATTGTGTTTTAGGGTTTACTACTACACTACGAAAATATAAATACAATCTTTTGATTTCCTTATGGTTGTGATTTTATTTCTAACTAAATATTTTGCCAAGAACAAACAAATAGAAAAAGGTCTCATAAATTTCTGAACAAAGAGAGAGGTTGTGTGGTGGGAAAAAGAATTACAATAATTTTTAATCAAGAGATGAATGAGATGAAAATATTTTGATTAGAACTAAATAGTGTCTTTAGAGGTCTTTGAATGTCTTCAGCGAATCCATATCTAATTATACGATAAGAAGAAGCAAAAACAAGTAAATAAATATATTACTAAAGGAAGTAGTCCACAAGATTTTGATAATATTAATCAATTAGACAAATCAGGATTTTGAGTAGTCAAAGATGATGTTTTGGTATTGTGTGGGTAATATGCAACACTATGCCAAGATTGAAACCCCGTCTTCTCATGAATAATACAGTTTGATTGCGCAATAATCAGTGTCAAAATAACCAATCAGGAAAGGATATAATTAGAGAAATTGGGACTTCCCAATACTCTTATATTTTGCAGATATATGATTGGTGTGTTCATTTTTGATAGTAACATACATTTTATGTTATGTATAATTAGTTTAAGATTGCTTACCCAGAAAATGAATTCACTTGTGAAATGGAAAACAATAAGTACTTTTTATTTTTAAGTATTTTAGTATCAAGAAAACTAAGTGGTCAAAGTCAAGCGTTGTATGTTAAATATGCAGTTATGTTTCGGTCGGCGAAGTCATTTCAAATAATTTTTCTTTCGCCAATAAGAAAGTGGCTCAATTTCTTTGGGCTAGCAGTGAATACAATGGTATTATTGTGGACGAACATGATCGATTATATAACGATGAGTTTGTGGACGACTCTTCAGCTAAAGTAGTTCTATGGAAAATTACTTACAGGTACTTGTAAGTATATTACCGACCCCAACTCTTAGATATTGATACATGTATTACGAACTGGATCTTACATCATTTTATGTATCGGACACTAAGGTATCTCGATGCACATCAAAGATCACCATTGTCATTATACCCGTAAGAAAATTAGGAAAACAATGGCTATCTGTTAACAGGATTAACCTTTGTGGGAAAAATGGACTACTAAACGCATGACTTATTGCACCGATGAATAATCAAGATAGATTAGTGTATGGATTTGTGGTATTGAAATGACGAATTGTGTATGTATTTGAAAAAGAAATACATCTCAGAGACCGTGTGGACATTCGATACATTCCATTAGACAACAGTACAGAGACTTGCGGAAACCGATTGTCCCAGATGAAAGATTAGACACTATTGGTGCAGCCAAAGTACTCTGTAGTTGAAACCAGGGCCATATTAAGGATGCTTTTCACAAAAAACTTCAGAGTATTCTGGTGTTGAAAGCCACTCGTCTAATGCTTTCCCATCAATCAAGCGATACCATCAACAGCTCAGCTTACGCACTTACAAATCCCATATGTTCATAATATTTATTTGAAATCACCATTCATCATTAGTATAGAATTTTTACCATTTAAGGGACTGAATAGTTTAACAGAAGAATTTAGTGGGTAAATATTAAAGCAGATATACTTGCAGAACTTGCGTTAGTGGTGTTGTATCGATCTCAAATAATTTCAACATGTATATGTATCTGAGCTGCTTAGTAGCACCTGAGTATTTGTCTTCATGTTTTGATTGGAGGTACATACGATAAGTGTGGTTGGACAAACGGGATATCCTACAGTTCTGGAGACGGCTATCATCTACCCGGACAGTGTGGCTAGTCAGCTGTTCATCAAGACACGATAGGTAGAGAATTTAGCATTTTGATCCTTTTTCTTACTGTCTAGACGAAATGGTACGTCACTATCCATCCCATAGAACACAACAACAACAAAGGCAATGTATAAATATAGCAATATCTGGATCTGGACATGACTTCCGCTTTAACAAAAAGTTAATTTTCTGATACCCTCAAATATGCTTTTTTTACTAATATTCAACTTCTTACTGAAATTACTAATCATTTGTAAATTTCAGAACATTTCAATACTCCGATACAAAATAGTCAACCACTGCCTAATCGTTTCATATGGGTATATTATCTCCAATTTATTCAAACAAATTTGATTTTTCTGTTAACATTTAACATACTTCCAGTGGATTATATAACATTACTAGCGACCTTCATTAACTGAATAAAAATCTTACTAAGTTTGAAGAAAAACCCTACCGAATCATTCCTTAGTGATTGGTAAATATTCAACTGTATTCACAAATCGAATTTGAAACTTACTTATTTTTCTTCGTTTCTTAGAGAGCAATAGAATATAAGTTTAAAATTTTAACTAACATAAAATATGGAAAAGAAAATGCGTATATATTAATGATTTGAAGATGCATGCTTAGTTCACTTGAGCTTCCGTCTTTGAACTAAAACTTACATTTGAAAACATCACATAGTTCCTGGAATTTTCAGTATTGACCTTGGACAATAACCTTCTTCATCAAACTTATTCTGAACTTTATACCATTGTCCATTCTTTTCTAAAACTTTTACCCATTCACCATTTTCTACTGTTAATTCCCTTTCAGAGCTTGCCTCAAATGACTCAATAACTTGAACAAGTCTATAGAATAAGTATATTGATAATATAAATACTGACTGGTTAACAAATTAAAGTTCTTGAATGTGGAATCAAATCATTCTTTATCGAAAGCCTAAATTCGGTCTAATTTTTTAAGTTAAATACGAACAACGTTTACTGACATTTAGAAATGTAGCAAAAATTGAATCCTTCCCTCAAAATGTATTACAAATTATATGTATCACTTATCTCGGTGTACTGACCCTTATAGTATCAGATCAGCAGGCAAAATATATCAACATCTAGTGTTGAAGTCATAGGTTTTTTTAGAAGAGTTATTATTAATTACCGATATCTGTCGTTGGATGTTAAACGCTTGTGCACATTTTCTTTTCAGAGCTAACTATTTACGGATAAGTTTAATGTATTTTTTCTAAGTTGTCACCCTGAACAACATGTTTTGTTGGCTGATTAAGAATGCATTCATTTTGTTATACTATATCATGTAACATAACTTTCAAATTTTAGTCAGTTAGATTAGAAGCAGCATAATGTCTTTAATTACGTGCATAGATATATTTAAATTAGCAATGAAAACTCAGCTAAGATAAACAATAAAAATATAATTAAATAAAGGGTGATGAGAAGGATAAATAATGTTTGTGTAGAGATTGTACGTTGAATGATTAAGTTGAAAGTTTTAACATTTTTCGGAAAGAAAAAAGTGGGGCAAGTACAGCGGCTAATTGATCACTATGTCAGTGGCATGTGAATGGATGTGCCTGTTCCATTGCAAACGATATTGAGTCATATCATCCAGAGTCTAACTATTGGTTACGATAATCAGGCAGACCGCAACCAGGTAGTCTGTACCTACTAACATGGCTAAGTCAAGTTGTTAACGACTTCATTGACTGGTGCTATGTTTGGGTTTGGCCACCCTTAGCTTTCTCCCAGTCTGCTCTTGCACCAAAAAGCATAGCCCGTTAAGGTGGGCGGTGGTTGGGTATACATAACACATGTCCCAACCACCTCAGTTGATGAAGATATACCACCCTATCAGTCGATTTCTCATCTTTACATAGTACTCTCTTCCTAACCTGGGGATTGCTTACTTTATGGTTCCGAAATACACGAGCGATGCTTCGTAGACACTTATGATCGAATACCAGTAACCTACGAATATTCTCCATTCTTCATGTCCATGTTTCACTCCTCTAAAGTAGAACGGAGAAAACTGCTGCGCAGTAAACTCGCCCTTTGGCTGGAAGACGAATATCTTGCCTACGCCACATGTGACTAAGATTGACAAAAGCCAGTCAAGCCTTATGAATCCATGCCAGAATTTCGTCAGGCACCAGGTCATCAGTACTGTTGAAACTCATAAGGTAAGTGAGGTGATCAATGAGTTCAACTACATCACTCCCTATCACTAATTCAGTGGATGAAGCAATCTAATCCCGAAGTAACATTTTACATGTGAAGTGAAGGAACCGCATTCTAAACATGTTTGTATTGTTGCTAAAGTTGGTGGTCTCTGAATTTTTTCAGTGTCCTTACTAAACAGAACTATATCACCTGCATAATTTAAGTCAACAAATAAATCTCCTGGCAGAAGATCAATCCCTGAAAAGTCAGGCAATGAGTGTTATCGTTAAAAGTATGTTAATGAAATATTTAAGTAAAAATGTAGACAGTGAATAACCCTAACGAACACCGCTTGAGGTAACAAATTCCATAAAAGGTTAGTTTGGTGACTGTCTTGTCTTCTCAGTATTTTAAATCACTTATAATTGTTTTTTTGTCATCACTAGACAAAACCGTTATAGCAAAAGAAAACTGTACAGGTAACACTGAGTTTTGTAAAGGTTATTTCCTTAAACAAGATACACAGCAGTACTTATTTGTATATGAGAAATATAACGCGCATATTTTATGCTCCTTTTGACGGAATGTATAGGTGTATTTTTACACCACTTTTCTGTTGATTGTGTTTTCACCTACGCAATTTAAGGATGAACAACTCAAATAGACTTATAACAGTTATTGTCAACTGAAATGAAATTACTTAGGTATCTGTTATGGCTTTGAGTTTGTAAATGTGTATTTTAACTATTCAGTTGTTTACGCTTGTTTTTTTTCTATTATTATTCATACCATTGTTTACATGAGTGATTTATTATTTGGAAATTTCGTCTATGTTTTTACTTTTGATGAAAGAAGCTTAATGGTTACTTTAAGAAAGATTAGTTAGCTACTTATCATTTTTCGAATACATGTAATTTGTCATTTTGCTGAAGTAGATGTCAGCCCTAATATAACAGTTATGTTTATACGAATAGTGTACATTTTTTAGCTTCTATTATTTATGGTATGACCTATAAATATTATTGAAGTAAGCATTTAGTTAGTCTTGAAGTGGCAGTTTTCGACACTCATTGATGTCAGCTAGTGAAAAACGATTTGCTAGTCTTGATTAGTTCCACAACTGATTTAAATGGATCATGAAAATTGTTGTCCTGCTGATTATATCTGTGCTCTCACTTACTTGTTATTGTCACGTGGCGTTCTAGGAGATTGATTCGCACTAAACTTACTGCCTGGTGGAAGCATATATCTTGTCTGAAACAAAAGAAAGAAACCAAGACTATACAAAAGATACTGATGAAGACAAGATATTTATCTTCAAGATCTATACTCATGCATATTATGCGTATTTTGGTACGTCTTCGTAAACCAACAATATATATGACTGAACACTAAATATTGCACATGTTAACTATGTTTAGTGACCGCTCGGTATTCATATTTGAATAAAATATTAGTTAGTAAACAAACCGAAGTTCACTAACTAACTGAGGGTTATGAAATTATTATAATGGTTGTTTTTGTAGAGGCGGTATGAATTACCTCATGGAGTTTAGGTCATTTTCAGGCCTTCAATAAATCTGATAAGTGAATCTTATCTGGTCAATAAATTCACAAATCGATTAATCTATAATAGTAGTGATTTTTATTGGTCAATTATGAACCAGTGTTATAATCGAAATACTTATATCCATTAAATAAATGTTACTAGTTTGGAAAGTTTATTGAACAATAACCTAAAACATTAATACAATCATCCGGTTGGGTTGTGATAATCATTAAAACTAGGTTAACATTTATTCTCATATGTTTTATTGATGGATTTATTATTAAATAATAAAAATTGGTTGCTAACAATCACTATTACCATCTACATAAAAACAAACTCTGTAGTAAAATCGAATTGTGACTAACAGTAAGATCTAGAATTCACGTTTCGTCCTACTTGGAACTCGTCTGCTGAATATACTTGTAACCCAAGTGCTGATTTTCACACTGTGATTCAGACTCACTACTTTCATCTTCAAACGCCATTTAATTGTCTGCTAAGCTACTGAGTCGATATAGCCATTAACTAATCAAAGTGGTTGAATTCATCTGTGAAGCTTTGTATTTTCCTCTTCAGAATAAATCTTCATAAATACATTTATTTGTTTTAATTAATTCCTTATTAGTAAAGAATAGCTTTATTATACATTGTATTGAAAATTGTTTATACTACTGATTGTGTACAGTATAGTTAACTATTTTCAAAATAATTTCCTCGAAAAATAAAAGCAGTTGTATTCAGTACTTTCACATAATCATGAATTACATATTTCCTCACAGTTAGTAATGTACTCAATAGTATATCCTTACAACTTTGGAGGTTACTTGTTAGCCATGATCAGTTATGCATTATCTACAACCAGTAACACAGAAGCAACCAATATTTGGTCTTTAGAATGAGTTTTTGTAATTTTATTCGTTCAGTTTACTTTAAACAACGGGAATTTATATGCAAAGAGACCATGTTTAATTATAATGTAAATATCGACAAAGAACTCTGCTTGCAACTCTTTTAGGGATATTGTTGGCCCCAAGCCCGGGTAAAAGAGGAGGGTCGGGCATTGGGTCGTCAACCTCATGCCATGGAAAACAACCTTGCTAAAAAATCGCTAACCAGAATAAGTATCGACAATGAAAAAGTAGTATGAATCGGAAGATTTACTGAATGATAAAATATGAAAACAGAATTGATCCATTCAACGTTTAACAGATGTAAATGTTAGTATTTGTCACGCTATAATTCATAATAATATCCCATACATTACATAACTCATATCAAATATAATTAACTTTAGAAATTGATTTCAGAAAAAGTCATTTCTATCTTATGTATTCATTATCAGGCATTTTATATTCATGTTTTTGTTAAAGATTTCATGTCAGTTGCATTGTATTTACGAAATGAGTTAAATTATCTTCTCAGTTAGACTAAGATTTTTAATCTTTAAAAATGTTGTACTATCTTACTATAAACCAGATGATTGACTTTTCATGAATAAGTATCTTGGTTAGAAATGGTCATTTTGCACTACAATACCCAAGGGATATACATTTCATCATCGATAACAGCATGATCATACGATAAAGTTTACACATCGACGTATTAACCCTTTTAGATGATAAGTTCTTTTAGATATCTTAATTATTTTAAAATATTAAATTGTCTGACATTAAGTGACTTTCATTGGTTTTTACATTTGAATAAAACATCATTTAAATGATGCGATCGTTCTAAGTGACACATTATATTGAATTCAAATGGAGTTATTTTTAGATAATGCCAGAGTAGATACCGTCCTCAGCATGATATATTACAAAGCGAGTAAACTTTCTATAAGCATTTTTAGAAATCTTCTATAATTCATGAAAGCATTTTCAGTATGTTTTACTTAATCAGAAATTACGCATTAGGATAGAGTACAGAACAGTTTTTAGGTCATCTAAGGTTTCATTCACAATCTATTTCTAAACACACCCTTTAGGTAACCCATTATTTATAATCACATCACTACTTATACGGTATTTTATTAACTTGGCTATGATTGACTTAATCCGAACTAAACAAGGTATAACTTGTTGATGTCATTTGCATACCTTAACCATATCTACTGCAGTTCTAAGCTTTATAAGGATTCAGTTGAAAACATACTGATAATTTGGTTAAATGTACTGTTATTTCAATATTGAAATGTCTAAAATCTTTGCACTTTTTATGTGAATGATCATTTCATTTATAAAACATTGATATAAAGATTGAGAAAACACATTTTATACAATTTTATCTTCGTGATTATTATTCTGAACATCAACTCATTTTATTCAACAGTGACGGACTCACTAAACGTATCAATATACTTTACTTATCAACTACATTTCTTGATAAGAAGGGGTTTTGTGGAGATTTAGTATTTTCATAGTTGAAAGCGTGAGTCGATTGAAGCTAGATCATCATGGAAAACCTGGAAGCACTGGACGGCCGTTTCGTCCTATTGTGGGACTCCTCAGCAGTGCGCATCCACGACCTTGCCTCGCGAGATTCGAACTTAGAACCTACCAGTCTCGCGCCAGAACACTTAACCGATTTTTTGAATCATTCAAACTCGTCCATTTTTCAAAACATAACTACCGAAGAATGAATTGGAAGATATTAGTTGGTAAAACTAATAAATAAGATAACTACTTATAGAAAATGTTAACTGTTAAAGATGTTGAAAAGTGCTAAATGATGTAGTGATAACGTACAATCGATAAATACAATTAACAGACTCTAAAATGAATTTCTCTAGCTAAATATTCAGTCAAATTGACCTGTTATTGGTCGATCATTGGATATAGACATATCCATCTGAGCCGAATGTAAGAGACTATCTAATATATTCTACTATTCACTACACTTTTATTCCGCATGTTGACTATTCTGTATTGTGTGTAGATAAACTCTTGTTATAGTCTATATCTGGTTCACAATCCAACAGTATACGTGCATCAGTTCTCGTTAAAATAGACTGGCGAGGAACGAACAAAAACAGATTTCTTTTTTTTAACAGATGAACCAAAATACCTTCTTGTTTCTCTAAATATTACCTCAAATGCTTGACCTAGTTTTCATTACAGTTTAATCAGTATATATATATATTATTTTTCCTGAAGATTTTACACATAGATTTCAAGAATCTTAGAAAGAAAGCTTAAGAATTCATTGGATTATATTAGGGAGCTATGTCATCAGTTTACATCTCAAGAATGCCATAAATTTTTAAGTTATATGATAAATATTTATAATAATATAGTGTAAACAAAATAATCGTCGTGTTTAGGATAGATCAATCGATTTATTATATTTAAGTCTAATAACTTATATACACTTAAGCAGAGTTTGATATTATCTAATACTGATGGTTATTTACTTTTTTGAATATGACGAGTGAAGTCAAGTGGTTACACTAGGATCTCAAAGTTTTATACATTCAGTTGATCACTAAATTTTATCAATAGTTCTATTCTTAACTTCATGATTTACCAGTAAACAGAATAATTAAATAGACAAATGAAAATTCAACAATCATAAAATAAATCTGAGTTGTATCACATTATTAGCTTTAGCTATATATATTAGACAAACTCTTACCTCTTGTCTATCAACTACATTTGGTGAGTTGTAGTTAAACAATGATGGTTCATATTGATGTGGAACCACCGTGAATCTGTTCTCAAAGTGAGGTATATAAACTCGATCTTCATAAGGAGATTCCTTCCTGGAAACAAATTATGTATATATATATAATGTTTAGATTAAAGCTTAAATTTACAGAGACTAATTTTTTTCTGAACATTGTTCAATGTCACTAGTTATATCAAACAATATCTAAATATTCAAATGTAATCAATGGAAACAGTTTAAAATGCAAAATGAAATGATTATTCTCATCTGTTTATTATCATCTTATCTAATACACATATGAAACATCAACATAAAATCACCGATTGGATAATTGTATTGAGTTTTAAAAGCAATTCTACCTGATTCTGATGGTAAACGTTTAGATGTTAATTGATTTGGAAAGTAGCAGTTTTTGTTCTCCATGTACAAATATAGGAAATCAGCTACTTGATATATTTTATATAGTTGAGATCATGAGTAAATTGAAGCTAGACTACCGTGGAAAACCTGGAAGCACTGGACGGCCGTTTCGTCTTATTGTTGGACTCCTCAGCAGTGCACATCCACGATAGACATCAACACCGTGGGGTGTCGGCTCAGTGGTCTATCGGTTAAGTGCTCTGGAGCGAGACTGGTAGGTCATGAGTAGTGTATGCTACTTATGTTGACGGATAAAACTAGTATGTAACAACGATCGGAAGTGGAATGCCTAGCATCAGAAGGTTGAGAGGATCAAATTGAAGCGAACATGAATATAAACAGAGAGTAACTGTAATAACAACAAGAATGAAGGGAAGATGAATTTTGTGAGAGGCTATTGATGGAAGATGTGCAAATTATGTATTTAATGTACGGTTTCCATATTTTCTGAGGACATTATGTAATTTTTCATTCAATAAATAAATTGGTTTTCTCCACCTATTTTCGTTCACTACAGTGTGTTTTGTGAACGTAGAGTAATCAATAAAGTGTAATATACGTTAAACATGGTCAGATAGTACAAGAAAGTAATACAACTGCTATATCATGTGGATTTTAAAAGGGTAGATTTCACATGTTTATCATGGGAACAGACAACGAACATTTTCATCACTGGAGTTGTGCTTAATTTGTTACATGAATTTTGGCGCCTACTTAGGACTGTAATTCCATTATTTTTAATATTGTCTAAGCTTCACTGTCAGAACATTATTTCACTATTGGTAACAATGTTTTATATAGACGAGATTTAAGAGTCAGGGATTTACGTCGATTGATGTATGAATAACAACTGACTGTATGATGCGAAGCTATTATCTTATCGAAAATACTAATCCTAAAATGTCGAGTAAGATCCATTAGTATAAGAGGTATGGCAGATGTGTTAAAAGAAAGACAAACCGAAGGTTCTTGTGTTACACAAAATATAAACAGGTCACGCATATATCTGTGATATATATCTCCAACTATCAAGTAATACATAACCGATATAGATTCATGGATCACTATGTGTAAAGGTTAAAATGACACATAGTACGCTGACATACTTCACCTTTAATAAGTAGGATTAAAGAAGTATCAATGAGTAAATTGAAGCTAGATCATCATGGAAAACCTGGAAGCACTGGATGGCCGTTTCATTTTGTAAAATTATCCAAAAATTATGCATTTAATGACTTAATTGTCTTATAATACTTTGATCATTTAAGCTTAGTTGATACCCCGGAAGCATGGACTGAATTGTTTAGTTACTTTATTACTAACAAGTTGTAAACGTTTTATAAATTGATTTGATGAAAAGTATTATCTATAGGGTATTTAAAAAAATTTCAAGTCAAATATTGACGAAACGACTGTCCAGTACTTCGAGGTTTTCCATGGTGGTCTAGCTTCAATTGACTCATGATCTCAACTATTAAAATATTGATGTGTTCTAAAATGACTTAATAATTATCCCTTGTCATGTTGTTTACGTAATAAAGTTGAAACCTTGTTGACATCACAATCTAATGTGAATGACCTACGGAATTAGTCAGTATGTGACTTACAGTATCTTGTAAGTGAGTTTGTTTCATATGAAAGTCACTTACAGATCAACTGATTGATGCTGATTTTGTGAAGATTAACTACCAATACAGTTGATTTCATTTTTTTATCTTATGGTCATTTACTTTTCAGAACAGATATCAACCCCCCTGGATATATATTTGTTGTTATAATGGATTGACAGTTAAATTGTTAGTCTACTTATAGAAAGATAACGGAGAGAACTTTCAAAACTATTGCTTCATTCTCGACCAAACATCATATATTTTTTTCATATACCGATAATTTCAGGCGTTACTTATCATCCCAGGGATCTAATAACAATTTTTAAAAATATCATAAGTTCCTAATTAAGGAAGCCAAGATCTTAATATCTTGATCACATGCTTAGTTATTTAACTACCTTGGTATATTCCATGCATCTCCAAGATTGCGCCATAGCCTTTCATATTCATTTGTCAAATTCGATTGAATAAAAAGCACAACATAATCTGGCAATAGTGGATAAATGGTTGATTGAGCAATATTTGATCTATTCGTTTTAGGGTTTCGTGTAGCATCAACTCCATATCTAAAATAAAAGATGAATAAACAAATACAGTGAATACTTATCACCACCAATATGTATTGTTCAAACCTTTGAAAAGAACTTCTAGACTGAAGTGTGTATGTTTGTTGATACATTGACATTGATACAAATGCAAGTTAGCCTAAGTTGCCACATAATGATATCTAAGTGATAATTGGCTCGTTCCAGTAATATTCATTTAACGCTTGACATGATTTGTTTTATAGTGTGGTTTCTGGCTACTAGTTCTATAATTTTCGAATGATTATTTCGGACCAAATTATATCGACAAAGTAACATTATATACGCTCCTATTCTAGTTATTCTAGTCATAAGGTTTACGTTTGCTTAGTGGAAACAATTTTGATGATTTGTCAATAATGATTCTATATTAGGTAGGTTATTTAAAGATTCATCGTTTCAGTAACGATTTTTGAATTTCCATGAATAAAACTATAAAATGAAGACTAGTTTATCAATAATGCAGCATTAGTAACAGATAGTTGAGCTGTTTAGATGGTTTAAACAATTTATGTAAATTATCAAAAAAACCTTCAGGTAAGGTAAATCATATTGGTCATAAACAATCATGTCTTTATCTACTTAATTATTAACTGCTAATGTATAATGTACTTATTTACTTACTTTAAAAATTCAAATAGTTGTCTTGTTAAGTGAGCAGCATTCGGATCTACAAGATAGTCTTGAAGTCTAGCCAATAGAATACATGCAAACTTCAGTTTTTCAAAGAAATCAACAGCACATTTTTTCACAGGTTCATCCACCTCAGTGGTTAAAGCTGAATAATGTAGAGAGTAAGAAATTTTATTTAATAGAGAAACTATGAATTATAACATTTGAATGAAGTTATTGAAATACATTTATGCAAACTAGAAAAATTCTGGACATTGTTTACTTGGCTGAGTGAAGATAATAAGGCTGTTCTTTTTTAGTGTATAAGAATATAATCTAGTCACTCAACAACTAGTGTACTTAATAGGTATAAACACTTTTAATAGATTTAGCTGTTATTTCATTGTCGTCTATCCTTTTCTATCTGTATTTACCCATTTCATCATCGTTATTATCAAGAGTAAATGACACTGAATCTATGCTTCGTACATCTCATTTTATTTTAGTTTTTCTTTGTCAGCGATAGTTCTAACCACTTTTGTAGTGGACCTAATTAATTGAATTAAATCCTCTAATCTTTCATGATTTGACTGCAAGGAAATTAAGCTCTACATTTACTCTCGCTGTATTCATTTGTCCTTTGAGCAACTCTTATGGACTTTTCTGGACAATCTGTAGAGAATTTAACGAATTACTTAGAAAAAACAGTCACAGTTGAATACTGTTAGTTTATTGTAAGTGTATTCGGACTAAGAGTATCAGATTTTCTGTTTGTTATGTTGTGAATAAATAATCAGCTGTATTTGAGCTTTCATTTTTTTCCTTTATGTATCACTTCATTTGCTCTAGACGACGAGCAATTACACGTATGTTCAACCCTTCTTTAGTGTTGACTGAATTTGATTGATTAAGTTACAATGTATCCACTAGTATAGGTCACGTGACATCCCGTCTACTATGCTCAGTTTTCTGTCCAATACATTCAGTCACGACCTAAAACAACGTTAGAAATCTTATTTGACGTTCAAATAAAATGATCATACTTCAAGAAGTGTAATGATATATTTAATTTACAACGATTAAAATTTATAAATTGGAGTGTGAACTATAAGTAATTATATTAGTGTAATAAAGAATCCTGATCTATAGTTAATAGAGGCAGTTGTGGATATTCATAAATTCAATAGCTTACATCACAAACACATGTCATATAGACAATCAGTGGAAACTAGGAAATACCAGACAGCTGTTTCAATCTAGTATGGCACTCATGAGCAGTGTGCACCCACAACCCTACTAGGGATCTCTAGCTGTAAAACCTTAAGGTCCTGGGTTCGGTCCACGATAAAGTCTTGGGCATCCCTTACTAAGAAGTTTCATGCTACAACGAAACATATCCACTGACTCTTGGTTTTTTATGGTTGTTTAACAATGGTCTATCATTATGAAACTAACTAGTAAAATACCAATTTTTATAACAAGCTACCAGTTTCAAAAAGCATATTTCTATTTCTTTATTGAAAAAAGGGGAATAACTTATTTACTCTAATCAATAAATTTATTGTACAGAATAAATAAATTTTCAGACTCAATAAAAGGAAAGAGCTATTGGCTTGAATTTATCGGCTTTGTATTCTAAATACGCACTTCACAATTCGTGTTATGAAATAAATACTATTCTATAGGAGTAATGAAGAGAATTCACCAAGGACATATTAGATGTTTAAATAGATACTAAAGTTTTCAAAGAACTAAAAAAAACAAACATTTTATCTAATGGAAATGTTGATAATTACATTCGATAGTCGTTAGCGATTTATTAAGAAATATGATGTTGATTACAGTATACTTTGTCAATGACCTTCAGGGAACCTTAAAGTAACACTGAGCAAAAAAATTTCAGTTTCACCTAATCATAGTACAGTCGATATAAATGAGTAATTTATGAAAAACGCATAAAAAATTAAAATATGTTCATAAGTCTTATAGGATTGATAAATTAATTAAGGTTCTCAGATAGATGTTCGAATTTAAGATAATAGCGTGTGGTATATATGAACTCATTTATATGACTCCATGTCATTTAACCTTTGGAGCTTTATATCTTTTAAGGGAGTTCCTCAAACTCAACCACATGGCTTTTATCTTAATAATGGTATAATCACGTACTTTAAGGTCCAAAAATGACTCTTATTTACTACTACCTGATGATTAGGACAATGTCTGTGGTGATACCTCTGAGATCCCCAATCATCTACGCATATTGTTGTCCGGAATTGAGTATATTTTGTGATAAGGAGTAATAATGTAGGAGTTATCCGATCACGAATGTATCGTGACTTTTTTATAACGTTCTACGTCATATACAGAAAAACTAATAATAAAATTGAAAGGCTTCTATTTATTTATTTATTCAACTTCAATATTCCGACGTCAACTATAATTTCTTTTTCTAAAAACTAATTCATCTATCATTCAAAAATCTCAGTGGAACAGGGTTGAATTTAATAGTATTAAGGGCGAATGTCCTTACAATAAAGGTACCAGTCCATTGCTATAAATTAGGCTTCATCATTCAGAACAACTCGAAGTGTAACAGATTTCTCCAAAATGTGTTGAACGACGAACATTACTATTTACTTATATGGGAGTCTCGAACGTGTGAACAATACACCGATCCATATAGACTTTTTATATCCAATAAATATTACTACGTATAACTTTTATCTCTCAGTTCCATTCATTCTCTGTCAGTTATCTCATGTCCATAAGCACACATAAAGTCATTTCTAAGCAATATGACTTCTTGTAAATTGTGTACTATAACATCAATATAAATACAATACTACGTTAGCATTCTTGTTTGAAATATATACTGTGATCTTGAAATCGCTATCTGCTATCTGACTAATTTGCCAGCAGTGTATACTTTTACGGAATATGATTTTTAAATAATAACCTAAACTAACATTTATTTTGATGGTATTAATGAGTTTAATAAAATTAACTTGATCATATAAAGTTATAACAGAAAATATTAGTAATAGTAAGAGATCTACTACTTTGTTATGAATACCACTGATTACCAAGTATGTATGCAGTTCATAGTGAATCACATGTATACTTTCAACAGATTGACTCTATATATATAATTATTATAGTATAAAAATCGGTTTTTACAAAACGTTTATAAAGTGAATGAACTCACAAGATGTTTGATTCACATTAACACTTGAAATTCGACTTTTTGATTTACTCGATGTAGCAACAGATGCTGATGATTTAGTGAACTGTCGACTTGTTCTGCTTTTTAAAATTTTGTAATTTGATTCAATGTCATCAAAGCAGAGATTTAGAAGTGCAACTTCTAAGTCAATCCATTCACGATCTATTCAAGTATAAAGCAATAGAAAAATCACATAAGCTTGATTCAGATCACTTTTTATAATAGTATAAAGCTAAGGTGTCAGTTTCAAATGAAACAATGAAATAGTTATGCCACAGATATATGATATTCAAACAACAGAATATCAAACTTAACACATATTTTATGTAAATCCAAATAATCTTTTATATGGTACTGTCCTTGATTATGAAGTTAAAATAACTATGGATGTTAACAACAGGAAATGGTCTTACATTATTATGAAGGCATATGAGTATTTCATGTATAAAATGAAAATCGTATGGTGGTTCACGTTGAGCGATAGGAAAACCTGGATGGATCTTCATCCAGGTTAGTATGTACCATCAAAATGTATCTATGATCTTGAACTACCTAATCGTCTCTGTAGAGTGTAAACTCACAAGATCTTTTGTCGTAATCCAAACTAAGATTAACCTCATATGTATGACTGAAGATCTTGGGTAGTAACCAGTAACATGCTATCTAATCTTTATTACTCACCTAATTCTAGCTATGTAGTTTCAGCGAAACTACTAGTTAGATTTAATTGACTTTATTTTAGTCCTCGTTGAATGTTAAGAAATTTGGATTCTGGAAGGGTAACTCAAGAATCTACTTATTTAGCTTTCATTTTTACCTTAAATTTTAGTCTTAATAAACACTGTATCAATGCTGATTAACTCATTATCAAAGTTTCCAACTTATAAATGTTCATTCAAGAATGAAAGCGAATCTAGAGTTGGTGGCATTTAATTTCCCGATAGGAATGAGTTGAAGATGCTATTAAGTACACTTAGATGTTTTACTTACACCAAGTAAGCAACAGAATAAATTAAAATCAGTATATTGTAAAGTATCTTATTATGTCTTTGTAAATAAAGAATGAACCTATATGTCTATTGTATCAATGAATTTAAATATAGCCACTATAATTCCACATTGTACAGACTAATTTATAATTTGAAGATGTAAACATATTTGATTCTTTTGTTATACAACAGTACGACTATTTCCAGAGGACAAGTTTGTTTTTATTATATATATATATATATGAATGTAATAAGATATCCAATGAAATTATAATGAGTCCATTTCAATTTCTTCATTTTTCAGACTTACTTACTTACTTACGCCTGTTACTCCCAATGAAGCATAGGCCGCCGACCAGCTTTCTCTAATCCACTCTGTCCTGGGCCTTCCTTTCTAGTTCTATCCATTTTTTGTTCAGTCTTCTCATGTCTGTCTCCATTTCTCAGCGTAATGTGTTCTTTGGTCTTCCTATTCTTCTTTGACCTTCGGTACTCCATGTAGGGGCTTGCCTTGTGACGCAGTTGGGTGAGTTCCTTAAAGTGTGTCCTATTCACTTCCAGCGCTTCTTCCTGATTTCTTCCTCCACTGGAATCTGGTTCGTTCTCTTCCACAGTAATTTGTTGCTGATAGTGTCTGGCCAACGGATCCGAAGCACTTTGCGTAGACAACTGTTGATAAACACCTGTATCTTCTGTATGATGGCTTTTATAGTTCTCCACGTCTCCGCCCCATACAGTAGAATTGTCTTGACATTTGTATTGAAAATTCTGATCTTGGGGTTGGTTGAAAGTTGTTTTGAGTTCCAGATGTTCTTTAGTTATGAATATGCTGCTCTTGCTTTGCCGATCTTCGCCCTCACATCTGCATCTGATCCACCGTATTCATCGATGATGCTGCCCAGATATGTAAAGGTTTTCACATCCTCCAAAGCTGCTCCGTCATGTGTAATTCGATTGGTGCATGCTCATATCAAATTATGGGATAATGGAAAATATTTGAAGTTCAAGTGGAGACTTTTAACGTTGCTGAGTTGTCCGTACTAGATGGCATAATTACAAAAGTTCCGCTTTCGCTCTGGTAAATATCATCAGTACTTACTACTACATCTAGTTCAAAGAACTCAATAATACCAAAAACACAAATTCTTGAAAATTTGGTTTTTCATGTTTTTATTTTACAATTATTATTATTTTGGTATCGTTTAAGTGAATATTTATAGAATATTCTTTTGACACAACCATATTTGTAGTAGAAAGTCTAGTTGTTAGGAAACATGAAAGTTCCTTTTTTTCTATCTGCTTTGATGTTAAATTCATTTTCCTCTTTGTTCTAATGTTATCGATATGATTCTTATAATTTAAACCACGAACTGATCTCAGCTAGTTCACCATTGATACTAGGAATCATTGGATGGCCAGTTTATTATTTAAACTATAAAAATTCTATAATCTCCACAAATCCCCTTATATTAAAAATAAATATCCTTGAAAGTTATCTTTAGCTCTTTTATGATGCTTCTAATATATATTTTAAGGTCATGGCAAAATGAATTGTACCAATTAAACAAGGTCAAAAGGTCAGTATGTGATTAACTCGACACTTCAGTGACTATTCATATCTCTATAGTATTTTAATATTGATCAAAGGTGGATATGGTCTGTTTCTTTATCAAGTTAATAAAGATACCAGTGAATCTGATGATGAAAAGCACAAAAGTATTTTGAGATGATGAAGAATATTTGTAGCTAGAAATTGGTTCTCCAATTTTGCACAACATTATTATTTAATATACTTAATTAAATTGATGAACTTAGTAAGACATCAGTAAAATATAATTAGTAAAATATGGGAATAATTGTTACCAACAACTTTTTAACTAGTTGTCTTACTGATTTGTGATTCACTATATACACTGTCCTCTTTGATAACCGTTGGTGGAAGTTGATATCCACCTGAACTTGTTTGCAACGGTATCCTTAGATTTGGTTCAGATGGAGCCCTGGAGATTAGCATGGAATCATTTACACTGTTAGAGGGAATAAAAAAATAAAACAATTTAATTGACAGTTGAAACATATTTATTTTACAGAGGCTATTTTGCATAAAAATAGAGCAATCGAGATGAACGCGTGAAAATATCAAAGATATCAAAAATAAAAAAAGACTTCTATACGTTACGACACGTTTAAATAATCAGTGTGTTAACATAGATAACAACTACTCTGTCCACTTTATCAACTGTACATTTATAATCTCATCATCTGAGGTTTTCCACTAGCCTATAATCCGTATTTATTCAGCTCGAAAGTCATTATAATTTTCACTCTTTGTTTAACTGATTTCAATGACCTTGTTTTTCTTGGCATCATTTCTTTTTATTGCTTTGTTGCCAAATGAATGTCCTCTCATCTCTAATTAATTAAATTTAATTTATGTGTCACATATTATTTCAAATGCTGTATACAGTAAATGAGAACCAAACAATAAAAATGAATTTGTATAATTTTTGTAAAACTATTTAAATGATTATATTCGAATAGCGGTTAATAGAAGTTTAATGGTCACTTATTTGTTAACAATACAATAAATCATGTATCCAACTATGTACAATAGTGTTGAATTTCTTATTCTGAGGCTTAATTTAATTATAAACTTAAGTATTAACTCGGAACATGTAACCCACAGATTGAGAGATTCCACCTTCAATATAGTGAATATTTTTAATTGATTCTAACTATAAAATCTAATAATAAAGAGTCCCATACAAAGATAAAAGATCAACAAAGTACTTCTCAAATTCACTTAGTATTGTTTGTTTGAATCTTCCCATCGATGTTTAGGATTGCAATTGATCAGTCTCTTATTGGCATATATGCATACTGTGCTTGTTGCTTCGATATTGCCTTAATTCACAAGCATTATAGGCAAAGATGGATAGTGGCTAGCAGTGGAATCCAGGACGCGCGTTTCGTCCTATTTGAGACTAGTCAGCTGGATGTACCTGAATCTCAAAATTGATGTCCATTCTGGGATTCGAACCCAGTACCGTTTGCTTCAAACGCCATCGCGTTATCCACTCAAGTAATTCTTAGTACTCAATTATTTACTAGCTACATTCAGTCTCTGATATAAACTATAGAATATTTAAGTAGGCTGAATAAATGGTTTCAAAAAAAGTTTGAAAACTATTAGTTTCACAATGGCAGTTAATTATTAAAGGAAAAAAAACTGATCACTTCATATATAATTATCAGTTTTCAGCTGAATAATTCTAATTTATATTAATTCTTAATACATTTTAAATATTTAATTTGATTGTGAATTATTGATATTGAACTTGACCTAACTTGAAATCAGTATGGTTGAACACTATCACAAAGAGTTTATATATATACAATATAGATTGTTCAATTGAAATCTATTTTTTGTTTTAAAATTTTTTATTCAAGTCAAATTATGAATAACTAGTTGACAGTTAATATTTATTTATTTCCTATTTTGAAAACAAAACAAAACAACACCATGTATTATGAGATGATGGGGAAGATTTGTAGCTCAGGTGAATGATTTTGATAGAGTTTTGTTTTATGAGCTACATGGTGTGGTCGTGGAGCTTTCATCGTTCTTCTGAACAAACTTCGGGTAGAAGTGTTCGAGTTTTTCCAGAAGTTGTGAACCACGTATGGAGAAATTCGAACGCTTCACTTCTACCTGAAGTTTGTGCTGGTGATGTCGTTCAGAAGAACAATAAAAGCTCCACGACCAAACCATCCAGCTTACAGAACAAAACTCTATCAAAACCATGTATTATCTTGATTATATTGACAACTGAAATTGGATATGATGTATTTATTAAATTACCATAAAATATAAAGATAACTATATAACCATATTTCATGCCAAAATTCTATTTATCAATACATATAGAAGTTGTTTAACTGATTCATAGATTAACCTATTCGGTAAATAATACGACCTTTTCTATTTCATTTCATTAGTTCACAAACAAAATGACCTCCGAACACTTATTCTATCGACGAAAAAAATACCGTTTATCAATAAAGTTTATGATATTAAACGAATTCTCATATTGATAAATAAATAATATTCACCCTTTTCTTATAATAATCAAACCACAAAAATACACTTACTCTTGATTATATGAATCATGGTCTAGAGCTCCAGCTCTCAATAAAAGATTGACAAGTGTTTGAGCAGGACAAGTTAAAACCTACATGATAATATGTAGAAAACTGAATTATGCAAATTGTGAGTTTATAGTTTGCAAACAATGTGTCAATAAGTCTGTTACAATTCATATTTTCTTCGTGAAATAATAAAATTTAATCATTAAGAATGTTAGAAACTATGAATTCTACACCTGGTTCGGTAGGACATAATGAAATTGAAAATCACTTTTATTCATCTCATATAGTTTGAGATAGATAAAAGGTATTGTCGTGAACGAGAACACAAGTGGTGTCAATGGAATGTATGTGAACACAAAATTACAGAATTTCTTAGTAAAATCTGTGAATCATACAGTAAATACTTAATTGGCAAAATGTCAATCAATCATCCGAGACTTCACTGTTCCTTCATTTCCATACCAATTGCTTTCTGTTTCCGTTCTTTATTCTTGATCATCTCTACCTTCTGCTGCCAGACATTTTATTCATGACTAGCGTTATATAGTACTTATGTCGATATAAGTAGCACACAACACGATATGAGAAAAATGTAATGAGAATGGAAGTTACAAACCAACCGACGGGTTTAGTAGACATTTTAGAACAATGTTCTAATGTCCAGAAGGAAAACGATTCATTATCTTTTATCACAAATCACTTTCATGAAGGTAAGACAAAATTCTACTAGGCAATACAAATTAAAACCATGTCAAATTACAACCAATATAACACAGTGGGACATCAGCGAGACAGAAGAAATAGTTTTTTTAGACATGTATATAATTCGGGGAAGAGAATATTTTTGTCCTTGTTTAAACTTATTGGGAGAATTGGATTATATAAAAAATTCATTCTTTTTACTGAGCAGTTAACTTTCTTTATATTTAGAAAATCTACCAGTAACATAAAGATTACAAACAAGTACAAATAGTACTATGTTAATATAGTGCATAATCAATTGGATATAATGATTTTCTTGTCAAAATCTTATTAATGTTTTTTCTTTCAAAAACCCGTAACTAATATCACACTAAAAATGTGTTTTAAAAGAAGATGTATTCTCGGAGCTTCGCGGTTTTCAGGAGTAGTTTAAAATCAGTCTGTGATGCATACTACTAAGTAATCCACAAGAAGTTTCAAAAAAGAAAATTTCTGATAAATTAGAAAACTCTTATTAGAAAAGTAAATGTTAAAGTCAGCTGTTAGAAAGAAAAGCGTGCTTCAGGTCGACGTCTCACTACAATGGAAGATCTCCTAATTAAGTTTAGGTATCATGAGGTTAACATTGGCCTGTCAATCATAATTTGACAGTTTCTAGCTTCCGCACTAATGACAGATATTATTTGCGAAGTATCAATCTCCACTGTATCAAGTAACCTAGTTAGCTCTAATGAATTGATGGGTAGAAATTGTACAGATTTAGAATTAGGAATATTGAACGTGTGTTTAAATGATCAATTTTACTGATTAAGGAATATTTCTCAATGCATCAGAGAGCAACTTCAAGTATAATGCTATAAACTACAACATAAAAATTTAAATTCATCTTGAGATGGTGGAGAAGATTTGTAGCTCAGGTGGATCATCTATTTTGTTGTTGGTAATTGATCATATTCAAATAACATTGGACCTATAGTTATTTATGAGATAAAGCTAAATCTACATAAATCTTTATATTTACATCTTGAAAAAGACCTAGCTGTACAAAATATAAGGTCAAGTTTTTATGATAGTAAATAGTTTTTGTGACTGATGTTAGCGCCATGGTTGTAGTTTACCTACAAACTTTTAATGTTTTTGTATTTATTTCTTTTTGGCTTTAAGTTTTGTGAAATTCTATGCTGTTGAATCAGTTTTTTCTCTAATTGTTATGATCAGATTGTCGTCTTTGATGAAATTCTTCTTTTGTTTATCATGAATTTTATCAACCTACTCAGTAAAGGAATGACACTATTATTTTTTCAAATTCATTTGTGTCTTTGACCTTTAATTTTCTATAATTCTGATAGTTTCAGGTCGCTTTATTGATTTTACTTTCAAGCCTTCATGTTAGAAAACAAATATGTTACCATACTAACTATTTTATAAAAAAACACAGCTGTGTCTCTCTTAGACATAAAATCCCGCTAATTTAAATTTCATTCATATTTTTTAAAGAACGAAATAAAGACATGATTTGTTAAGTTACTTGAAATAAATGTATTTCGTTACGTCTTGGACGTCCATTGTCCATTGAACCAGCTTTGATAGTGAATGTGAGTAGATTGTTTACTGGACACACATCTGGAGGAGTTATTCGATAGCGAGGATAAAGTATACGACCAATTCGGAAACGTTCAACTTCAGCCTTTATAAACAAATAAATAAATTGAGTGTTTAAGGTCTTTTGATAAATTAAGGCCATAAGTATAACCTCTCTAATGTAATCGACGTCTACATATTAGTAAACCATTTGCTTTCAGGAAATGTAATTTTTCCTAAAAATTGTCTTTGGTTAGATTTGTTAAACACAGTTTTATTGATATGTCAAGGAGGAATTATTCACAACAACATATGTCAGTTTATTGAATAATTGTGAAAAAAATTAAAAATCCACCCCCTCTAGTCAGAGTATTTCAAAGTTTATCGGGGATTTGAAGGAAACGTTTATGATGATAATTGGGCACAAAACATTCAATTTTTTGTTCATATAGATACACGATTATTATTAAATATCTATTGGTCTAATGATCTAGTCACAACATGTCCCATTACACTAAAAAGCAGATGGCAAATCTATCAAACTCATTTATTGACTTCTTAACTTTAATTACGACTGAATAGTTGATTCGATAAGAAAAGTGATGTATATTAATGATACTTGAATTCACTTAGTATTTTTTGTTTGAATCTTCCCATTGGTTAGTCAGGACTCATTAGCCGAGTGGATAACGCGATGGCGTTTGAAGCAAACGGTACTGGGTTCGAATCCCAGAGTGAACATCAATTCTGAGATTCAGGTACATCCAGCCGACGAGTCCACAATAGGACGAAACGCACGTCCTGGATTCCACTGCTAGCCACTATCCATCTTTGCTTGTCTGATACTTATTTATTTAAACTGATTTGGTGTGAATTTTGTAAAAATTCACGTTGTTCGATTGAGTAATTCCACATTATCGATGAATAAAGAAATTTAATAGGTAAATTACTTGTCTATTCAGTTACGGTTGAAATCAATTGATCGATCGACTTTGATCAATCCATTTTCATTAAAATAACCCTAAGATACTATACTTTTGAAGTTACTGAGAAAACTAAAAAAGCAATATGAAGTTCACATTTTCTTTTAGAAAAAAAATCGATTGTTTGTTAAATTTTTTTCTGTTTTTTTGTTTGTTTCCAAGTACAAAAGTATCACGTAATATATAAATAGTTTTATAATGAGATTATAAATAATGTGATTTTCTATCTCAATATTAATTTACTTGTATACTGATTTAGATGAGTAAGACGCCTTCGATACTAATGACATAGTTGACTTCAAAAAGGTTTGTTTACATTTTTTAATGAGTATTTTGTTAGAATATAAAATGTATGTTTATCATAAATGAGCCAAAATAATAATGTGCCAATTTGAATAGGTAGGTTATTCTTTGTTTAAAAAAGAATGTGTACTGATTATCTTTAGTGATTGAATGAGACGTATTTTATTATGTTGTTGATGAATTAAAATAAGCAGTATTTGCCTAGAAAAATGTTTATATATTTTAAGAAATTGTATGAAATACCTAAGAAAATAATAAAATACAAACAATCTGTTTTTGATTTATTTATATTGGTTGTTTGAATCTTCCCATAGGACTACAATTGATCAGTCTCTTATTGGCATATGTGTATCATATGTGGATTGTGTCGATATTTCCAATAATTCATATCGATTATGAGCAGAGTTGTGCATACGAACTCAATAGGTAAGTGGATAACGAGACTGCATTTGGAGTGGACGTCAATGGGTCAGAGTCCCTCGGTGAATATGAACTCTGGGATGCAAGCATATCTGGCTGCCGAGTTCCAGACAGAACAAAACGCCTGTCGGGAATTTCAATGCTTTCTGCCATTCGTTTCTGTTTATAATCTGTATTTGATTGCTTATAATCCTAGTGTACATGGTAAAGGTGGAGTATGGGTACGAGGCAATCAGAATCAAGAAAACTACAAATGGGATTTTGTCTGAAATTCGAAAATTCATGACTCTGATCTTACATTATATAAAGTAAGCAACAGAAATTTCTTTGTATAAGGCTTGAAACGTTTAAGATTACAAAAAAATTTTTTTGTCACCAGAAAGTAGGAAATATGGTGTAAATGTATCGAATGGTCAATTCTTTCTATGTAGATTTTGTATGATAGGAAATCAGTCTTATCTCTGAACCGAAGTCCTAAACTCTTAATTCTAACCCTAACTGTAAATCTTAGAACATTGGCTTTAAATTATTAACCCTAAAATCTGACCGGGAACAACTTAAGGACTCCTAAAAATCTTTCTCAGTCTTTATAATGGTTCGAGAAGACAGATGCTCTATTTTATTACTGACAATTTACAAGTAGAACAACCCATTAAAGACCTGAATCGATCCATTTATTATGTGAAATTCGTGTACCATTTAAATATAATGGTTTTTTTCAGAAACCATCCATTTACAATCATTATTTCCTGATCGCCTGTCCATAGGCAAACATTCGTCGCTGTCATCTTGAGCTGATCCCTTTTCCATACTCTTGGTAAAATAAAATGGGATCGTCAGCAAATATACAGAAAATAGTACCTTAGTTCATTCAAATAATTTTAATTTAATTTTGTCTCTAAAATTTATACATTTATGACAGAAGTTTCAGTAATTTGTCAAGAATAAATCTCCTTGTAGAAGTAGACGTTTTCTTTTAAATCCATAAGACTAATTTTACATAATAATAATAATGAAGCAGGTTTAATTATCACAGTTACTAAATTTTTAGGCGGTATTCTGCAAAGCTTCCCTGTCTTTGTCACTATTGATGTACTTAGATTAAAGTAATGAAACTAAAATTCAATTTTAACACCACTGATCAAAGTACCGCCATGATTTTTCTAAATATTACTTTATGTGTTATGTAAAGAAACTTACCGATTTCAGCAAGCCTTAGAGTAAATTAATCAAGCTTATTTACTTTCATTGTGTGTTCTCTATTGATCGTATCACATTTAGGGATAGTGATGAGACATTACACCTGTGGGATTAAGTCATTTATTTTCGAAATCGAAAGATTCAGTAATCTCTATGTGAAATGATCATTACTGTAAAAGCGGAAGCCATTATGATAATACAATCCGCTCTTTACCATATTTTCTCATTTACATCTCAGTACTTTACTGTATATGTTTGCAGTGGCGGATTCAACCACTAATAGTAACATCAGTTATGTGGTAACATACGGTAATTTTATAGTCTAAATCTTTCTTTATAAATGATGTAAAATGTAGATATCTACCATCGTCAATCATGAATCATAGATATATGGTGGACTAAAAATTTACACTTCTACTTATTTAAATAAAATAATGACATTTTAAAATATTTCTTTCATCAAAATGGGATATATTTACTTCCAAACAAATGTAATTATGCCAGTGTAATGGCATCAGTGGGAAACAAAATGTTTCTTTCTTGCAAAACGTCTCTGAAAATCTAATAAAATTACAGTATGTGACTGACTTCAATAAGCATTTTGATAATGAAGCATATAATAATAGACTTACATTTCCATTACGTGGATCACTTAGAATGAGATATGGTTCACCATCATTGTCATCGATTGACATATTAAAACTACGTACATATGTATAACATCCTTCCAACAGTAAGTCGACAGCAGTTTGTGTGTTTGGTAATACATTTGTAGGAGTAACCTCAAATGTTCGCAGGTGTTGTACTTTATACGTTTTTAAATGTCTGGAATTGTTTCTATTTCCATTCATTTTCTTATGTATTTCTGAAAAGATATTTAAGAGTTATATATATATATATATAATCATATTTTCTTGTGCCGGGAAATAGAAGCAGATATGAAAAGGGTTAATAACAACTGGAAAGGATTGCCCCGGACAGAGTTGGATGGAGAATGCTGGTGGGCGGCGTATGCTCCTCCACGAGGGGTAACAGGCGTAAGTAAGTAAGTAATTTTGTTGTGCCGCATGAAATGATGAGGTGAAAAATTCTAATGAAGATAAGATAAAGTTTTCAACATGTATTTAATACTCCATAGGATACCATATTTATCATCTCAGAATAAAAAGTACATTAGATAAGTAAAAATGTCATGGTTTATCCCCTAACTTTGTACAATGATTATTTAATTCCTTTTGTAGATACTACTTAAAATGTTGAAGTAGTATACAAAATGAATGAGCACATTAGTTGATATCCAATTTATTGTAAATTAAGTCTCATGTTCAATGATAAAAACAAACTGTGCTTTTTAGAAATATTTTTAGTTTTCAGTTATTGATTATATATTTTTAGTGTGAGTGATTTTACTCAAAGTACACTAGACTGAAATACTTCTGAAATAATTGTTAAATCAATACTTCAAGAATGTGACGTATTGATTACTTGCTCAATGTAACTAAACGTTAACCCAAAAAAAAACACAGTTCTTAAAATTCTGATGAAGATCATGCGTAATATAGAATGATGCATATTTTAAATTTACCACTTATTTGTCATGAATACAAATTATCTAAGCAAAGCATAAAAATGATTTTGGCATAAATCATAAAGCTAATTTAAAGATACGATTTTCATAGACTACTAACTTAATTCTACTTTAAATGTGGATTAGCACTCTAATACAAATGAAGAAAGTGCTCATAATACAAAGTTTTAATCTGTATAAAATTTTATTTGCCATTGAAATTATCTATTGTTGTGTACAAAAGTCCTTGGGTTCGAGTTCAGAGTGCAAGATCGTGTATCAGCACTGTTGAGGAGTCCCATACTAGGACGAAAAGGCCGTCCAGTGCTTCTAGATTTTCAATAATAGTCTAACATCTATCGGTTAATGATTTTAAATGAAATAATTTAAACAGGACTTAGTGTATCTTTTATAATCGACTAGTAAAGAAACATCACTGATGTGATCAGAATAGAAAAAAAAGTATTTCACTGTTATGAGGTACATAATATAGCATAACTACTCTGAGACATTGGTTTCACACAGCAGCAAAACTCAAGTTATCACTTCTCAATTTTTAAAAAAATCTTTCGGGCTATACGTATTGTGAACAGAGACTAGCGAACAACTGTTTACATAATCTTTAGTGAGGTAGTAAACTATTTTGCAACAATGTTTGATAAGACTCATGGTATTGCCATTCTCACTACTTTTGGAGGGACTGTATAGTAGTTATCACGGATTTTCCAAAAACGATCCTCAACATTACATGTCATTTACCAATGTTTACAGTCCGTTAACAGGACATAAGTTGAATACTTGATTTATAGTAACATCTCCAATCGTCAGTATGTAAAATTCCAGTAACAGGATCAGTTTGGTTGCCTTGTATTTGCATATGGGTTGCAGTCAGTAGCAAAGGCAGATATGTGAGCGCGTATATCGTCCAGGATAGGAGTCGGTCCTAATGTAAATCTGTAGTTCGTATCGAAAGTGTGCTAAAGAACAGAGGACTTGAAACATGATATATATTTAGTTGATTGCAGTGGTACAGTCTGGGGATAAATAATTCACAGGAGTTCTTTTTAGTGATTAAGAGTATGGAGATCTCACTGCTTCATAGCACAGAAAACCCGAAGTTAAAATGTTGGCTTTGTTGCCATTGCTATTTTGTTTAACTTTATCGCTTTAAGAAAAAATTGTTTTAAATGTGGTACTTAAGGTCATACTCAGTCTAAGTATAGAATTAGATAGAGGAATATCGACCGTTCACGTAATTTTAAAATATACAGTAATTTGAATGTGCTTTAAAAACTCCGTCTAATACAAACTTATTTTTTCAACACAAAGAGTGGATTTTCCTACTGAAACAATATTTGTTATAGTTTGCTGGAAGGCTAAATCTATTAAGTGGCAGGCCTATATAAGGTCTGATATTAGTGTTATCCGATAAACAGCGTGATCAAAATGGGTCGACCAAGGTTTTCCCCTACCCTTGGTAATATGATGAGCTAGTCTGATAGAAAAATCTTTCTCATACGAGGAAGTGTCTCTAAATTCCAACCTAAATGATAAATAAGTGTTGGGAATATACTATATATAAGAACTGTTATATTAGTTTGAGGGGAATCGAACTAAAAGAGAAAGTGAGATATAGGGACTTATCTTTTAATACAGTTTATGATATGGTAGATTCGTTCGTGTCTCAATCCCTTTCCAGTGTTGCTAAAATATTAAACCAGAAAAAACCATTCCTCTTGTATCAACATCACTAGAAAAGGAGATTAAAAGAGTATTCCGTAATGAGATGGAAGTTTTCCTTATAAAATTTGCACTGGTAAATGAATCATCAACAGCAGATTTTATTTTGAAAGTAAAAGGAGAGGTTAGTATCAAAGTCTTTATAATAGTTTTCTATGTTATAATGAATCCCATATAACCCATAGAGACCAGATAGTACATAAAAAGCTGTGATAATATTTGGCCATCTCACGAAAGGGTTTCTTGTTGTTTCACGTTTTGAAGATAAATTAAATGGAACACTTATATCTGTAAGAAATAGCCGTATAAAGTTTCATGAGTTTATGGTACTCAACTCAGTAATTGGACGTTATTTTTTCACAGGAAGACCTCAACGGATACGTATATGGGTAAAAGATAAACTAAACAAATTATGATATTAAGTGATGATAAAAAATACGATAATCATGAAACACATAAATCAGCTTCAGAGTAGAAAAAATGCTGGTCATTAATTATATGTTAAACCATTAAATATGATAGTTATACATGAAATATTTGAAATATAAGTGAATAAACCGCGGTTGGATGTTAGAAAAAAAACAATCACACGAAAAAGAGACGACTGTTCTACATGAAGGCAAAGACATAATCCCATGTTTAGTCTTAGAGAGGACGATAATGTGACCATCTCAAGTGACTTGTGAGATTATCCAAGGAATGTGAATGGTGAAATACCTAGAATATCATTTCGTATTTTAATATGCGTTTTTTCCTATAAATTTTTGTTCTGGTCTGTTATCTGGCTCTCTAGTGAAAATTCAGATTACTTAGAGCAAGTGTCTCACGTGGTTGAGTCGATACAAGATTATAACACTAATCAGTGTTAGAAATATTTTATTTACTTTTCATTTAATCCATCTACAGACGAACTTTTAAGACAGTTTTTCTTTTTCATAAAACATTGCGTTTACCTGTTGCTCATGTTAATAATTGAAGATGATCAGTCTCTATTGACATATATGCATCCGGATAGGTGTACCCCAATATTACTAACTAGTCACAAGTTTCCATTAAAGTTAAATAGGTTGTAGTGTTGGTTGTGTTTAAAATTTAAATTAAGGTTTCATACATAAAGAAAACTGTAAGTAATCTAATAATCATCCTAAAATAAAATGCAAGTGAAATTTTTTGACCGTCCTCTCAAAAACTGAACTAGGACAACACTACATGAAAACAACATAATCATTGTAAGAAAGAAAGTACACTTTTAGAAATGTAGGAAATAAATTATCTTCATAGAGTAGAGCGCATTTCCATATACGAAACTTATTTTACCATACTTATACAAACTTAGATATTCTTTTTGGATTATACTATGATAGAAACAAAAATTCTTTTGATACTTTATTGTTTTTTTTGTCATCTAGGTGATATCAGTCTGAGATGATGATTACCTTTTTTTTAAAAAAAACGTTTCTATATAAATTTACCATAGACAGAGATGAGCATGTATGTATGTGTATGTGTGTTTTGTTAATGAGATAAAATGATCCGTCAATCAAAATTCAATATAAAATTGAAAGTTATTCATCATTTTTTGATTTGGATTTATTCCAAATGATGAATTTATTGTGTGTGTGTGTGTCTTCGGGGGGGGGGGTTCTTGTTTAAATGTTAAAGTAGACAAGAGTATCATAGATCTTTAAGCATCTTTAAGGATATTCATATAAACAAACAAATAATTAATATACAGTCAGTGAAATGTACAGTACATACTACTTATTTCTTCTTTTAAGCATATCCTAATGTAAGATGATAAACATTTACATTCATATATATATAATACTTTAATCAAGTGTATACTTTATAAAGTACAACAATACATTCTTTTAGAGATTACTGAAATAAGATGGGGATCTTTAAATGACTACTGAAATCATTCATTGGAAAGTGTATTTAATCAATTTTGTGTTGGTGTGTGTGTGTGTACGTGTACATTCATGATAATAGTAGTTATGATTATCATTTCATTTTTATCAGTCTAGACATAAATATAAATATTTTGGGGAAAAAAAAGTTTTTTTAATCAGCGGGAATTT
>NC_031495.1:14384677-14451308 GCF_000237925.1 Schistosoma mansoni
AGCTTTTTCAAGATAGTGCCTTGAAAAAGCTGGGACTAGATTGCCAAGCGAAACGTTGGATTTACTTCAAATTCATTCGCTGAGATTTTACAAATATATTATTTTATAGAGTTGAGATTATGAGTCCATTAAAGTTAGACCACCATAGAAAACCTGGAAGCACTGGACGACCGTTTCTTCCTATTATGGGACTCCTCAGCAGTGCGCATCCATGATCCCGTCTCGCGAGATCCGAACCCAGGTCCTACGAGTCTCGCGCCAGAGCACTTAACCAATAAACCACTGAGCCGGCATCCAACGGTGTTAATGTCTAACTTCAACCAATCCACGAAATTGAGCAACCATTCACCAATGTCATCAGTGAGTTGATATCTCCCAACAGACCTGGTTGAACTCCACTGGTTACTGCTTCTCACTAGAACTCCAGGAAATGCCTCTTGAAGCCAGTCACTAGTGAGCACATGATCATTACCAAACCTCTTCTGATAAATATATTATTCCTATTTAATGTCTTACATCAACTCGGCGCTCAAATACTGTGAAACTATTCGCTCTTATTTAGGCGAAAATTCTTATATAAAAACCGTATGTTTAACTAACTGTCATGAACATTTCCTATTCAACAACGTCTGCTTAAAATGTTGATTATCATTATGATCAGGAGTTTTTATTGGGTTGATACATTGGTTACTATTATTATTAGTATTATTACAGAATACTCAATAAATATTTCTTTAGGTCATTTAGATTCTTAAATAAGTGTGTATACTTGACAATTACAATAATATTCATAATTTCATGATAAATTTATGTATAATTTAGTACTAAATAGAACATAGTAACAATCAATTATAACAAAAATTGATAGATGAGTAAAAGCAATAAAATTTCATTCAAAATTGATCTTTCATAACTTTAATTTATAATAGTAAAATGATAACCATTATATAATAGGCTATTCATTGAGTTCAATTTTAAAAAGTTTAACTTATTTTGTAGTAATGGTAATAATCATAATAATAATGTAATAAAGTAACATTTCTCTTAGAAACAAAATAATTTTTAATCAATAAATGTAAATATTTTAAAATAAGGTGAATATTTTTAGAAATGAATTCATTATATCATTAGTATTAATCAAATTTGTTAAGAATTAAAATGGACTCAAGTTGATTATTTTGAAGTTGAAATCATGAGTCAATTGAAGCTAGACCACCATGGAAAACCTGGAAGCACTGGACAGCCGTTTCGTCCTATTGTGAGACTCCTCAGCAGTGCACATCCACGATCCCGCCTGGCGAGAATCCAACCCCGAGCCTACCAGTCTGGCGCGCGAGTGCCTAATCTCTAGACCACTAACTTGGCCGGCATCCAACGGTGTTAATGTCTAACTCCAACCGATCCACGAAATGGAGCAACCGTCCATCATTGTCTTCAGTGAGTTGATATCACGCAACAGACCTAGGTAAACTCCCTGGTTACTATTTCTCACTAGAACTCCAGGAAATATTTCTTGAAGTCAGTCACAAGTGAAGATCTGATTATTATCAGAAGAGGTTTTTGTGGAGATTTCAGTAATGATTTCAAGTTGATTAGTTATTCATCTAGATTCATTTGTTCATTATGATAGATTCTACTTTTATCATTATTTAAGGTTGATATATTATTCATCTAACCTAACTTGTTTTATTATACAATATAGTAATAATTGATAGTGTATACTTAATCATGTTATGGTTCCATATTACATCAGATATATATATATATAATTAAATCATTCGATGTTGTAAGTCTTGTAACTGTCTTATGTTTTCCCACTGTATAGTTTAGTCTTATAGTTGCAAATATTGATTAAGAGCAAGTTAAATCATATTATAATTGATGTCATGTAGTGATGATAACTCTATGGAGTAATAACTATAACTCTGAATACTATCTCAACACTTCATATATAAACTTGATCCTTTTCCTTTACTACAACAAATAATCTGGCATGTGAAGTTTAATGATTCAAATCAAAACTACTATTCCACTGTTATTTTATTGCTTTCTATTGTCAACTATTCTGTAATTATGCAGTGTTTTCTGGTTGGCCGGTAGGCTGCCGAAGGTGCTCAGTATATTATTCTTTCATTAATTAATCTTTCACGAAGACAATGGAGACAGAACAACGTTTTGTTACAAAACAAATCAAGGAAATAATCATTTTGTTGCTACTGTTATTTAGTGTTTGCATCCTAAAAGGGACAGTCATACTAAATAAGGTTTATATCTTGATTGGTTTCATTTTATTTGTTATAATCTAATTGTGCTCATTACATTCACAGTTTATTATCAATGTTTATAATATCTAACTACTTAATCTTGTTAACAGATTTATTCTACATCGAAATAGAAATACCACAGATCATCATGGTTCTTACAACATTAATCTAACCATGAATAAGAAACTTTCTATAACAGTTTCAACAAAAAAATCTGTTCATCATAGATCTTTTATTATAGCATAATAAAGAATTATGTAACTCACCTTAAATCTAATTATAATAAGACTAACTTTCTCTTTCTCTTTTGTTTCTAAGTAAATAGTTTATATTTATAAAAACATTAATATAATATAAATTACTTAAATTTTATTGGTCAACAACTAACTAGATACCAAATTATTTGTTTGTTTGTTTTTCTCCTTTTTTTAAATGTTTTTTTTAGAAAAAAATTTGCTGACTTCAAATACAAGTCAATAGAGTAGTTTGTTTAAGATTTTGCTTTTTTTTTAAAAAAAATTAAAAGTGTGTAGGCGTTATTTAAATAGTTTTAATTATGAATGAAACAAAATATAAATATACAGTTGAAAGAGTTTTATTCCAATTAGATCATCCTTACTTAATTTACAATTTTGTAATAGATTAGTTAATGTTCTTAATTAACTCCATCATTAGTTTTTCCATGCCAAATAAAAATCTTTTGGTTATCAATAAATTATTGAGAGTAAAATGTGACCAGTGAAGTTCAACCAGGTCTGTTGTGAGATAGTAACTCACTGATGAAAATGGTGGACGTGTCACTCAATTTCGTGGATCGGTTGAAGTTAGACATTAATACTGTTGGATACCGGCCGGCTCAGTGGTCTAGTGGTTAAGCGCTCGCGTGCGAAACTGATAGGTCCTGTGTTCGAATGTTGTGAGACGGGATCATGGATGCGCACTGATGAGGAGTCCCATAATAGGATGAAACGGCCATCCAGTGCTTCCAGGTTTTCGATGGTGGTCTAGCTTCAATTGATTCATGATCTCAACTATTAGAAATTACTATAATATTCACGAAACCCCTTCTGATATATATATATATATATATAGTTGGATTTTGCTTAGATCTTAATGTTGATGTTTACATAGAGACTGGAAATCAGTACATCAAGTGGTCATTCATTGATCTATTGACTTTAGATAGCTATTAGCTTCTTTTATAGGTATAAAAGTATTAGAAAGAGATTAAATTTTTCTCTTATTTAAAGGAATGTCAAACATAATACTAACAACGTTTGACTGAAGGCTACATCTAGTCAGTCAGATTAGAATGCGATTACGAAAACAGAAACTGATCAATTTTCGGTGACCGTATTTCTAACAAAACTTTCTGATACACTAAATAGGTTGTTTTTCTTTTAAGAACTATAATATTTGTTATTTTGTATTTAACTTAAAATCACACTGTTGTGAACTGAAACATACAACATATTGTTAAGCTATATTGTTTGTATCGTTTATAATGTTGAATATAGTGACAGTTTATTCCTAGGAGAACAGTTCCATTTGTCCTGCATCCAATGACTACTGACCAATACAGTTTTCACTTGTATTTTACCTTACATATATTACTTATCAATTTTTTGCCGTTATAATTGACTTCATTTAAAACTATCAATTTGTTAGGTGTTCTGATTATTTGGACTTATTCCCTTTACTTTGGTTAAACACTGATATAGTACTTTTTTATAAGTCGATATAAATTGACGATTTGAAAGTGATTCTTCTTGTTATATAAAACGGTATACAGAAAGTCAATGTGGAAAACTTATCATTTATCGTATGAATTGTTGCTTATTATGGTCCATTATTAAACTTATATTATGCCTTACCAATTGTTTCATAATCTATGTGGCCAGAAATAATACATGTGAGAAGTTCCTAGAGGTAAGTTATTCAGAGAATACGATTCATTTTAAAGTACGAGAACTCTTCTATTTACTTAACAACATCGCATACAATCATCTATTCACAGCTTAGTAGTTTTCTACGTGAAACGGTTTAGGGACAACTGTATTCGAACGTTAAATAGTCTCATTAAATTAACTAATCCAAGTAATTTTGAAAAACTATTGTAATGTATTGGTAGTATCTTAATTTAATATTCTTTGAAAAAACATTCATGAACTCGTGAAATTTCAAATAAGCTTTTCGAACCCTGGATAATCCGAACTCATTTAGTGAATATAACTATCAAAAGTGTTGTGTTTTTAATACAACGATTGCTTACCATATCTAAGAATTAAACTAGAAAATCAGGAGCCCATAGGTAACGATTCTTAATTCAGTTCATAACAGACTTACAGGTCAAGAAAAAACCAATCAAGTAGGTGGTTCCAATTTTCCAACTAATCCTAGTTCTGTAGATAATTCTGAATTGCATAATGTGAAAACCAAACAATTAAAAAGGTCAGATAGAATTACTAATTAGCCGATAGTGCATGATGCTTATGTAAAGAGATATTCCACGTATGATGGACATACTGAATGACTATTTAAGTTGTTTTACATTTTCTATTTTTAATAACTAAATATTTCTATTTGTAACATATTTTAAAAATATGCAATTCTCCTGATTTTAGTATTAAACTTCTTCAGCACTCACGATTGTTTATTAAAGTGAGGTTGCTTTATAACTAATTCTCATTACAATTCAGTTATCACAAATGGCGATAATTATCAAAACAGGAGACTATTTCTCAGTTATGTATTAGGCTCCAAGTAATCTACCAAAAAGTATAAAATTATACTTATATGTATCAGAAGAAATTGTTGTTAACTCTAGCAAATGAAAATTATATAGATGAGATACGTTTAAGCGGGTCATTTACTTTAGGCTACAAAAGGGTCATTATTAACCCATTTGATCTTGTCAATACATATCATAAACATTACCCTATCCCTTTCATTTAGATCTTTACTAAGCGTCAACTATAACATAGGGGAAATTATAATTTGTGGACGAACCAATCAGATTTAAGATAAGTCTTAGATTTTGGTGCCAAATTCATTCATCCATATGGCTAGATAACATTTTGTCATTATAGATGATTTCATTTCGGAATGAAAACCCTAATTCTAATTCTAAACCCTAACATCCAAATTTAAATTCAAATCTTAGTTCTTCATGCTAATTTATAACTTTTTATTCATTCTAAGCAAGCAGATGAACCTTCTAAAAGTCACTCAACCATCGTTCAAGGATTATCGATAAATTATACTCTCATCAATATTTGTAATACTCATAATTAGTATTATAGAATATTTCTTTTAAGTAATATTACAAATTTGCATACCATTTCAATTTATTAATTAGAACGTATCACCTTGATAAACGTGAAAAAGTATCATTTCTTATTATTATTTCTTTCAACTCTACTAATGATGTATTGTATGAGCATACCTTAAGATTTGATCGGATTCAATAATGATAATAATAATAATTATATATAAATAACTAAAGAATCTAAAAACTAAAGTTATCTAAAACATTCATTCAGTCAAATATTCTTTGTTTTTTGTTTTTTTACATAGTAACATTTTATTTAGTTTATTTCAATATGAATGAATTCAATTTAACCTTATTCTTTCTCCGGATATTTTCCAAAAACGCTGATGAATATTATGTTTGCTGATTTTGTAGGTGCTAAAGTATATTAAAATGATTGGATTATTTATAATTCCAGTAAGATAATTAATGTTTAGATATTGGTTACTTTAAAACATCATCTATTTGAGAATATTGCTATAACTCTTAATACAATACTGGTGATGTATCAGTTAGTCAGTCAGCTACAACATAGGACCAGGCACACATTTGCATCGGTCCAACTTACCATACCTCATTAGCACAACCAGATGAACACCAAATTCATAGAAGTAGTTAATTTAGTGGTGGTAATATATAAAAGAAAGATTGCATATAAGGATAAAGTATAGGAAGGAAGACAGATATGAAGCAATTTCAATCTCAAGGTTTAAGGGAAGATAGTGTATACACCTACGCCATTGTGATCGATTCTGAGCCATGTCACCTAGAGTCTCCAACGATTGGTTACGATAGTCACGCAGACCCCAAACTAGTAGTCTGCATCTACCAACATGGCTCAGACTAAAAGTTGGTGACTTCAAGCACTGATGCCATGTTTTGGTTTGGCCGCCCCTAACTCTCTTCCAACCATCCCCAATACTAGTCATCATAGCGCGTCGTGGTAATCGATGTTCAGGCATACGTAACACATGGCCCAACCATCTCAGTCGATGAAGATTCATGATTTCATCAACTGATTTACCATTATTCCCTAATACCTTGTGTCTAACCTCACTATTGCTACTCACCCGGTGATCCCAGCAGATGTGAGCAATATTTCTAAGAAATATGTGGTCAAATACTAGTGAATTACGAGTATCTTCTACTCTTAATGGCTGTATAGATTCAAGTGTCTTGGATACTTAACTAATAGAAATAGGTTCAGATAAGATCCAAAATGATCAAAGACGTTTACAAACTCAACATTTTTCCTAAATCCACTCAAAGTTACCTTCTTCAGTAGGTAAATAGCAGTAATATTCTCGTTCTACAGATGATTTTTCATCGTTCTAACAAACGGTTTGAACAGCCAATTCATTCAAACAAGGTACTGAAAAATAGTTCTAGCATTAATACAATTTTGTTGCGAGAATTTAGACACGTAATTTTTGTTTCGTTTAATCTTATGCTAGTCGAACAGGTAATTTGGAAGCTCAATATGACGAACTTTATGCTATTTGGTCTATTAAATGAATTGATAAACACTTGTCTGAAATAAAATTCACTATAATTACAGATCATAAGGCTCCAAAGTTTATTTATCATCCTGAAAAGTTTTAAGCACGTTCATCAACTGCTATGGTTCAACAACGGAGTACTGTCGTCAGTACTCATGAAATCCGATACAGTAGTGTTAGAAAAAGTTTGCATAAGGGATTCACATCTCAATATGCGTTACAAGATAAACCTATATATATTCCAAATTATTCATTGGTGAACCCATTACCTTTAAACTATTCAAAGTTGATTGAAGGAACTCATAGATACCTTGAGTGTATTCTATATATTAAGTAATGCTTAGAACTATCGTCTCAAACTCACATTCCAAGTGTATTATGCTAAATATGACGAATTATCCATCCATTCTGATAGCAATGTGTTGACGCAACAGTGTCATTATCATACTGTCATTACGTAATTTAAGAATCTATAATCTTTATTGTGGACATCTGAGTGTTGATAAATAATGTTTAGTCGGGTTTGTACGTTGACGTCCAAAAGTTGATGCAAATATGAATTGTACAACAAAGAACTGTAACACATCATAAATAGAAAAGCTATCCACTAAAGCGGAATTCTTAGTCTTTTCAATCCATGGCTTTATAGAGAACTTATACAACCTACTGCTGTCCGTTTCTTGCAATTTGACAGGCTAACAATATAAAACAAGGAGAAATTTAATAACTTGATGATCTACGGAGAAAAATCTTATGCTTTGAAGAATATTGTTGAATATTCAAATGTAGATAAAACGGGATTTCTACGTACTAAAAGTACACATGATGCATTTTATTCAATGTATATAGAAAAATATTGTTTTACAAAGATTATAATCATACGTTCATTAACCATACCAATGATGGTACTTTGTGTATAGAATTCAATAATTATAAAATATACTTTAATTATTTACTCATTCGGTTACATTCAGAAGTACTGTTTATGTTAGGAATTATTGTTAAATAAATATTTTTATAGTTCTGTTTAAATTTTGTATCCTCAAAAATTGAAAAGGATAAAATTCAAAAAAGTTATCAAGCTTGTACAAGGTATTCACATACATAGTTATTTACATTGACCTCTTCACACCACCATGATTTGTCTTTTTATACTGCTTATTGATTGGCTTAATTGAATTTAAAATAATTTTACGCGCTTGTTCGTTTACTATATTCTTTATTTGCGGTGTCATAAATAATGGCCATACATCAGTCTAGAGATATGGGAAATAAAAAAAAATATTCAGTTTATAAGACTACTGGTCTCTTTTCGTATTGAAACTCAATAAGAATAACTTTAGATTGTTATAAGAAATAGAATTTAGTCAATAAATACATTTCATCCATGGGATTGTAGACTGATTGATTAGCTAAGCGAGTCCAAACAGATCATACGTTGCTATGACTTCAGAGAGATCACATACTGTTTTGGGGCTGCACGATACGTAAGAGCTTCAAGTATACGTAGGCTTTGTTAATGAGTGAAAGTTATTCACCTAGCTGAGATCACGGAGCACAAGTCTCAGTCTGAATCAGTCCAGTGTCCATCATTTTTAAACAGTGTGATTTAGTCTTTCTTTTAAAGCGATTTGACCATTTATACTTCTAATATCTGTTAGGCCAAGCTTTAAGAAGTATATACTGTGATTGAATAGCATTAAAGATTATAACAGAAATACTATTCCTTTTTCCAAAGTAAATTTCGTCTAGTGAGAAGTTTTCAACGCATCACTCAGTAGTAATGCAGTTTGTTCACTTATCTTTTACAAGTCTAATTAGTCATAAATTAGCTTTACATAATGAACTGTTAAGTACGATGACTTGGATCCAAATTAATAAAAACCCATGGCCTCCTTAATGTGATTCTTATTTTCTTCATTTCTAAGCTAACTTGCATCTAACAATCATAGCTTAATACCACAGAGGTTTCGTCTATAAACTCTAATCTAGTTAGTCATATGTTTGAATCATAGGTGATAAGAAAAGTTGAGATTAATTTAATTAAACACTGATTGCCCAACTTTTGAGTTGAAAGGAATACATCACTTTAAGTAGAGTAATTGCCTAAAGAGAATGTGTATGCCTAATTTATTACTCTTGCTGGTAGTCTATTGATGATTATCACTCCTAAGAATTTTGTCTGCTCCAGATATATATAGATTTTCGTTTAAAATAATTACATTTGATGGATATGAAGTTCAACATGAACTCCCTGTCTTGCTATCGCAGAACGCAAAGCATTTAAATGCAATTGTCCCGAGGAATAGCAGGGAGGACCTGAACATTCTTTAATTAGGTGTTTGATGAAAATATTTACGTCAGAGTTTTGAAGGGGGTGGTTGTTATCTACTGATACTACCATGTGATTATCTTGCAACACTACTTACTGAATGTATTCAAGAAATAAGCACCTGTGGGTTATGAATCAGTGACTAAATGAAATCATATTTGACGTGTAGAATAACTACACCGATTTCATCTCCGTACACTGCTACAGAACAAATGTTTGTAGTTTTAGGTCAAACTGACAATGGTGAAATGATCATTGAAAGCTGGAAGGCTCTGTACAACTTCTTTGTTCTAGTATGAGACTGCTCAAGAACATTTATATATTCTCTGACATTTCCACAGGGACAAAATAAATTGTTTTTTCCACAGACATAATATGATTTTTAGCTGCTCCTTTTCATCAGTCATTTATTATATTTCACTTCATAACAGTGACTCAATTTAGCTTCCTGAGAAATAAGACTATCAACTACGACGTCGACTGATATATTGTCTTTTTTAGGTTTCTAGAATTCCCCTTATATATATATATATATATCAGATATCTTTTGGATCGTTTTATAATATTTTATGAATCTTTTACTTGAAAATTTGATTTTCGCAAGTTTCGAACTGAAATATTCATACAAATATCAATGTAGTTGTAGTTATGTATATTCTTTTGAAAAAAGACAGTCAAATTTCTATCAGATCATGTTGAAAGTTAAAGTAAAATTACTTACTGTGTTTTGATATAAACTGCATTTATTAGTTGGTTTATACTTCGACTTTAGCGATCGCTTTATTGGTTTGAATCCAAAATCTGTATGAAGCTTCGGACTAGCGATAATTATTAACAATTGTTCATTCATTCTAATATTCTCATGATCCAGTGGAATATATTTGAGAGAGGCTTTCATATCATGAATTAAATTTCCTGAACAACAGCTTACACTTTCGAACCATCTGTGATAATTCATTTCGACAGGTAGATCAATTACCTGAAAAAAATAGAGACAGTATTATTTATTTAAGTTGATAGAGAATATTGTAGATATATGACATTCATTTAGTTTCATTTTTACATTCAAATAAAAAAACGTACTACTGGTTTTGAATAAGTAGCTCAATTTCAGTGTAAATGCATACTAGACTGGTAACAATACTTTAGGAAAAACTAGACCAGAGAAGGCAAAGTAGCCACTAATAATCGCGAAATGAAAAAATTGTTTTCTAATTACAATTTCTAGCAAATACCTTGAAGACTTCTTCGTATTTGATGCATATACTATCACTTCTTCAGTAAGACAATTTACTGTCAATCAACCTCTGCTGTGTTATCTTTCCCTAATTCATCGTCAACTTAATATATTAAGAAACATGACATTTTATGGCATTTCAAAGCGATTGGACGTAAATCAGTTTCAAAGTTGGTTTAAAAAAATATAATTGGCTAACGGAGAGCTCAAAATCACTTGGTTATTAGCGTGAAAAGTTGCCAACCTGATCAGAGTTCCAGACTGTATTTAAAGGATTTTGTTTGGATTAAGTCAAACAAAATTAACTCTGCTTACGTCCCACTGAATATTGAAACCGGCATCTAATAAATCTTTAAACAAAGATCTCATTTCAATAGCAGATTGTTCACATTGTTCATCATTGAATCTACCAATCCAATTTTGAAGTTTCTTGATAATCAGTAATTTCCCTTCTGCTTTTTCAAGATTCTTTAAAGCGTGTCCAAAGAATTCTTTCTTCAGACCAACACATTCATATATAATGATCTTATCATATACATTTAACTTTAATGTTTTCAGGTCATTCGAATGATGACTTTGATATTTATTGTTTGCCAAATACTTTGATATATTCTCTTTACTAGAATCTAATGAAATTCTTTCAATAAAACATACAGAATCCGTTTCATTTAACTCTCCATAAAAGTAAATAATCTCAACAATTTCCCTAGCGTATGCTTGCCAAGATCCCATTATTAATATTTCTCATAAGTAAAATGAATTCCTTTCTAATTCAAAGTATAAAAAGAATTTAGTTCGAGAATATTGTTTATCATCAGCTTGTTAAATATATCTTTATTGATTCAATAATAGTTTAGCTTAGTAAAGCCAATGAGAATTGATTCATATGACAGATTCGATCACGTTATTTTAGTACACTTATTATAATGGGATCTGTTTGTTTTCTTGAAAAATAGTCTAATAAACCGAAAAGTTTAGTTTTTTAGTACAAATATCTAATATTACAAAATGTTAGAATAAGAAAGCCAATAACCTTTTCTTTACGGATTCACAATGTTGAGAGACGAGAAACAAAGTAGGAACAAACCTGGAGTCAGGAAAGATTTAAGATCAGTCGTCGTAATAAACCACTTTATTTTAGCCATGATGATCATCGATGGGCAGGAGAAACAGTCTACAAATCGAGAATGTCTCGAACGATCTAATTACTAATTTGAGATGTGACAATCAATCCAAGTAAAAGGATAGTGCTAAACGTCATTTAAAAATAAAACAAAACAATTGAGAGTATTTTGAAACTAATGGAGTTGTGAGTAAGTAATTTAAATATGATGCTTTCGTAAACACTATAATTATATTACATTTGTTATTTTCATACTCAATGGTCAAAGATAAACAAATCAAATAAGAACTAGAACACAAATTTTCCTGAGTATGTATTTTGTACCTGTTTGCGTATAGCCAGAAGGTACTTTGTGTACTAGAGGAGCATGAAGAGTATAGAGAGTGAGAAGGGCTGGAAAAGAGAATGAAAGTAGAAAAGATGAATCGATGATCTAGCTGCAGGGATAGTTAAAATAGACTTACTTTGTACTCGATTTTCACTATTATAAGCATTTCTTCAAATAATTCTCATAATTTGTGTAATGACCATCACTGACTGTGAAATTGTTGTCTAAAAAACATATTATTTGATATTCCTTCCGTTTTTTTCGAATCCCCCATAACATGGCACTTTGATTATCGCTTACAAATACACTGTTGCACACATGTGCTTCTTGTTTTTAATTACCCACTGTTACGATAACAGATTTCTAATATGTCAGCTGTCTAGGTTTACAGATCATAGTAATATCCTTATTACATGCTTTATCTGGATATACGTCTTGGACCATATTAATTATAGTTGGAATTACTAACTATTTATAATTGTGGATCACATGATCATGAGAAACTCGAATATGCATATTCCTGATAACTTAAGCAACGCCCCGTATATTTTTGTGTATATAATTTATATTGGATATATTAACACACTAATTTTCTCTCTTAATAACTTTTTCATTATTTTTGAGATTGATATTTTTTGATCCACCACACTGCAACCGCACATTATTTACTGTTAAGTTTATCTTACATTGTCCCTACTCACTCTCCTTCCACTCCTTTGCTTACTGCTTTATACTACTTATTTATATTCAGTAAGCAGTTGTATCCTTAACGATTTCCACATTTACATTGTAACGCAAGTTGTACTGTAACATTCGGAAACGTTCACATATATTTATGATGTTTATTGTACTTATCATTGTATTTGTCATTATAATCACTGTACTTTGATTACTGTAACGGTTATCCACAGTTGTGTATTTGTTTAAACGTAACAGTTTCCATATCGTTTGCTCCTGGTTCGAGTTTCGATTGCCCATAAACTGTTGCCCAATTTCGACACAGCTATCGGCTGTCTTAGTACTATCGAAGCCTTTGCTATTTTCATTCTTGAACGACGCGTTTATGCAAACGATTGTTAGAGCTAACTCCAAACTCTTTAATTCAAGTGAGAAAAGCGAGAGAGACTAACGAGTCATTGGGATCTCGATCTGGGGACGTATCCCCAGCAGCCTCGTCAAGGCGTCGGTATACCAATGCACATTTGAGCGAAGAGGTGCAACTCAAAGCACAAGCGGATAGTATCAAGTCACTATTTATGACAGCCAGTTTACCGGAGATAGAGGTCATGAAATCTGATGGAAGTCCTTTGAAATTTTGGACGTTCATAAAAGGATTCAAGGCTAACATAGCCGACAGAGTAGGTGATGATACTCAGAGATTAATGTATCTGATACATTATTGTGAAGGCCCAGCTAAGGGTGCTATAGAACACTGTGTTTTATTACCAGAAGAAGAAGGTCATACTGAAGCAATTAACATTCTACACAAACAGTTCAGCAGACCACATGACATCGTAGAAGCATTCTTAACAGAATTGTTAATTGGAACACCAACAAATCAAGACGATGTAACGGGACTACAGAAACTAACGAGACTCATGACCAACTGTAAGTTAGCCTTGACACAGATGGGCAGAAATGCCGATCTGAATTGTTCGACCAATATAAAACGAATAGTGAAACGATTAACACGAGGCACACAGTTTAAATGGGCGGAAGCCGCAGACGATATTTTAAGAAGGGGACTAGAACCTAATTTTGATGATTTGTTGCAATTCTTAGAAAAGAAAGTGACCATCGCCACGAACACTTACGGACAGTTAGCAAGTGGAAGCTACAAAGCTCAATCGACATCGAACAACCGGTCTGCTTCTATTAGAGCTAAGATCCATACATTGTCGAGTAAAGGAAAAGTTTATTGTGTAATTTGTTCTGATACCCACGAAGTCGTATCTTGCCCACAACTGCTAGCAGTAAATCACAACGAAAGGTTAGAATTATTGAAGAAGTTTAAGCTTTGCTTTAGTTGTTTAAAACCCAATCATCGAGCAAAGGACTGCCGACAACCCATGTTGCGTGAAATCGATGGATGCAAGCGACGTCATCATAGAATTCTTCACAACACAGAACATGACGCTAAACAAGCATGCTGTAATTCTACTTATTCTACTGGAACGTATTTGGGATTTGTACCAGTCAGGTTACATGGTCCCACAGGACATGTGGATACCTATGCATTGTTGGATAATGGCTCAGACTCGACACTACTGCTTAGTGATGTGGCAAAACAGATAGGAATTTCAGGTACAGTGACAAGATTAAACATATCTTCTGGAATTGGAGCGTCATCTCAGAACGCTGAACTTACCAATATCGAAATTGAATCTTTAGATAAAACTAACGGAATAAAAATCGAAGGTGCATATACTATAGATAACCTACCTATTAAAAGGGCAGAAATCCCACCAACAAACTTCCAAGAAGGATGGAAACACTTGAATGGTGTACAGCTACTCACCATAACCTGTGACAAGGTCGGTTTGTTACTTGGTGTCAACGTTCCAGAGGCTCACTGGGTCATCGATCAGCGTATCGAAAACCTAGACAGTCCTTCACCTCACTAACTATGTTGGGATGGGCTTTATTTGGACCGACGGGTCAACTTAATAAAACTTCAGCCTTCATAAACTGTTTAGAAGCAAAAAATTCCTTCGAGGGGGATATTCTCAAATTATTTGAACATAAATTCTCTGAAAATAAGTACTCTGATAAGGTTGCCATGTCCCTATGTGATAAGACCATTATGGAAATTACTGACAAACAAACAGTATTGCTCGATGGACATTATCAAGTGCCGATACCCTGGAAAATGGATTGGCATTCACTTCCAAGGAATAAGCTCGAAATAGAAAAACGATTCATTTACCTACACAAAATGTTACTAAAAGACGAACAGCTTCGGAAACAGTATAATATTATATTAGCTACCCACGAAAGTAAGGGATATTCGTCTCGAGTAACACAAGAGGAAAGGTATTTTATTCCATATCATCCCGTGTTTAACCCTAAAAAACCAGGTAAAGTTCAGATAGTCTTTGGTTGTGCTGCTAAGTTGCAAAACAGGTCTCTAAATGATTGTATACATTCTGGACCAGATCTTACAAACGACCTAATGAGAGTTTTGCTTAGATCCATAAAGCATAAAATTGGACTGACAGCAGACATCGAAGAAATGTTCCTCCAGGTACATCTACTTGAAAAAGATACAATGGCCTTCAGCTTTTTATGGTATCCCGATGGTAATCTTGACTCTTCTTCTGAGGTCTATGAGTTGCATGTACACCTTTTCGGGGCTACGTCCTCACCGTTTTACGCTACTTATGCTTTAAGACGTACAGCTGCAGACCACTGAGATTTGTTTGATGAAAAAACACAGTCCACCTTACACGAAAATTTTTATGTAGACGATTGTCTTGTCTCAGTAGAGACAATATCTGAAGCCGCGGAGTTAGCAATTAACCTAATAAGGCTCGTAGCGCGTGGAGGTTTCCGTTTACATAATTGGGTTATTAACGTAAATGAAGCGCTGAATGACGTCCCTATAGGCGATAGGTCAAACAATTTGGTTCGTATACCAGGTTCAACAGAACGTACACAGAGAACTTTAGGACATTGTTGGCACACGCAATCCGATTGTTTTGCATTTGACGTAAGTCTCCCTGAACGCTCAATCACTAAGAGAGGCATTCTATCATGTGCATTATCGTTATATGATCCGCTTGGATTTTTAACGCCTTTATAACTTACCCCTAAACGAATTCTGCGACAACTATGTCGTAAAAACTATGGGTGGGATGAGATGATAGATGAGGAGTCACGATTGATTTGGGAAAGTCAGTTAGAAGCAGTTGCAGGTGTCAGAGACCTAATGATACCACAAAGTCTCAATATTAAGTCGTACGATAAAGGACAGATTCATTTACATCTGTTTTCGGATGCTTCAGAAAGCTGTTATGGAGCCGTAGCCTATATGAGATTACAATACGATGCAAGTCTAGAATAGCACCTCTAGAATTTGTCAGTGTTCCTCGCCTTGAACTACAAGCCGCAGTACTGGCAGTGAAGTTGATGAGGCAAATAGTAGAAGAAATAAAGCTAAAGGACATGACTGAAATCTACTTCTGGACTGATTCTATGACAGTATTAAATTACATACTTAATACGACGTCACGTTTCAAGACATACGTTGCTAATGGAATTAACTTTATTCACGAGCGAACTAGGCCATCTCAATGGAAGTATGTACCATCATCCATCAATCCTGTTGATCTAGCTTCCAGAGGAAATGTAAGTATGCCCATAACTGTATTGAAGCTTGGCTTTCAGGTCCCGAGTTTCTAACGACTGAGAAGGATAAATGGCCTGAGTATAGACGAGAAGAAATATTAAAACTCTCAGTCGAGCTAGAGTTAAAGAACGCCACAACCTTGGACACTATGACTACAGTTTTTCCCCTTGATAAATTTATATCCTATTTTTCCTCATGGATTAAACTCAAACAAGGCACAGCTTGGCTCATCAGATTCAAACGTTACCTCTACAATAAAACGATCGTAAGGGGACCCCTTGCGCTTAACGAATTGGATAATGCCGAAAGAGACTTATTAAAATACGTAAAAGAGCAAGAATTTGCGGAAATTAGACAATGGATGAAACGACACAAGCATTCTGATAACATTCTGTCCAAAAATCATGTAATTAATAAGTTACGTCCAACCGTGATTGACAACCTTATTCGCGTAGGAGGACGTTTGAACCGTAGTGATCTCCCGTTAGAGCAGAAACATCCGATTATTCTATCCAGAAAACACCTTATAACGGAGCTTATCGTTCGTCACTACCATCAAGCTGAGGGACACATGGAGGTGTACTACACTCTAGCCGCCTTGCGCAAAAGGTTTGGGATCTTAAAGGGTACTATTGCAGTTAAGAGGACCATACATAAATGTAAAGGCTGCCGTATTAGATCAGGCAAGCCTATGACACCACTGATGGGTGACTTACCACCTACACGGATGACATCCGACTTCCCGTTCGCAACGACAGGAGTAGACTATTTCGGCTCAATCATGATTAAAGAGAGACGCAAACCTCGAAAGTGTTACGGTTGCTTATTTACGTGCTTTAACACCCTGTCAGTTCATATAGAAGTTTCTTGCGCATTATCAATCGATTCCTTTCTAATGACGTTGTCTCGCTTCTCAAATGACAGGGGGGCGCCAAAGAACATATATAGTGATAGAGGAACCACATTCGTTGGATTAGAGAAAGAGATACAACTTCTATTACCAGACTTTAAAGATAGTAGAGTAGCTAAGGAAATGATTCGTCGGAATATAGAGTGGTACTACAACATCCCTTACGCAATTCATCGTGGAGGGATATGGGAAAGATTAATAAGGAGCATACGTAGAATTTTGAGTGCTGTATCTGGCGAGCAAACTATGTCTTCCACATTTAAGAAGAAGCACGAAATAGGATGGACAGGTTGGATGCAGTTGGATGACAGATGACCCTGCCCTTCTATCTCATACACACCAACAAATGTAGAATAAGACCACTAGTGTATCAGTAGCCTATGCTTCAGTAGGTTTCAACCTACAAAAAGGAAAAAGCAAGGTCCTGAACTAGAACACACTTGATGTAGAAACTCTGAAAGCAAGGTGAAAACTTTCACATACCTTGGTAGCATCATCAAGCAACGAGAAATATCCGATGTATACGTAATGGAAAGGACTGACAAAACATTGATAGCATTCTTGTACTTCAAGAACAAATGGAACTGAAAACGACTGTCAACCAACATCAAAGCCAGAATCTTCAATACCAACGTCAAGGCGGTTCTACTGTACGGAGTTGAAACTTGGAGAACTACCACAATCATCATCAAATAAGTACGAGTTTTTATGAACAATTGTCTAAGTAACATACCGAACGTCCGTTGACTGGATACCATCACCAATAGCCTCACGTAAAGGAGATCGAACTAGCCCCCATCTATAGAGAAAAGTAGGAAAGGACTTTGGAAGTGGATAGGACATAGATTGCAGAAATCATTAGACTGCATCACTAACTTGGAATCTTGAAGAGGAAACGAAAAGAATTAGACTGAGGAATGCATCGCGTCGGGAATGTGAAGCGGACAATAAACGAATGAATAGTAACTGTAAAGGATTACAAGGGACAGAGCTCCATGGAGAACGCTGGTGAGCGGCCTATGCTCCTTGATGAGGGGTATCAGGAGTAAGCAACATCAAACGACTCAGATTTTTCGGTCTTCAAAGTTTTGTAGTTGTAAATAAATTTCAAAAGTGGATAATCTTGTAGATTTTTACCATTAGTGCTTACCTCATTGAACATATCCCATTTATCCCCACTAGATCACGATTGGGTGCGCTTTAGTATTCATTACTCCCAACAACTAGTTAGCCTGGATAATCTGTTCTTCAATGCATTGACTGTCTTACAGATTTATCTCAAAACCCCTTCAATACTGAATTCTGGTTTGACTAGCTCCAAGGTCTATGATTTTAAGGATGTAACGGACAACGGCGTTGTTGAAAACTAAACATCCGTAGCGTCTTTCATATTATTAAATGAAAAGGATGGTATGGTATATAATTATGGTTACAATGAAAATGTGTCATTGTGTTGCCATACTAGATTATTGCTTATGTGTTAATCCGAGTTATGTGTTGCAAACTGTGTTTAGGTTGTAGTGAATCAATGTTGTTAAACATTGCGTGGGTTCACACATAAAACCTCGGGAAAACGAAATGCAATCTTCCAAGTTCATAAACCATTATTGCCTCTAGGTCACTATGAATGATATGTGGTAGCAGTACAGCACATCTCGTCCTCTTGTGTTTTCCCTAAATAAGGAGAATAATGCATTTCGTAAGTTGTCACGATTTAAGACCAGCTATTTGACGACATTGTTTGAATAAAATAAATAGTCTTATAAGTTCTCGACATTTATGTTGACCTGATTAAGTTTACTGGATACACCTTGGCTGAAATGGCGTGAGTCGCAAACAACTTCCGATGTTTCCACGGACTTTACGTATTGTCGCGGTATTTGTTAATATCACTAGAACCAAGCAGTTGCGTTAAGTTACACAGCAGGACTTCATAACTTACGTTCAGAACAACTATTTAGATCATTTCTATTGAAAATGATGGAATGATGGAATAACAGTATTATCGAAGAGATAACTTATTGAAAAGTAACGGCAAGACTATGATTTATAGACAAACCAACGAAAATAAAGATGGCAATCCTTGGGTTCTGACACCAAATTCGTTTCATTAAGTGCTTAAATAGCATTTTGGCAATACAGATTATTCCATTTTAGGATCGAAACCTCGATTCTAATTCTGAACCCTAACTTCCTATACTAAATCGTAATCCCAATACCTCACACGAATTTACAAACTGCTTTTGAACCTAATAGATAGATGAATTTTCTCAAGACCACGAAAGAGACGATTGAACGTCATCCATAAATTATGGTCTAACCCTTCATCACTTCTACTGACCGAATTTGCCACCCACTTTTAGATATTAAACACCCCTTCACCGTTGATCTAACGCTCATCGTTATGACAATGTTGTCAGATGGCATAGAGTCTCAGAAAGGATGATTGTGTTTTTATTGTATGTAAGCACAGTGAAACTCCATTATCACCAAAAATCTTCATGTTGTGCAAGAACTGCTTAACAATTGATATGGAATTGTAAATGAATTATTTGCGGCCTTAGTCAGGTGCATATCACTCAGATGAACGGATTTCAGACTTCATGAAACCCGAAGACGCATAATTTATCCAGAATTTTTGTTCTTCGGTATGAAACTTGGTAATGAGAACACAATTAAACCTAAGTTCATAACCAGTGTTCCGTAATGGCTCTTATGATCAAGTTTTGGCATTGATTTACATATATACACAGTATGAATTTTATACAAGGAACCACAACGCATTTTTCCATTGAATTGTGCTTGAGAAGAAAGGTTGCATATTTTATTCATTTCAACTTTATAGATAATCCATGATAAAATTTATTTCGGTTGCTGATGTGATGCTCCGAATATGGAACTAAGCAATCAACATTCAACGAATAGTTTATTATACGTAATCTTTGTCACAAGATATAATTTTGTTACCATAAATTATGGTTGCAAAGAAGGGACTTGTACAAATCACGACTTTGGTATTTGTTGTCTGCACACAACTTTGATACCTAGTGAACCAATGTTTCGAATGGAAGTAATTTATAAAAAGATGTCCTGGAGTCTATTGTTGTCGAATCTGTTAATATAGTGTTTTACGGAAAAACAGAATTCCTATTTGTCTTTTGAACACCTTCATCATATAACTAGTAAGTTTCCCAATGTCCTTGGAGGTATATCAATCCCCATGTTTGTGGGACATTCTGTTGTTATTAGGACGAATACATGGAATTTCGAATCCAAACTGCTTCAGTCGTCCAGGGAAATCAGCAGTCCTGTAGGCAGGCTCATGTGATTCTCATTGCAATCTCCCGCGACGCCCGAGTAACCAACTCTCTAGCAATTTGAAATTTCTCAGTAACCACTACATGTACCTGTAGAAAATCTTAACGTGCACTAGAAACAACACAAAAATACTTCCAACGTCCACTACTATTTCTTTTACTTAGACGATGAATGTAATGAGTGTACTCCATTTGTATTTGCGAAATCCTATTTCAATTACTCGTTAAGAGATTTTAGAGCTACATTCGATCTCTGCTAACTGGAGCAACTTTGTTTGAGCAATCGTTATGTCATAATGAATTACAGGTACGCAGTAGTCGTATCAGAACTGGTTGATACAATAATGCTTCCATCAGTCATTGGGAACAGCGAAACAATTCAAAAATTCCATTTAGCTACAGGAAATAAGCAACGAAAATAAATTGAAGTGATACATCAATTAGGAAATGGTTACTTCGGCTGCTTGGCTGGACAAACAAAGATATATTGGTCACTGACCGTAAAGACTTGAAAACCAATGTCCATTGGTTTACAACAGATGCTTTGCGCTTCAGGACACTTCAGTCAATAAATAGAGCATTTAACTACGCAGATGTTTGGACCTTCATGACTTTACTCCCGGTGTTCTCACGAACTAAACTTGATTACTCTATACAAGTGCTCGGCTGTTGTATAGCGAAAGACCAGATATATTTAACCTATTCCATTAACTTACCCTAACTGTCAAGTAGAAAGGTTATAAATGACTTATGATCTGATATTTGACATGCTCCCATGTTTTCGCCTAGAAACAAGATTTTCAATTATACACCAAAAAATTCATAACCTTAGAACCAAGTACATCTTAGCTGACTGATTTCTTTCCCATTGTGCCATCAAGCAGTAAAACTCTTAACCCCAACAAGTGATTGAAGTTCCATCTGTCAACACATTAAAAAGAAAACTGAATCATTTGGGAAGCCTCAACCTTCTGGACTATTAAATAGAGTTCACTTCATGCCTGTCTCAATCTGAGAAATAATCGGATCAGTCGAAGTTATTATTTGCATTTCATCTGAGCGAAGTTGTGTTGATACGTTTACTGCAAATAAACTTCCAAGGTTAATTGTATCTTTTGCGATAAGACATAAAAACTCAACACATTTTTTTAATTCTTATCACAGTAGGCGATAAATCTCACGGTTGGTTGTTACCACGGTACCGTATACACCGCGTGATACGATGGCTCAAGTAACAAAACTCATCTTTGATCAACAACTTGAATAGACTAAGTTCGATGCTTCAGAATCAGTGAAGGTAGTGGTGAGATGTAGACCACTGAATGAAAAAGAGGCTTCAGCTGGTCACAAAAAGTTAGGACCCTTGAACTCTTAAACCCTCAGGTGTGTGTTTATTGATTGTTCGAATGGGACTGTCGAAGTTCGTAATCCAAATGCCAAACCGAATGATGATCCAAAAAGATTCAGATTTGACGCTGTTTATGACGAAAAGTAAAGGGTTTTTAAAAACTTATTTTAGAAAGTTCGAAACAAAAAGATTTATATGATGAAACTTTTCGGGACCTAATTAATAGTGTTTTAGATGGCTTCAACGGAACCATATTTGCCTACGGACAAACCGGAACGGGAAAAACCTTTACTGTTCAGGGTATGGCTTGCAAGCTGACTCAAATATTTAACAGGCCTTCAGGATGACCCGGAATTACGAGGTGTAATGCCAAACTCATTCGTTCATATATTTGACCATATATCGAGGTCTATGGATGCTCAATATCTTGTACGAGCGAGTTACTTGGAAATTTACAAAGAAGAGATTCGTGATTTACTTCGCAGAGATCAATCAAAGCACTTAGAAATCAGAGAAAAACCAGACAGTGGAATATTTGTAAAAGTAAGCACATTTCAGCAAGCAGCTTTATTCATTCTAGTTGTTGGAATATAAGTCTCTCTTCAACGTTCTTTTAATTTCGTAAGACGCCGTTCTCAATGAATTTTTGCCAAGATGATCAAATTATTTTAGAATATAAGAGGCTTGTAATAATATAGTGTACTGATAAAAAAATAAAGCGATAATTCTTTGTGTCTGTATCAACTTGCACCTAAATGTAATTGCTTACGCGAACTCTCTACGTTAGCAGGTGATTAATGCTACTGATTTTGAAAAACTAAAGCAATTCAAACCAATCGGCTAAACTCACCGAAATGAATTACGCAGTCAGTTTTAGTCTCATTTTGAAAGAGAACTTTATTAGTCATGTCAATTACTTGTCATCACAAACTAGAACTTACTAGTATTCAACTTACAAATATATGATGGTTAGCTGAATTACCTAATCAAAGGGAAAGGGACGACGGAGTTTTGTGTAACTATTCCTGTCTCACAACGTAGTAACCTGCACAAGATATCGCTTTTTGAACAATTCCTTTTGTCACAAGTATAAAAAACTGTCTGATAATACAGATTACAGGTGAATTTCCCTTTCATTTGAATTCAACTCTCATTGGCGTTCATTATATGTTTATAAACATTTAGTAGGTTTTTTTCGTCATGTTTTAAATCCTTCTTGCATCCAGATGCTACAGGTACTTACTTAGTATAATGTCTTTATGCAGATAAGAGTGATTGTCGAAATTACAAAAATCAAATTGAGATAACAACGGTCAGTAGTGGCAAGAATGATGTGGGTAAATAAAATCAGTCCCACGAAAGCCGTGTTGTTTTCCAGCTAAATCCAAGTGTTTTGCCCAACTTTTTATGAACAATTAGCTAATTATATCGATGGAAATATAAATTAGCTTTACAACTAGCATTTTTCAAAATCATTGTGGGCTTGTAGTAGCTTATCAGTCCCACGATCTATTTCTTGTCCCATAGTTGCATCATTTATTTCGGATTTCTGTGGTAATTAGTAATATAGTATGTCAGTCTTTCAGATATATTGAGTAACATGCTGATTACAAGTTTTCATTGAGAATGTGATGTTCTGGCCTTTTTCTAAAGTAATTTGATTTGATATTGCCTTGTTTTATTTCTTGTGATCAGGACTTGTCCTCTGTTCTAACCAAAAGTATAGATGAAATCCAGAAGGTTATGAAGATTGGATACCAAAATCGTGCAGTCGGGTAAGTAATTATTTATATTTCAGACTACATAGCATTTTAGAGCCACTAATATGAATGAACACAGTTCGCGGTCCCATGCTATTTTTATTGTAACCGTTGAAAGTTGCAAGGTATAGTAAGCCCTCTCATGAAATAGTTATAGACTGGGGAAGATGGAGAAAAACATATACGAGTTGGCAAGTTAAACCTCGTCGATTTGGCAGGTAGCGAACGCCAGTCCAAAACCTTATCAGAGGTATGTCCAAACGAATGATTCAATAAACATTTAATTCAATTTTCTGTCTGTTCACTTTCTATTTTTCCAATAGTTCGTACTTGAGAACTATAAATAACAGGACAGTAAAGTTTTGACCCACCAATAATATGGTCTTACCATAAAAAGTCCTAATATCGTTTGGTATTAGCTTAATATGTTCCCATTGTTACAACTAGTAAATTAACATCTTTGGCGTGTAAACAAATGTAGTTAAACAGACGTTTTAGTGTCAGTGTAAAAACTCTGTTCATTAAATTAAGTGCTTTGGTCATTTCAGTTTTATGTTCATTTTAAAAGTGATCTTCGATTTATACTTTAGGGGGAACGCTTGAAAGAAGCCACTCAAATCAATTTAAGTCTTTCCACCTTGGGGAATGTGATATCTGCACTGGTCGATGGAAAAAGTGCGCATATACCTTATCGGGACTCAAAACTAACTCGTCTACTCCAAGGTGATAGTTTACCTGTTATCAGTATATTGTGAATTATGAACTGTTTATACATTTTTTTAGTTATGAATCCTATCTGTCCAAGTTTTTCCATACAGTCGCATACAGTAACTAGCACTAGCCGTTAACTTCTGATAAAGTTAATAAAATGTTTGTGCTAACTTTGATGAGTGTAAAAGTACATGAAAATGTTTATTGCAGCAGAAATTATACCACAAGTGCCAATGTCTTATGAGTTGGTAGTCTTGTAGTTTGAGTATTTTACCTTGCAACATACACTTTGTTGATTTGCACTGAGAATCGTCAATGTTTTAGTTGACATCAATGGGTTCAAAATACATGTTCTACTACAATACGAAATGTAATCTAAATTAAGCTATCATTCTGATGAAACCATCTATTTTAAGTTGGAGTGCTCATCTTTCACTAAGTGAGCCTATGAAAGTGAATTAGGATAAAATACTGCCTATCATCAGTTTTGTCATTTTGTCTGTGCTGCCACGAAGAAAACAAGTTAAAACGGTGCACTTTTTTAAATTCATGCCATAAAATACTGATCATTAACATTTACATGTTTTATACAGCAGATATTTAGGCTTAAATAAGGGATAATTCTCCGTAGAATTTCTCAAAGGGTTTGACGTTTAATGTGGATAGTTTGGAGACACCTAATTTTTCGATAAATAAATCAGTTTTAACCTAACTTTTCAACTCTTCCAAGTTGATTTTTCCGATTTTGTGGGTTGTATTTTGTCCCACACCACGATTTGTCATATAAAGTGGAATTTTTCCTTAAAAAGTACCATCACAAAGTACGTCCTGTGTCTCTGTATATTGAATAACAATCAAGGGAATTGATCCCTAAAAATATCTCTTGCTGTAAAGCATTAAAGAATCACTCAGAAGCTTGAATTTGAGCATATTAATAAACGTAGGTTACTTTCTCATAGTTTGCTGTAGAGTGCCTGATTTACATAGAGTTTTTATTCGGGGATTCGCCTGCTCAAAATGCCAATGTATATATTTGCATGATATAAAGCGTAAATAAATTATTTTATATAAATATAACTTGGTTATATCCATGATGTTAGTCATATAAATAGATAGAACCAATTGATGAAAAAATTTACACTTACGCTCTCGTTATGAATAACACAGGAAAACAGTTGAAACAGCACTAGGCGCATAAATTGAAAATCCAGAAATTCCATTAAAATCTGTGATGTCTTGTACCAAAGGTGAAAAGTGACATAAAATAGCTCATGTTAGGTACTGAAATTATGTTGCATATAAGTTTTGATTTCATCTTAATACTATTACTTTTTCCATCTCAGATTCTTTGGGAGGTAATTCAAAAACTATCATGATTGCAAATATTGGACCAGCGACCTACAACTATGAAGAGACCATAAATACACTAAGATACGCTAATCGTGCTAAGAATATTAGGAACAAACCAAAAATAAATGAAGACCCCAAAGATGCCTTGCTGAGAGAATACCAAGAAGAAATCAATAGGCTTAAATCACTTCTGAGGAACTGTGTTGCTGCCATTCCAAAACAATCTCAAAAAAAGAACGGAAAGCAGAGATCCCAACAAAAGCATGTTTTGTCGGATGGTACGTATAATACTTTGTTGCTAAAAACCTTATATTCAAGTTAACTGCTAACTTATTTTTTCAGGTAACTACTGAGAAATCTAAAAAATCAGGAAAAGCTGAAACTAGTTGAATTGGATGTTGTTTCAGTCATTAAATACGTTTGATTATTATATTGGTCTTTGACTTTAGTTTGCGAAATAAAGTTCAACTTGCCTATGTTCATGACTATTTGATTCATCATGAAAGGTTATTTCAGCATTGATAGGTAACAATTTATTGTCACTATCGTTAAACACTCGTCTTCTAAGGATTCACTCGATCATAATACGTTAGAAGACATCAGAGGTGTCTTATTTTCATTAAAAAGGTTTGAATTATTCTGTTGTTGATAATTAGAACTGAATTTCGGTCAACCTTTGCTTTAAAATGTGCATAGTGATATAGCCATTCTGTCAACACTTTTTGCAGTAGATGGATTATAGATGGTATGGGAATCCGAAATGGGTGTTTTCCCCTATTTGGGACTCTTCTGAATATGGCTGGATTCTTTTGTTGATAACTGCACTGAGACTTGACCCTCGTGTATCAATACCGTGGTACAAGTACATCCATTTGAAGAGTCCAAAATAAAACAAAATCTGCACCAAAGATCCTACCCTTAGCGAATTTGTTTTCGTTACACATTTTGTCATATAACGTTTTGTCATTAAAATATTTGAAAGTCTGAGAAATTTGAAAGAGGCCGTTTAAAACCGTACTACTTCCAGATTAAGCAGCATGTAATTTTAGACGGTATTTTATTCTATATATCAGGCTCTGAAACTAACAGTGATGGAGAAGACGATGTGACAAGCATAGAAAACTATATGAAGGAACAGCAAGAAAAACTATTGGCTGAAAAGAATGAAGTCTTAAACGACAATTCACTTGTTGCAGAAGAAAAATCTCGTATGTTGAATGACCTTAAGGTAAAACTTAATATTTTTGAGAATGTTTTTCTTGTATGAAACAAAATTATAACACATATGTAACTCAACCATTTTATGTTGCTACACTTTTAAGGTTAAACGTGACATTGGAGGTGTTGCGATCTCTGAAATGGATGGTCCAGTTGTGTAGCTTTTATTATTCTTTTGAATACGACATGCTGGTTTGCAAATTTAGCCAAGAAATCAGTGAAACGGTTTACTGTTAGTGGGGAAATATTTACTAAGTAAAGCAGTACATCGTATTTTAGTGGTGAAATCAAGCATTCACCTCTGTAGATCATGTACTTCTAGTGATTGTAATATTCTTGTTCTTATGGCATTAGCAAGTCATTTTCTACATTAAGCTATTAATCAGTTGTAGGTCAACTAAGCTACATTGTGAAAATTAAAATAACATGTATAAAAATTAAAGTAGTGGGAAATTTTGTTGATCTACTTTTGATGTAAATCTAGTTCTCATCTGCTCTGTATCTTGCTTATCTCTTGCGTTGAACAACATCAATTCTTCGGCAACGTTCTACCATTCCTATTATACAACATTAAAACTTCAGCACAAAAAATTGGCTCACATCTTAGAGTTTTAGATAAAAAATTAATTAAATAAGGAACAGATCCCGGGTTATCTACAGACAAGATTATTTGTTTATAAAATGATATAAATTTCCAGTTAAACCGTCACTTTCTTTATTCAAATAGTGTAGTACACTAGGTAAACTCTTTTCTCCAATTAAGTTCAGTTGCTCTGAATGGATCAAAAATTTAAATATATTACGTGAGAGTGTACAATTTCTATCCATAGTTTGAGAGCTTGAATTTTACATTAATAAACTATAGTTTTTATAATAAAATCCGTGAATTTTTATAGGCGCCCATAGTTTCCCACTGATTTCATAAATACTATATTAGGTAGCTTACACTATTTCCATAATTAAATGATGTCGATATCTTGAAAATTTTACTAGTTTCTTTACATTTAGTAAAATTATGTACAAACAGATAAATGCACAAGTAAATTCATACTAAGATGATTGGATATAATTTTTTCTTCCATACCTAAAAGGAGAAAGAGATGTGCACTCGTTAGATTTTTAGTGAAGAAAACAAATGGGTAATGCCTGCAATTGTTGATTGATTAGTAATTAGTTATATGAAGAAGGAGTAAACAACAGTTACCAAGGTTGAATAAACTAATGACACAGTTTTCGAGTGAACGGATTCTAAAAAATGGAATAACTGATCAGTGATTAGTGATAGTGTCTTGTTATTGTTATATAAAGCCGTAAACAACATAGTTCAAATAGGTTAACAAAATGTATCTTAGTACAAAATGCATTTTCATCTCCTACACACAATGTATACTAGTTTTTTATATATCTGCCCCAGTGTCTGAGTTGATTTTGATTTCAAAACAGAAGTATCTGATATACAAGTGTATTCGGAAAACCTGACATTTTTTAAAATGATTTCAACATTTGATATTATTTCTAAATTGCATTTATTTTTGCATCAAGTATTCATGCTCACAAATGTGTAGTGTTTTCTATTAAGACGCTAAACCAAACCGCCTATAGTTAAAAAAAGGATAATGGGTAAGATTCAAGTGAAAACTTCACAAGATTTGCCCTTTCTTTTACCTTAATTGTTGTGTAAAAATTCGATCGTTAAAAACTTTGTTAATTTCATATGTTGATAATCTTGGAACTTCGAAAATTCTCTTTTGAATTATATGTTTCTATTCAATTGACAGAATAACAATGCATTTATGGTAGGTGTTACCTTGACTTACATTAGAAACACTACAAACATAATATAAAACAAGAATGTTGTGTTAACTTGAACATAGCCCTACACATCATAGATTAATTGTTGGTGGTAACCTTGAAACATGGGAGAAATTTTGTAAACTTTCAGTAATGTTAAATAAACCCAATTTCTAATGCTGATCAACGGGTTATCGATATTTTTTATCAGAATTTACAATTCTATTAAATTCAATAAACTTACCACTTTAGTCTTCACCTTATTTAACCTTGACGAGTGTTATTTACTGTAGATAAAAGAAATAAAACTTCAGGAAGAACAGACAAAAACACAACAATTAGAATCCAAATTAAGAGCTATGGAAAGCAAGTTACTTCGTGGTGATCAATCAATTGTTGAACACACTCGCATGCAAGAAGTAACTTTAGCTCAACAACGGACACAAATGGCTGAGCAAAAACGTCGTGAGCTTGAAATAGTAGCTCGTATGGAGGAAGAAGAAGGGAGTATGGCTAATTTACAAGAAGGTTTTACATCATTAAAACAAGAAGTAGAAGTAAACACTAGAAAGTTAAAAAAATTATTTGAAAAATTACAAGTATGTTTGTTGTGTTTTCATTTTCTATGCTTAAAGTCTTGAAAAAAACTAAATATTTATTAAGAATAATACAGAATACTATATGGTTATCTCTGAGTAAATAAAAACAAAAATAAATTATTCATTTACACACTTGATTTATTTTATAGATAAGCCATAGATGCAATAAAGTTCCACCTATAAACTGAGAAATCCAGTACATTACAATATAGACATGAGTGTCACAATCAATAAGTACATATCTAATTATTACCAAGACAGTTTACTATCATATAATGGATTAAGTAATATTAGTAAAAACAAAAGTAGGAGATTTCTATTATACTTTTTTATCGTTGCTAATTGGTAAGCCTGATATCCACTCACTCGTTTCACTATCCAACTTTTATTTCAGACTTAACTATTAGTAACAATAAAGAAGTATAATAGAAATTTCGTATATGTCTAAATTTAGAATTTATATTTAGCTTAACTCAGTAAACTATGAGTGAAATTAGTTTCAATGCCTAATCGTTCCAGTTTATGAACTATATGTTAACAAAACTGAATTCTTTAACACTTTTCGGCGTTGCGCATTAGTGGAATGAAAATCATCGTTTTAGGGAAGGTCAGGTCTAATATTTGGTATTAATCATGCTAATTTAGTTTTCCGTAAATGACTATAGAATGAGGAGTCCGCTGCATATTCAGATCAAGGTTACGTAGTATTTATATTTGAATTGGTTTATATATAATGTCAAAGCTACCAGTTTTTGCTAAAACGTTATCTGATATGGGACACAAGCGAGTTAGAAAAAACCCTCACATTTATCCAAAAGCAAAAGGTTGGTCTAGCTTCAATTGACTCATGATCTCAACTATATATAAAATTACCAAAATCTCCACAAAACCCACTTCTGTTTATATGATAAAAAAATAACTTTAGAAAAATTAGACTAAAATAACCCATTTATTTATTCATTAATCCAATGGAATCATAATCTTAGTTCACAGTTAATAAAAGATATTTGTACACATTAGGAAATTAAACAGAAGACATCTGATATGCAAGAAAAACATACTGTAGAACGTCAAGAACACGAAAAAATTCAAGATCAATTAACACGTGAAATTAAATTGCAGCTATTAATTCTGGAAAACTTCATACCAATCGAAGAAAAAGAGAAATTAGAGAAACGAATTTATTTTGATGAAGAAACTGAAAGATGGCAACTGAAACCTTTTCTTCAATCTAGTAGTGATGATATAAACATAAATATTCCATTCAAGTAAGCAATCATTTCTTTATATTATATACTTACTTACTTACGCCTGTTACTCCCAATGAATCATAGGCCGCCGACCAGCATTCTCCAACTCACTCTGTCCTGGGCCTTTCTTTATAGTTCTACCCAACTTTTGTTCATTCTTTTCATGTCTGTCCATATTTCTCGGCGTAATATGTTCTTTGGTCTTCCTCTTCTCCTTTGGCCTTCAGGATTCCATGTGAGGGCTCGTCTTGTGACGCAGTTGGGTGATTTCCTTAAAGTGTGTCCTATCCGCTTCCAGCGCTTCTTCTTGATTTCTTCCTCCACTGGAATCTGGTTTGTTCTCTCCCACAGTAACTTGTTGCTGATATTGTCTGGTCAACGGATTCGAAGTATCTTGCGTAGATAACCGTTGATAAACACCTGTATCTTCTGGATGAAGGCTTTCATAGTTCTCCAGGTTTCCGCTAACCAGAAAAACTATTCAAACCATTTCTTTATGTTAGTGGTTTATAATTTGATAGCTTCATATAATTTGTAAATCGCCCATTAACGCTTTTATCATACAACGACACATATTTATAGCTCGTAACCATAAAATTTCAGCTGATTTTTTAAAATATTTTACTTGGTAAAATAGATAGAATATTAGAGATTGAACTATCTTGATATTATTAAATTATAACCGATAATATTATGGGATTTGAGATGAATGATAGTGCTGTATCAAATGCCCTGTAATCTATGATTCGTAAGAAAATACTTCAAGATTGAAATTTTAATCAGTGTGATCATTTTATTGGATGTAACAAGCAGAAATACTGCCTCATTTTGTGTTGTGTCAACCAAAAATAACTCTTCAGTGTTTGGTAAACTGATTAAAATCAGTGGGAGTCACTTGAAGATTTTTTATTTATCCCCTAAGTTTAATTATATTGTTTTGAAAATGTAGAGACTCATTAGTCTCAGAACTATTTCTAGTTTATTCTATGCTTTCTAGTCACACGGTAGCTGAATTTCAAATGTTTTTACCATACTATATGATGCTGATTTATCTATTTTGTAATAACGTGCTTCGTGAGATGGTTGACAAGTTTTTCGGTACAAATATTATTGAGCCAAACCAATAAGCTTTGGTCACTAATGTTCCGAAATTAGAAGTTTGAGTAGATCGTTAACTTTTACATTCTCAGTTTGATGTATTGGTACTTTTTTAATCTATCTGTTCCACGAATCGGTCAGAGTATCATTTGGTACCCATACGTATGAATGTTTTAAAAAAATTCTATCTATAGCTACCTATTATATTGAACGACTTATGATCATTTAAAACGTCTTACTGATTACTCGCTCAAGTCTAACCACCAGTACATCTTATTTGAGTCAGTTGGATTGGGTAGTACCACCTCTATGGTTCCTGTTATACATAGATTCGAAAATCGTTACGTGACGTTAAAATGTTGACTATGATCTGGTAAAAGTTTGTGAAACTAACTCACTTCGTTTGGTTCTTCTCTATAGGTAATGGAGTATTCGCCCTCTGATACAAAATACTGTAGATAACACATTACAGTTTATGCATTAACACTAAACTTGATAATACCACTGGCCACACTAGACCACAATATTAGATACGAGATCCTGCTATTCACAGATATACAATTGAGAACAAGATTATAAACACAGAATAACTGTTTATGAACACAGTTTGGAATCCAGAGTACAGCACAGCGAAATCAATAGTGGAAAGTTTATTATATTATATAGTAAAATGGTGACCAAAAACTAGGATTTCTCAAAGTTCAAGTTTTTTTTAGCTTGACTTATCATCTTTACATAACTGATACAGCAGCAGGGTCGCTTTTTTGTAAACTGTTTTATTAAAATTGTGCTCCATTGATAACTTTTATGGGATATTACTGAGACAGTTAAAAGACTACGTGAATTGTAGCACAACGATAGGTTAACGTGTGGAATCTTGATATCGAAAGACTCGATTTGTCCAAATTATCTTACTATGAAGGAAAACAGTGTAAACAATAGGAATCTATATATTTTTAATTGTGAGTTATCTGAGCATTTGTTAGGCCGTCAAGTTATATTCATTTAGAAAATACGTGCATAAAATGAAGTAGATGGGAAACTCGTAACGCCTTCAAGAACTCACAGGACAGTACAGTTTGTTGTGTTAAACTTTTACTAAAGATTAACGAGAAGAATTGGGAGCCATACTTTAACAGTAGACAAGATGTCTCAAAACAAAATAGGTGTTAACTGGTGGCATGTATGATAAGGGTTGCGTGAAAAAGAGTAAGAAATGCTGTCTTAGGTATAAGCGAGCTAAAACATCATAATAATGTGTCTACGGAAATAAGGATTCGTTTCAGCTAAGCATCTGAGGCATTGGGGTGCTAGTCGAATGGTAAATAAACATGATTGAAATCATGAGTCAACTGAAGCTAAATCTCCACAAAACCCCTTCTGAAAATAAACATGAGTTACTAATGATTATTTAAGTAGTATAGTGTATTATATAAAAGTATGGGTACGAATGGAATGAAGATAGAAATGTAAAGGTGACATGATCGATAGAAGATGAGTGTTGTATTATTGTAATAGATAGATGTGAATGACTAATCATTATTTATCGGAGTTTTTCTTCAACTAGTTTCCGTTTCTCCTACTGAGTTACGTGTATCCAGTTAATCTCTGATTGCTAAGAGGAATTCAAGTGGATCCAGTTTGAAGCAGATTCCTTCGCTCCGTTGGAAAATAATCTGAATCAGTAAGAGTTATAATTATCTTTCCAGGACCTTGTAGTACCTTGCATTTTTGAACTTACAGACCCTACCTAAGGAATATTTACTTTACTTTGCCTTCCTAATAACAAGCAGTATGTAAATTTTAAATAAACGTAAAATTAAATGTTTTCTCACGTAATTCTGAGGTGATAATAATTTAGTGGCTTAATTCTTGAAAACCAAACCATATTCACTGACAATGATATACTGTCTCAAATAAATGGACGGAACTATTCATTTACAATGTAATATAAAATATAGAATTCGCACAAATATTTGATGGTAATCCTGCAGAACTTTCTTTTCGTTGTAAATCTCGTGTCAGAAATGTATCTTCTTGATAACTAATGATCAGACAACAGAAATACAGTTTAGAATGAATGAAACCCACACAAATTATTATTTATTTACTACACTGTACTTCACTATATGCAGTCATGCTATTTACACTTTGATTTTGTCAACGGTATAATGTTAATCAGTCTTTTTGTTGTACTTTGAAAAGTAAACGATCTGTTTGTCGTTATGCACGTATGGTTGCCGACTATGATCCAAACCCTAGATTCCGAAATGAACAGATATTAAGTTTAGATATGGACTTACCTGGACGTACTACACGGGATTATGAACCACCTCAATTGGCTCCACAGGTGGTTGCTGCATTGGAAGCTGCACTACAGGATGAAGAAGATTTAGAATTGGATGGAAGGTATTGAAACTGTTGTATAACACTGATAAACATATAATCTTGCAATTTTTAAGGTTCGCTTTCAAAGTAGCTCTTTTAGGGAAAAAGGATTCAATGTTTTCACTCATGGCTGTTCATTTAAAAGGAGTTAATCATAAGATTTCTCAAAAGGTTAATCTATAAAGAACTAGTGCAGTTGCCATGGTTAGCATAACAAAAAATTATTATTACCCCTAATCCATAAAAGATATTTCAAGTGTCGAAATTATACTTTGACCATTTATAGATACGAGGATCTTTAGTGATAATAATAAGTTTTCTATAAGTATTTTAAAAAACGTTTTGTTGAAAATACCAAATAGGATATTAAATGAGTAACCTAGATTTATCTCTTCTGGCCAGTGTATCTTAGCATAAGGATTACACATGACGCTAAGATCTGCTTTATCTACAACCCATTGCTAGAAGGCTTTTATAGAGATTGTTGAAGTTCGTAGTTCATATCACTGACTGAGCTTAATTAAACAACCAGTCAAAATCACTGGAGAGCTGTTTTGTCTACGAGATCTCAATGTCTTGAGTTTAATCCTTGATCGAATCATAGATGCAAATTTCTGAAGAGCCATACATTATGACGAATTGGCTGTCCAGTGACTACTGATTTACACTCATTGTTTAATTCAGGTCAATCAATGTTGTAAACTATGATTTGTAAATATCTTATACTTTGACAATAATGTAGAGCAAACCATGTTGTTTGTATAAGCGAAGATGAATAGTGGCTAGCAGTGGAATCCAGGATGCACGTTTCGTCCTATTTGGGACTCGTTAGTTGGATGTACCTGCATCTCAGAGTTGATGATCACTCTGGGACTCGAACCCAGTACCTTCCGCTTCAAACGCCATCACGTTATCCACTCGGCCACTGAGTCCTGATAGCCACTTGCTTGTGCAATGGGGTGAAGTTTAAATTTACTTAGTATTGTTTGTTTGTATCTTCCCATTAATGTTTAGGACTGCAACTAGTCAAATAAAATTATATTTGATCTCATAAATGAGAAATCTCCTAATTTGTAATAAAATATTCCAGTTATCAGTTAGTAATAGTGTACCAGAATATGATAATTTATAGGTTTACTTCCATATTCTACAAATTCTTGTATTATTTTTTACTTTCATATTTAGTCCTTCACTATTTCAATCTTCATTGACTAAATTGAAGAAATCAGAAAAACGGTAAGACTTAAAACAATTTTAAAATTGTCAGTTTTATTCAAATTAGTTCTATTCAAAAGAAGTTAACTCCTATCATTCATTATAGAATAGTTAACTTTTCATACCTTTTCTTTATTCTATAATAGAAAGAAAAGAACATACTGATTAAGTTATACATTTTTTTGATAAGTTCTTGACAGTTCTTTAGTTTTCTTCACTTTTTTGTTTCCTTGACCTAGATTTACTCTGTTCCAATACTCTTTTTCGATAACCACACAGAGATTTCTTTTCCCATCATAATAATAATTGAAAGAAAATAGTTTATCTCAATAATTTATCTCAGTTTTTATGATATTACTGAAATAGTTTTATAACTTCTGAAAGTTTGTTAATGTTTTTATGTGAAATTTCTTTTGTTTAACTTATGGCTCCTATGGAAATCAGTAGTTTATGACATTTTTTCCATGAATGGTTAAATAGTACGTTAAGACCAATTTCACAAAATTCCCATCGATATTAAAAATGAAATATCTTGTCTAAATAGAAATAAGTACATCATAAGTTGTAATAATGACTACCCCAAGGTTAGTTGCTTCAACCTACTACTGTGTTTCAGGTCAATATGTTTTATTAAAAGAAATTCGAATACATAGAGTGAAATTTGCGTTTAAATGCATTTAATTAGGAAGCTTAAAACTAAAAATCATTTTAGTGAATATTCCAATCAATTTCACTTGGTGTTGTTGACTTGTATCTACCCAGAGTGGACATCAACTGTAAGATGCAGGTACATCTAGCTGACGAGTCCCAAATAGGATGGGAATCGCTTTCTGGATTCCACTGCTAGCTACTATCCATCTTTGCTTATAAATATTCCAATCAATTTTACGAAATTATAATATTACTAAAACGTTAATCAATATACCTGGTAAACGTCAATATTCTAACAAAGTATATTGATCTATTCCATTAAAATATCTAAAATTCAGTATAATTGTAAAGTTTACTGATTTCATCTAGCTTCATTAGTTCACAATAAGATAAGAGAATCCAAACACTTCATGAAACTAATTTTCTTAATTAATTAAAAGAATATTGGGATGATCCTGCAAATTTCTCGCAATAGACATGACATGCTCAGGAAACACTAAGGTGCATTTTATCCAATCAGCGTTTGATTAGAAGTTTTGCTGGAAATATCGCAAAAATGAAATGTCACATGTAGAGGTTCTGATTGGTTGATTACTACACTGCTACTATGTTTAGTAGTATTCTAGAATTTTCAGTAAAACCCAAGGACTTCTGAAATACTATAAAAACCCTATATTTTCTGTACATAAATGAACCTTTGGAGTAAAGTGCTTCACGCATATTTTGTGCCTTTTTTTCTCGTGTTCAAGTCGCTATGTAGTTCTAGCTTGGGGGTTACGAAACTAGCTTACGATCCGAATATAGCGTCCAATCAACAAGACATATCAGAGAAAACAAAAACTGACATGTTTGTAGACAGAATAAAATTTTATCTAATTTAAATATAATTTATCGTATTCATCTATTCATTTTCTTTTTTTTAATTTTATTGATAGAATACATAGTGCAACACAAAAAGATGATACTCAAATATTTCCTCAGTCTAAAGGACTTGTACCTAAGTAAAACAGAGATTATACAATCAGAAATTTGTTTATCAAACTTCAACTTTTTGTTGACTATTCAATATTATATGTGTAAATGTATAAATATTTATGAATTTTTCGTAATTCAATGGGAGTTATTAAGCATTGGATGTCTTTTGACCAGTGGGATCAATTTTAAGCCATCTCATAAGTAGCTTTATGATCTTAGTTAGCCCACCAACGGTTCAAAATCACCATCATTAATCTAACGCTACACTTGTACTAAAACTTTTGTTTGGCTTAAAATTTAAAAAGCTCTAATCCAATCTATGTTAATTTAGTTCTGATCTAAATAATAATAAACAAAATTAAATTATCTACTGAAAAGTTATCATGACAGTAGCAGTAGTTTCAATATTCGAGATCATTAGTCAATTGTAACTAGACCACCATGGAAAACCTGGAAGCACTGGACGGCTCACTAGTGACTGGCTTCAAAAGGTATTTCCTGAAGTTCTAGTGAGAAGCAGTAACCAGGGGAGTTCAACCGGGTCTGTTGTGAGATAGTAACTCACTGAAGGCATCGGTGAATGGTTGCTCAATTTCGTGGATTGGTTGAAGCTAGACATCAACACCATTGCATACCAGCTCAGTGGTTCTAGAGGTTGAGCGCTCGCGCGTGAGACTGACGGGTCCTGGGTTCGAATCTCGCGAGACGGGATCGTGAATGCGCACTGCTGAGGATTCCCACAATAGGACGAAACGACCGTCTAGTGCTTCCAGGTTTTCCATGGTAATCTACCTTCAATTAACTCATGATCTCAACTATTGAAATCATATATATGTAATGATAGAAAAAATTGATTTGACAAAGAGCCACTTATAGTAAAGTGGCACTTTTCAATATTCCCGTATAAATCCAAAATCGATGCTCATTTTATATTTCCTCATTAGCCTGTCCAGTTGAAATGGTTAGAATCAAATTTTTCAAGTTGAATATTATGTATTTTCATGTATAAGACAATCAGATATTCATCTATCCAGCATGCTTTAACAACATTTCAACTATTAAATATTATATAAAAAGGAATTTAAAACGAAAAGAATGAAATTTATCCTTATTTTTTCAACATTATTTTTGGCCACTAAATAAAGGAGATATAGAAAACAAAAAAAAGGACGGAGGGGGTGGGGGTTAATTTATATATGAAACTGTTTTACCGACAATGATTCATAAAATCATAATGTTTATTATTATTATTATTATTAATATGGTCTACAATGTTAACTAATAATCATTTATAGTTAAAAGAATGAAAACAAAAAAAGAGAAAACGAAAAAAAGGAACCGACATACTAATAAACTCAATTCATTCAATATATGAAACTAGGCAATATACACTAGACTAAACGAAAATGATGATGCAACAAATCGAATGTTATACCATGTATAACATGACTTAGTTGTCTTGGTTGTAAAAACAAAAAAGAAAAGAGGAACGAAAAACAAAAAAAATTATGGATTTGTTTAAAGTGAATTCCTTTAAAGAAAATTCATTTTTAAAAGGGTATGGAAAATGGAAATTATTGAATTAATATATGGATAAACATTTACTAGTCATTAAATTCTTTTACAAATTAATAAGATGGAATTATATAAAAAAATTGTCAAAACATTAAAATGTAAATGTTTATATGGATAATAATAATGGTAATAGTAAAGGGGAAACAAAAATGTGACTAATTTAAATGATTACTGGTCTAATTGATTCGGTGTAGAATCAACTACAACTTGTATCAGCTGGTGGTAGATCAAGAAGACTTAAAGAACTACCATTTTCTTTTTGATAATTTCCTAATTCATGTCGATTACTCCATTTTGGAATACCTGGTTGAAAACGAGTTTTATGTGAAGAAGCTGGTAATTCACTCATAACACTAAATACGGATCCTTCACGTGTTACTGAATAATTTCTTGATCTAGTTGGATAAAGACTACCAGATCGTTGTCTATTGTAATTTCCATAAGTTGTAACATTATCTTCTTGAGCAGTTAAACCGATACGTCTTTCAGCCATTTGAGCACGTAAATCTGCATCATCCACTTGTTGTTGAGCTTTACGATATTTCATTGAAGCAGTTTGAGCAGCATTTTCCTGTAATTAAATTAAATTAGCTTCTTAACATTCTTGGTTATCAATCTATCTTAAGAATAAAATCATTCCATTTTTAAAAATTCAATCATGTGACTAGATGCATCATCCACTACCATTTGTATAATTCTCACATGGAACGATTGATCTGTCATTTGTAATTTGTCAATGCTACCAGAGAAAAGAAAAACCATTCATAACTACTAAAAAGCATACCAATGTTCTTAAGTAAATAAGTATAGTGCACATATATTTGCAATTATTACTGCATCAAACCAAGCAAATAGATTTGTTGTTTTACAGTAAGCAATTGTACTGTTTTCCAATAGGCATTGAGTTCTATCTATTCACAGTGTATTACCTATAATCATTTACTAGTAATTGATTGAATTGAACTTAAAATTTTACAAAGTACACATACTGCTTCTTCTAACTGTTTCCTGGTTTGTTTCAGTTTTGTTTGAGCTCGTTCAACCATTTCACGTAGTTCATTTATCATATGTCCAGCATCTTGTTCAGCTTGTACTGATTCTTTGAGTGCTCTCTCACATTTTCTGTAAAACAAAAATCATAAAGACCACGAATTATTGAGACAAAATCTAACAAAAACGAGTGACTACTTTTTGAAAGGTATCCTTATTTGAGAGAATTTCAGTCAAATGCTTTTTGTTTTTATATTGTAGCAGTAACAAGCTCCCAAAATGAATGGCTTTGCATACATCCGATATCGATCATGACATTGTTAGTTTTGACGGACACTATTAGCTGAGGGCACCTAAATTTAATCATGTCTTAACATACATGAAACACTTCCCCCATCATTTAGATAGCTGCAGAGAACTTTCAAGTTATTGTACACAAGCGTACGATAAAGTATATTTTCTCATTCGACACTTTCCGTTCTCCTACTCGTTTGTTTTACAAGTATGACTTTGAAAGGGTTGATATCAGAATCGTTCAATCCTGTATTATCTATACTAGTTCAGTATAAAATGCTTTTGTGTTTTGCAACTTTCCGTTTGTGTCCAACTGTCATATAAATGTTCTGCATAAGTCTTCTAAATAGTAGACTCGAGTATTACTCATCAGTTGAAGATGAAACGTAATGTGATAGTTTCAAAGATTTGCACAACTTATGTACTGAAGTGCCTTCTTCCGTCTTCAGGTGATTCTACAAGCCACGGTAACTCTGGGTGTTCGATGCATGCTAACTCACAAAGTTATTCTTGATACTGGAAGGCATGGAGCCAATGAGAATCGACAGAAAAGGTTACGTTGCGTTCACCTGAGTTCGATATTGGTATACAGGCTTTCTATTTGCAAGTGAAACTTTTCACTGAATTGAGAAATCCAAGAGTGAATAGGAAGTTTTTAATGACTAAACTTAGTCGAGATATATACACAAACTCATCCATAAATATCGATGTATTTCCTTTGGAAAATTAACTCCGATTTTCGACCAATAGTTTATAACATTTCAACGAAAGTAAGGCAAAATCTTGACTGAAAGCGTGAATCCAACAGCACCTCTCACTTATCAATTCACCTTGAACTGATAAATCTAACTGATTTGATACATCATCTTCTCTTCCTGGAAAATAAGACTAGAGTTTTGGATTCAGCTACAGGAATTGAAGTTGGCGAACATCATCTCTCCTCCCGTCCCCACCTCCTCGCGAAATGTGCAATACCCGACAATTTTAACTGCACGACTATAGTCATTTCTTACCACGGTATGTTACGGGATAAATACTTGACGGATCAAGTTTGTGCGACGTTTCAAGAGAAATCAATGTAACATTGGAAACCATATCCAACTGCAAGGTGATAATTCATTCATCGACCTTGATGAATACATATTGAATTAAAGATTTGGAATAAGATCTGACTAAAGCATACACAAACTTCGTTTATTTTGGAACTCAACAAATAGGACTTGAAGAATGTGTTGAGAATTTGTGGTGTTTAGAAATATATTATTGTGACCAGTTTCATCATCTCTCACCTTTTATTTGGCCTTGAACTGATATGTCTGGTTGGCACAGAATAGCAGAAAACTGAACCATGAATGATTTAGAAAACAAAGAACAAGTAACGGATATCGAGGAATCTGTGTGTTATCAATAGTTCAGTTTTGAAACCTAATAACGCAACCCAATATTATTAAACGCGAAAAGTGTTGCTATAGGAGCGAAGATAAAACTTACATTAAAGTGTTCCCTCAAAAGTTGGCTAAGTAAAACAAATTTGGAATCAAGCCATCAGTTTCTTGATCAATCAGCAAGTAAGGAAAGATTTCAAGAAAGGTTGACTACGGTTCAATAAATTGGGTCTCCTAGATAAATCAGTCATTTTTCAAGAATTCAGAATTCATTGAATAAAGAATCAAAAGCTAAGTATGTATGGGATCCAAGTTATAGAAAGTACCCACTAGATAAGTTACTATCGAAGGCAGCGACAGACATCAGCATCTATAATGTCTATATAACAAAACAAATTCTGAGTCCTAGAGATCGTTGATCAAACAGTCTTTTGAAGGCAACACTCATTTCTAGCGAGGAATGAACTGTACTTGTAAAAAATTCGTACAAGTTTCACAGACCTAAGATATGTATATGTGCGAACCTCAGTTTCCCTAACAGTATTAAGACGGTCAGTAGAAATCTAAGTAAACTAATGTTGTCGAAACGGCGAAAAGTCTGATCCTGAAGACTTTTCCATACAGTCGACGTTCGGAACCAAAATATTCCCAAACCACTGCTGTTAGAAAGATAAAGTATTGAAAACGACTTGCTTACCAGTGTTGGAAGCCTATTAAACTAATAGATCAGGCCTTATAGGTAGGGACGTAACTCTGTACGTAAAAAAAAAGCTTAGACATGTAATAAGATGGGGGAATCAAACACGGTTTCGAAATATATTAACTGATAGTACATCAGCTTGAATGTGAAAGGAAAATTATCGAACTAGTTATATTATACCCAATCCCTGAATGTCGACCTTATGGGTTTCAAATCCATAATCTCCAGTCCTTTACAAGCAGGAGCAACTTCCCCATAGTGGGTGACCTCAGTGCACTTTCCACTTAGTTAACTTAGTGTTTAGGTCACCAATAAACTCACTTTAACCAAAGCTGTTATAATGACCGATTTCAATAGCTCTTAATCGGCGTATTTGCTGTTTCATTCATTCGCTATGATTAAGTTCACTGCTACTCTTGTGTTCCAAGCAAATATCCCAGCCTGTCCTAACGTACAGAAAGTTGATGCTACTCAGCGTCTTTTTTAGAAGACTGGATAGTCGATGAGAGGTCATATCATGAAGTAGCATGTGTTCGTTTCATATAATGACATAAGTAGATAACACAATTGTTTATACCATGTACATAACAGACTGGTCCCCTCCCCCGAATCCATAGTGAAACTAATCATCTACTGAGACAAGAAAATACTCTGGAACCTTACCACCAGCCTTAGAACCTCCAATGTAATAGAATTTTACGGATCGTGATGGAATAATAGTGTTGTTGTAATTCATCAGACCTTCTTAGGCGCTAATAAAGCTCGAAACTTGAGAAAATATCTAATAAATTGAACTGCCTAACCTTAGTTGAGTTTGGGCCTCTCTTGACTTTCTAGATTCCTCTTCTAAAGCTAGCTGCAATTCTCGTATTTTAGTCTCGGCTTGACTTTTGGCATCATCAGCTTCACGTTCTGCTGCATCAGCTGCTCTTCGGCTTTCCAAAATCTTAGCATTACAGTCTTTCAGTTCAGCTTCCAATTGCCTTCTTGCAGTATCTGCTCGACGTGACGACTCCTGTTCAGTTTGAAGTTCTTGAGCTAGACGGTTAACTTCGTTTTGAAGTCTGTCTGCTCTCTCTGTAGCAACCTGTGATAAATGTAAAGAATAATAGGGCAATACGTTCTAGATTCCTAATTATTTGTCAAGTGCTGTAAATTAGTCAGAATAATGAACTGAAATGAACAGCATCCACACTTTAAAACGATCTTATTTAATAAATTTAATTTTCAAGTATAAATTTGTAATCTTATAATCAAGATATTCATTATATGAAAACAGACCAAATTAAATTAGGATGAGGCAGTTTTACGGAAGATGATCAAGTCTTAGTGTTAAACTATATTTTTGTTAGAGTTCAAAAGTCAATAGCAAAATAGGTTTATTTTCCATCATTTCTAGGTCAATTTATTCATATTCAACAGAAAAAATCATGGAGTCATTAACCAATCAATGTTAGAACATCATGACATTAAAATACGAATTTGGCTTGGATATGTAGATGATGCCTTTGTTGTGATAGAAAAGACCCATCTATGATCTTTTTCGAATCGGATCAGTACACGTTCATCTCACATCAAATTTACAAACAAGAATGAAAATGAACATGGTGAGCTACCATTCTTAGATTGCTTCATTAAAAGAAATGTAAATGGAGTTCTAGATCTATCCATCTACCAAAAACCAACACAATCAAATCGTTATATTGACTTCAATTCAGCACATCCACTCAGTGCAAAGATCTCGCTAGCCCTAAATTATTTTAGAAGAGCTAACAAGATTATCACTTCAGAAGAGGACAAGCAAAAAGAACAAAAGAATTTAATTAACATCTTACAATTTAATAATTTTCCTATGAAGATTATCAGAAGTGTATTAAAACGAGACGTTTCACTGTTAAATAATAACTCGAATGAAATACCATGGATTGGTAATGCAGTTTTACCATACCGTCATAGTACAACAGAAGAAACTTAAAAAATTTTAAAACAATACAGAAATAATGTACATTACAAAACAACGAACACCCTTCAAAATCCTTTAGTTTGCTTAAAGGAAAAAGTCCCCTTTATGTCAACTCAGAACTATGTCTACAAATTAGGATGTGTCGATTGTGATGTCTTCTATATTGGATATTCATCTCGCGAAATCTTGACTCGTGCCAAAGAACACATTAGGTAAACAAAGAAACCACCTAATAATCTCGTAGAACTAGACAGACTTCAAATTAAGTCGGCAATATCAGTTCACGCCATTTTTGATAACCACCAAATCGATTTCAAAAACATCAAAATAATACAAAGTGGTTTTGCCAAGTACAAAGATGTGAGAGTAGCTGAAGCTTTCTACATCATGCTTAATCCTACTGCTCTCAATAGAAAGGAAGGCCTAACTATACATCCAAGCTATCATATCTGATATTATTCACATTTCACACTATGATTGTACATACAAATTAAACTCTATCCTTTCGCACCACAAAGGTCACGTTTTTTCATATTCTTGCTTTGTTCCTTTTTATTATTTAAACCTGAATTAATTTTGATTTGGTTATTTATTATTTGAAGAAGTGGCTTACAGTGAGTCATGAAACGTCAGGAACTCTAATTTTCTACTCATTGGGATATTACAAATATATTATTTATTTATAACAATCTACCCAATTCTCAATTTATTCGAAATTATCAAGTCAAAGCTCGGTAATAATACCTACATGTTGCTCTGGTTTTTAGAAAGAGCGTAGGTCTCGTGACTTCCGAAAAATCTCGGCGTTCGCCATGAGGCACCAGAATTCTTTTAAATGAAGATCCTTCTACTTGCAAGGCAGAGTTTAGGTAGTTTCAATGGTTTTTTTCGTGATTGGCATTTTTTAGCAAGGTTTTTTTCTGTGGGATGGTGCTGCTGATCCCATGCTCAACCGTTCTCCTTTACCCGGTCTTGGGATCGGCATTAACCCTAGAAGAGCAACAGGCTCCACCTTAAGCATAAAAATTTTTACTATAGTAAATTATTACTAATCTATAAATGGGAAATTACTTCAAACTATTTAGTTCTGTCAAATGTAAGCATATTAACTGTATATGAATAGTGTAAAGATGAACAAGACAGAAAGTAAGTCACTTAAAGCTGTGAACACCTAATTAATAAGCACCAAGAAAACATTAATTCGACCCAAATTAGTATTTTAAATTTAAGCATCATTCAGTGTTAGAAATATACTGCATAAGTGTTTTATCAATCGGTTTATGATTCATAATGCTCAATGAAATCAACAGATTGTATCTGTCACAGAAAATTTCAACATGCCAGTGTGCAATATTTGGTGACCATTTTTTGTCGAATCGCTCTATCAACCAATGCTTGTGTGATGTACTTTCGGGGTTTTTAATTACCATAACACAATGTAAAGTATATACAATACTATTGTTTAGTCTATTAATGCACCTTCATACTTAAGTTAAAGTTGCTAGGATTTCAATAAACATTTCATTATTTATAATGTGATAAAATGTAATAATAACTCACATCTTTTGCACCTGTCGCATCGTCCAAATCACCTTCAAGCACAGCTATCTGACCTTCAAGTTTTCTCTTTTCTGCTGTCAAATTATTCACTTGTATTGTCAAACCACCAAATTTTGTCATATTCTCCGATGACTCTTCTTCCAACTTTCGTTTTAATCTTTCTGTGATTTCCAATTGACTTCTTAAGCTTTCTACTTCGTTTGATAAAGCAGATCGACGACTTTCGCATATCTAAAAAAGAATTATTTCTATTTACGTTGGTAAAGTAAATATGAAAATTATAAACAATTAATTTCACCATAAAGAGTGAACATCAACTCGGAGATGCAGGTACATCCAGCTGACGAGTCCCAAATAGGACGAAACGCGCGTCAAACTGGATTCCACTGCTAGCCACTATCCATCTTTGCTTATCATGCTTGTGAATTAAGGCTATATCGAGGCAAAACGCACAGTATGCACATACGCCAATTAGAGACTGGCCAGTTACAGTCCTAAACATCAATGGGAAGATTCAAACAAACAATACTAAATGTATTGAATAGTTATGTTTGAAAACAAGTATTTATATGGGATCACTCGTTAGTAACTATACTATAGAATAATGTCATCAATTTACCTGTAAAGTGGTTGCAGTTTCAGATACCAAATTATTTAGTTCTGTTATATCTATTTCTAATTGACAAATATGTGCTTCTGCTTCTTGATGTAATTTAATAGTTTCTGAATGGGCAGTTTTTTCCTCTTCCAATTGAACTTGTAAATTATTTATATTTCCTTCTAGTTTCTTTTTAAGTCGGTCTAATTCATTTTGATTTTTCATTTCCATATCTGCTACAGTTGCTTTAAGATTTTCCACATTACGTTGACTTGAACGTCTATAATTAAAATCCATAAAATGAACATGAAATATCAGGAAAAACTATAGCTTCAAAAAATGATACCTTCTGAAATGATCTTTTAAACTTTACTGGGATTTACTTATTCGATGTTAACACAAGTAAGTTTCTTAAGTGAACTCAACAAAATAATTATGATAAATCAAACCTTTAATCCAACTTTTAAAAAAGCAAAAACACTACAGATTATTCTAACATTGAAACATGAACATAAATTTACATCACCTTAAACTTTCCATTTCTTCCTCTTTATCTTTTGACTGACGTTCAAATTCATTTCTTAAGGTACTTAGAGCTGAATATGTTGTTTGATAACGAGTCTATAAAGAAAAAAAATGGATAATAAGATACAATAAAAGATCCTTATCAAAATATTATTTATATAGGAGTTGATTTTCATTGTTATGTGATGGTAAAGATTAGACACGTGTGAACAGGTACTAGTGAGATACAGCACTGATGGCCAGTAAATAATTACTAACAAATTGTAATCAATCTCCAATACCTATGGTATAAGAAGTAATCACTTCACAATATAAAACAAACTTTGAAATATGGTTGTTTAAACTATCTTTTACCTGTAATGAATTAATTTAAATATAAATCCGAATATTAATAACTAACTAAGAGACACTTTACACAAATGACTATGGAAGCCGGATAGATTTTATTCACGTTTGTACTTTTTTAAAATCCTGAGATATTGTAACAATAAACAAGTTTAGGGATTTTCTAATGTGTACTCGTACACTTAAAACCTTAAAAAGTTGCATTAGAAATAAGATAGTAAGTTGAAATCCAAGGAACAGTTAAATGCATGAGAGTATTTGCCTCATTCATCCAAAATGAAAATAATGCCCTCAGAATTGGCACACGAAAAGCTTGACAAAGGGTTTTGAGATTTATTGGATGTTGAACTACTTACAACGATATACATTTTAAACCTCGTGTGTATATTAACTAATTTTATTCAAACGAATATGCTATTGACTATTAATAGAAAGTTTTGGTGATCAGTCCTCTGTTGTCAAGGCTTTCAATCATTAAACCGTCTGTCAATTTTCAAAAAATGCATTTTGGGTTAGGAATCATTGTATTAAACCTACGTCACTATGTGAACCTGTATTAAATCGCCTTCTGTTACGAGCAATAAATCTGATTTAGTTTAGTTGTGGGTCTTGTAGTTACACGATACTTTTTATCAGATTATGGATCGTAAAAGACCAAGGCACTAAGTTATTCATCAAATTCTATAGTTATCTGTCAGTTTGTAGCAGTTTTCCTAACAACAAGAAAACTAAACAAACTACTATATTAACCTGTAATTAGTTTTTTTCATTTAAACTTTACACAAACATTTTCTCAAAAATGTAAAAACTTACTTCACATTCATGTAAGGCATCTTCTGTATCCTTTAGTGTAGAGTCTAGATTATCTCTTTCAGCTTCTAATCTTGCTCGAGAGCTCTCCAAATCAGTAACTTGTCGATTAACAACTGATAAACGTTCTTTAGTTTCTTTTAATTTTTCTTGATACATACACATATATAAAATGATAAATAGTATTGAACTTATTAAAGTTATATTAGAATCTGATATGAATATAAATCGTTTGTTTATATGACTCCATACATCTACCTAGTCCGAGTAGAGAATTAAGTAATAGTCTATGGATTTCAACGAAAAAATTGAATCGAAAAGGTATATTTCAGGATCTTTTTTTAGGTTGTGGAGCTCCACGACCAAAAGATCCAGCTCAGAGAACAAAACTATATCAAAATCATCCACCTGAGATACAAATCTTCTCCACCATCTGAAAATCATTTTGTTTGATCATACAAGTAAAAACTAGTATAGGTGCATATTATATGGAGAATCAATCATATTTAACAAAAAATACTTTCGAACTGCATGAAATTTTGTCTTCCTATATGGGATTCAAAACTTATGGGCTTCTTTTTAGTTTGGAGAATAACTTAAGGAAATACAAGTAAGCCTATATTTACTTCCAATTATATACAAATTAAAAAAATCCCATGTTTTTTTGGGGCCTTTGATAATATCTAATTAGATTGTTTATGTAACACATTCAGTTGTCTGCTTTCAGTAACTGTAAGCATATACTATTTGGAATTTTGAATTTTGCATAGGTGTAAATGGATACATACTGAAATTTTCTAACTTAGCATATGAATATACATGAAGGTGATAATACTTTTCTTAATTCAGAACAATAACCTTTTTACCACGTAACAATAATGAGCTGTCTATTAAAAAAAGTGGTATGTTAAAATCAATACATTTACTTCAGGCTACCTCTACACATATTTTGGACATCATTCTTTAACTTAGCGGGTCGATAAAATACCCAGTGGAATATGTAGATTCTTAAAATTGAGTATCATACATGTATATCAACCTAAAATTAAATTTATCGATATGTAAACCTCTGAAAAATCATTTTTATTTTATATTCCAAAGCTTTTTCAGTTATTTACGTCAGTAAACGCATAACTATTCATAGTTCAAAAATTGACGAGAGATAATTTGTTTTTGAGCTTTTCAACAAAACCAGCCAGTAAATTACAGCAAATTTTGATTTTAATTCGTAATCCAATCCAAGTTATATCAGACAGTTTCAGACTTTCAGTTCCGCCTCATTTGTGAAATTAAAAATAGTTTATATCACAGGTCGAATTCAACAATCTTAGAAAACAAAGGGTCAGTGGACACTTTTGTCGTTTTACATGAGAACCTTAAGCAATCTGTACCAATAATAACGTCAGGGATCAAACCTTGGGTATTCAGGAAGTAGTTGACATTCAGTAGTCTGTCTTCACAACTTCTGTTGTTTAGTCAAACTGACCGCATGAAAAATGTGTGTATAGATACTTACCCATTAAATGCTGCATAAAGACAAGAAAATAAGGACTAAAAGTGATTAAGATCATCACAATTTCAAATATAGTACATTTTCTTTCTTAGTTATGATGAGCTAGCCCTAAAACGCTACTATTTTAACTCTTAAAAGTGTTTCCAGTATTGAATTCATTTCGGTTACTTATCATCTTCAGAAGCGTTTTGTACTAGGCGGATAAACCTCAGAAATTCAATTTTCTTCTCACTGGGATATCACAAATGTTCCATCGTTTTTATCACTAACAATCTAGAAATATTCAATTTATTCGAAATTTTCTAGTACTCACATTTCCGTGTTGACTTAGTGCAGAAATTTGGTCACAAAAATGTGACCATTCAAGTTTACCAGAAAAAATCTATGTAGCGAAATAAGACATTTTTTCACATCGGAATTTTATGATAGTATAGCTGGTGTTTTAACAAAAATTATATTCTTCAACTGAACTAAGTAGTATGCCATAGATTCAGTATCCTTTAAAGTATATCGATAGAACAAAACATGAATGCTTAAGTGAACACTTTTGATCAGATCTTATTGTCACCATCACATTTATAATTTTTATTCTCATACCTATACTGGTACATTTTGACATGAAAGTATGATTCGTTACTTTCTTGAAACAAATTCTGAAATAATTTAAATTCATGTATAGCTGACGAGTTTGAAACAGGACGGAGGAGAGTCCTGAATTTCACTGAAATAATTGAAGAAAAGGAGATAACTATGCATTTCACTATACAACTAGTCAAGTTGACATTATTACCAGCATTTTGTTTGTTCTCTTTCTCCAGCACTGTCAAACGTTCCTCCAGTTCAGATTTAACAGCTCTAACTTGAATAAGATCCCTTTGTAACAAACCACATTTTGTTCGTAAATTGCTTTCTTCAGTTTGAGTTTCCTCTAAAACCGCTTCCAGTTCTGTCTTTTGACTTTCCAAACTTTTGATAGTTTGAGTTTGTTCAGTGCATTCAGCAAACAACTGAAAATGTTAAACAATGATATACTATCTAGAAATTAAGTTATCTTATTGTTTTAACAGCATGGAGTTTACTATTATTACCAAACGTTATAAAGTTAACAGGTTGTCAGTATTTTAGAATTAATACTCCTCCACAGATTTCGACCCACGCTTCGTTACTCCAAACGTTGTGACGTTATCTTATGGGTTACTGAATCAAGGTAAGAATTGATTTTACCACGGATGTTAAATATTTGCCAACAAGCATTTGTTAAGTAAATCCAAAATATCAACAGTGGTGGAATTCAAATCCAAAAAATTTTCCTTATTAAATCGATTAAATGTTTGTGTGAATAGTCGGAAACAGAGTGCTTATGATTCTTGTGACGTTCAATTTGTAGGTTTGTGTGAAAATATTCTAGGACAGGTTTAACGTTTCCAAACCATAAGAAAAGATCATTTTGGGGGATCTAACTAAACGATAACAAAATTAAGGAGAACATTGCTTATATAAGTTTATTTAAATATTAGTCACATCGGCCACACTTATGGGTCGTGTTTGTTAGTTCCAATCACTAAAATGTATCGTATATATATGTGATTAGTAAATTATGTAAAATCTGGACTCACATTATCTAATTGAGATTGTATTTCTTGACATTGATTAGCTAATTGATTCTTGGTACGTTCAAGACTAATAACTCGACCACGTTCAAGTTCATAGGATTCTGTTAATTCATTGATACGATTGTTCAAACGACGTCTAACAGTAATCAATTAATAAAACGTATTAAAGTTTATTATCATAAATTGAATCATTTTATTCTACAGAGTAAAATAACTTACTGCTGGTGAATGAGTTTGTTTAAATTATTCAGTATATACATTATATCACTGAGGTAAACAACAGCTGAAAAGTAAGGTATATTGATCAGTTCTTTTGTCCTAGTACTGTTAGATATTGACTTATTAATGGACAAAAGGTCGGTAACTTCGATAACTTCTACATTAAGCTGTACAGCCATATATGTAAAAGTATTTTTATGTTACAGAGCACAAAATATATTAAATTCGGTTTAATCCATATTATGAACTGAAAATGGTAAATTTCACATTGACTGAGTCTTGAATATTACAAATTACCAAGAAATATTTAATAATTTCATTGGTAATGTCAAGACAGGTCATGCATAAAGGATATGAACTGTATACTTTAAGGTGAAGTATGGGTTCTGACATTTTAATACAAAATAGAAATTGTTGTTTCATAGTTGTTATGATAATAATAACAATAATAGTATTGATATGAATATTAAGTAAAATTAGGAAGATGAATGTATAATTAAAGAAAGAAGTGCAAGTCATAAAGGAAAGGAATGGACCAAATCGGAACGAACAATATAAACGACCATAATGTGAGCCAAAATTAGCAATCTAGTTGGATTTGTCTTTTTTGTAATACATAAAGTTTATGTGAACTCATACCGATTGTTTCAGCTGTATGGAGTACGAGTAATGTTTTTTAGAAATTACTAGAAACTTGATTGATAGTTGAGAAACCATCTTCAGTTTCGATGCTATATTCATAATCAACTAAGAGGGAAAGAATGGCACGCTTGAAGTTAAAAAATGACACTAGCTAAACTAATTACATGACCAAAACGAAATCATGTCTTCGAATATTCTATTTGAAGTAGTTATGAATTTTATACATTTATCTTACTTGACTAATAAATAAATTAGCCATTTCACAAAATTTTGGTATTCATTTTATCAACAAGAAAGTCACTAGCTTCTAGTAAAATTTAACACATTTCTGAAATCCGTCATCACTCACACCGTCTTAATTTGTGAAAGCAGAGTACCTAATGCTGTGATGATTTAGTTGATTTGATAAAACTCTAAAGATAGAACCATTAGTTGGCAAATGGAATATATTTAACTCAGATAATACAAGTAAGTTATCTGTAGACAATCAGTAACTGTTAAAGGATGAAAACCAAGGTCACAAGTAAATCAATCATTTTTATCAGAAGGGGATTTTGTGAAGATTTTAGCAATTTTATATAGTTGAAATCATGAGTCAATTGAAGCCAAATCACCATGGAAAACCTGGATAATTATCATATGTTCACTAGTGACTGGCTTCAAGAGGTATTTCCTGGAGTTCCAGTGAGAAACAGTAACCAGTGGAGTTCAACCAGGTCTGTTAGGAGATATCAACTCACTGATGACATTGGTGAATGGTTGCTCAACTTCGTGGATAGGTTGAAGTTAGACATTAACACCGTTGGATGCCGGCTCAGTGGTCTAGAGATTAGACACTCGCGCGCGAGGTTGGTAGGCCCTGGATTTGAATCTCGCGAGGCGGGATCGTGGATGCGCACTAATGGGGTGTCCCACAATAGAACGAAACGGCCGTCTAGTGCTTTCAGGTTTTCCTTGGTGGTCTAGCCTCAAATGACTCATGATTTCAACTGTATATATTCAATCATCTCTCAATTTTTCCAATTTATTGATCTGTTGTTTTGCTTAACAAATATTTTGTTATTCAAAATGGTTAAACCTTTTTATAAACTTCGATATAATTATGAAAAGAAGAAGTTGATCTATAAAATAAGTCGTATTTATGCAGTATACTTCGAATAATCTGGTCACATATTTACTTGTCATAATATTTAGAAATGAAAAATAATTAAGATCAATTAAATAAAATAAATATATCATATTAAATGACAGATAATTCTCATTTAAACATTAAAAATTAAAAACACGGAGTTCCTCAAAGGGATCTCTTTTCAACGAATCTATCATCAAGCTGTACAATCGTACAATCTCTAGATTCGAACCCAGGACATATCAGTCTCACGCGTGAGTGCTTAACCAGTAGACCACTGAGCCGGCATCCGATGGTGTTAATGTCTAACTTCAACCTATCCACGAAGTTTGGCAACCATTCACCAATGTCTTCAATGAGTTGATATCTCCTAACAGACCTGGTTGAACTCCAGTGGTTACTGCTTCTCACTAGAACTCCAGGAAATGTCTCATGAAGCCAGTCACCAGTGAGCATATGGTCATTATATATATATATATATATATATATATGTTTTGTTAAAGTACTAATTCCGTGAGGAAATATGAACACGAATAACCAAGATGACGTAATAGAAATCTAAATCTAATGTTATTACTCGTATTACGTAATCTAGTATCATATTAAAGTAAATTCTGTAATTATTTACTATAGAATCATTAATAATTAACAGATTATATACTTGAGTTCATCAAATTCTTCAGTTTTTTCATTGAATTCTTTTTCATATTTTGATTTAGTTTGTGTTAATTCACTTGTAAGTCTAGTGACTTGAGTTTGAAGTTTCACAACACTTTCAGCTTCATCATCTGCTCTATGAATTAATGTATCCAATTCTTGTTGTACTGTATTTAATTTACTTTGTACCAAAGTTCTAGTCTATAGAAAATAAGACAAAAAGTTTTTTTTCAATGAATTGTAAATAGTTGATTATCTGTATCATTAAAATGAACATTAATTTTAAAGGATTTGACAGTCTGAAGATGAACATTTAACCATCTTCTTTTGTTTGTCATTATGATTTAGTATCCAGACTAACTATGAATGTACCCTTCCAATAGATAACAGAACGTAACTTTGGATAAATATAGATGCAACAGATTTCTATTACAGAGAGACAGATTGATAACTCCATCTGTAGCTCTCTAAAGGTTACTACCAGTCCCAAGCCTGGATAAAAGAGGAGGGTTGGGCATGGGGTCATAACCCCATCCCACAGAAAACAACTTCACTGAAAAAACACTAGTAAGACAAACTGATCCCAACATGGACATGTGATCGACTCACTTAGATCAATTATTCACTTACTGAATTAAGTTTTTTTATGGAATGCCCACAAGTCTTTATGTAATATAGGTGTTTACTTTAATATTTTTGGCTTCCATAGTATTTCATTTCTTCATTTATTTTGATTGTTCAACTGTTTATGTTAACTTAATGCGGTTACTTATACATACAACACATCATAAAATGGTATTAGATATAATGACCATAGATTCATATTCTATTACAATACTTACACCCTAAACCTATTACTTAGATTGTTCATAGATAAGATACTGAAGTGAAAATCTATTATGAAGCATAATAAACATTTTATGACAAATTTTGATAAGAGAAATAAAAGATTGACGTTATATGTCAACTTTTAGATAAATGTGAAGTTTTAGTCACAAATATCATTTCCCTTTTGAAAGTATTCATTAATGCTACATGAACAAGAGCTTATCATTGTTAAAAAATCAATCTTAGTTTTTTGTTGCTATTTAAGAGTTTTTCCGAGAAAAAAAAATTTTTTTTAGTTCTAACAAACCTAAAATGATCTTGTTTTAGAAGCGTATTTTATCTACGCAACTATTGTTTATCTTAGATTTGGTATCTCATAAGTCTTCAGCTTAATGAACTTATTATAGAGAAGAAATACGGTAAGTTTCGAAATGCATGGTCATCTTTCCGAATTGATGCGAAGGAAATGAGTTATGATTAATTAGAAGAGCAAAATTATTGACTCCGAGAATTTCAGAAGAAAGGACACGTAACTAATAAGAAACTTATCTTAACGCAGTAGATAAAAGACTTATAAGCAAACAGTTAACTCAAAATAAACACAACCAAAAGTTATTCGATGAGTATAAACTCATGTAGAATTTTTTTTAAAGCTAGAATCGTCTTTAACGATCTGTTGTAAAATGTTCCCTGTAACGTAGTCCGACATGTTGGATCAAACGCACAAAGAAGCAGGACTCCGGAGTAGTTTTTGTCTCTCACCTCAATCCTATCGACCCAATCCTATAATCCTCGGGCCTCACAACTAGCTTTTAACTGTCGAACCACGGTTCTTGTAACCAATTTTTTAAATAACTTATCCTAGTCGATTGGCGACATTGTATGACCATTATTCATGGTCATTTGTATCATACTCAACCTGGGTGAATTCCAGCGGTCACTGCTTCTTATTAGAACTCTTGAATCTACCTCTCTCAGTTAGTCACTAATAAGGACAGGATGATTGTGACTTAGGGCATTTAGGGGACTGCTGCTGGATTGAAGTTTCACATCACTGACTGACTTTGATTTGGCAACCATGATAAAGCTATAGACTAAGAATTCTGAGACGTCACATGCTAGGACGAAATAGCTATCCAGTACTTCTTAGTTTTTAGCAGTTTTCTAAATTAAGTTAGATTATGTTAACCAGTCAACTCACAAAACAAACAAAAACTTAAAATTCAATATTCAGCTCTATCGTATTGTTAAAACTTGACAAATGGGATTTAGCCTACGTTTCTCAATGGGCTATTTTGTTTAATAGTTTGTCCTTTTATTTAAAAAAAACTAACATACCTTTATTTCTTCTTCTAAAGCTCTCTTATGGTCTTCTGCTACTGATTCAGCAATAGATTGCGCTCTCTGACAACTTGCCAAAGATGTATTTAACTTTTCTATAGTTCTAGACTGTTCAGTTGCTTCAGCAATGAGTTGAGCATTTTGTGAATTAAGTTCTGTAATACGTTTTTGACTCTCTTCATAGTTCGCTCTCAGTCTTATAGTTTGAGATTCAAGTGTTTCTTGTTTTGATTGAGCAACAGTCTGGTTAGCAGAGAGAAAAAACCGTTACTTTATACATGGATTTTAACAGTTGTTCAACTTTTTCATATGGGCGAAGTGGATCACGGTGTCGTTTAACATTAGACCGGCATAAGATAAAATACTTCAGATACATATACACAATATAAATATGTATTTTAGGGATTGTAAGTCAGTTGCTCTAATAAGTTTTAACAATTTTTAACCTTTTATCATTAGTGAATTGGTTTCAGATAACATTTTATTGATTAAGTTAAAGTCTATTTAGAATAAGACCATTATTCAATGTAGAATAAATGTATTGAGATACAGTTACAGTCTGTCTCTTATGTCCAGCAAATCCGTATATGTCGATCTTTTCACTTACGTGGAGTCGTATATGGTTATTTTTGTCTTCTAAACAGAAACATTGCATTACGGTTAGGCAGAGAAAACTTAATTGTTTATACGATTCGCTATTAAGTGACAGTTAGGAGTTCAGAAAATTAATAATTTTTTTTTCATTCGTTGAACATCGGTAACACTGCTAAGCTAATCAAAATCAACTGGGTAATTTTTGGGTTTTGTGTGATAATATAGGTTGGCATCTATATAGTGAATAATTTTGCAAAGTATACATATGTTATTTTTACAATAACTTGGAATGAATAAGAAGTCTATTGTGGCATCATAATCCGTTATATACCCTTGAAAATCTAACAGGATACAGGAAATCATAATAGTGTTTTAACTTTCATCACCGTTTCAGCCATAAATTTCTTATTTTAACAGTCTAGTATCATTATCAACAAGAAGTAAAAAAGTACGAATGTTATTCACAGCGTAATTTCAAGTCGACAGTAAAGTTTTATCTAAAGATTACTCATCCACATTAGCCTCATCACTTCAAATAGTGATGGATTAGTTTTGAAGATATTTTTCTAATTGATGATCTATTTAAAAAGTATTGTTGGCAGAAAGTCAGAAACAGTTTAAAACTGGGGAACTGCTGTCACTTGAAAAAATACATAGTATCTTTTATCACTTCTTAGTTGGTGATTTCCCACGATCAGTTTAGTCGGATGGTTTTCTCGTGTAGTTTACATCCATCATCTGGTTTTGATATTCTAATATACTTTGTCTATGGACGAACATTTATTATTAACTCTTCATTATGTTACAGTATTATAAATTTATGGTGGTATGAAAGCAACTGAAAGTGTCTAAAAAGATTTTTGTCTCCATGACATATAACGCAATCACGTCAGTTCTTGAAAATAAAAAGATAAACGTCTTGACCAGTATTCTCACACTGAGATACATTTGAAATACGAAGAAAGTTTTGACTGAGTATACTGTGAAAACAGCATCATTTGATCTATGCTAGCATATTACCTATTTGAATATTTTAAAGTTTGAATCGTTAAGTGTTAAGTTCAAGTAGATAAGATTGAAATCAGTGAGTATCTGAGATACATTCAGTTGTAGGGTGAATACATATTTTATATTTTTCTTTTACCCACTATTAAATGCAATCAGATATTGTAAACGGCCATTTATTATAATAAATATACCAACAACTAGGCAAACAATGTCCTAACTTAAACTCAAGTTCACGTTCATTTATCGGTAGTAATCGTAACCTTGTATTGTCGGTTGATATGTTAAGCCCATATACCTTATTATAGCTTCAGGACAAGCCAATTTACCTACCCACCATGATTTTGCTAATTATTCACTGATCAACCGTGACTGTTTTTGTATGAGCTCATATTTGTGCGTACACTTTTTGTCTTATTCATCACGTCTGTAATTTATTTTTATCTAACTATAAATATTGATTAACGCTTGACAAAAGCGAGTTGGCTTACCCGCCATCTCCGATGCCTGTCATTTCTGCTTCTCTCCCTTCTATTCGCTTCATCCCTCTGATTTCCTGTCCAGATCAATGAATGTACAATATATGTATTCGAAATCCATTCTCGTATTTTACTTATTCAACTCCGCTATTCATCAACGCGGATTAAGTCATGTATTACAAACGAAGATAGACAGGATGTATATTTTGACAACGATCATTCATACGATCTAATTGGAGTCAGATCATAGCCCCAACAACCTCATTTAAAAATAAACATATGGATTACTGTGAAACATTTTCCTAAATCTCTAGACTACCATTTTGGGATCGTAACATTAAAAATTCACTGCTTATCCAACAGTCTATAGATTCTGTGAAGTTTTCAATAGACGCTTTATTCAATAAACATTATGAAGATAATTGCCTTCACTTAGTAAACTATAGTTTATTTACAATTGTACAATTAGCTGACATCACATAAACGTTATGTGTTTAGTGAATCTATTTCTGGCACTAACCTAACAAGTATAAATGTTTTTAAAAAATTAAATTATTACTTACTTTCGCCTTATTAGCATCCTCAACTTCAGCGAAAGCATTTTCCAGTTGTCTAGCCATTTCAGATCTTTCTTTTTCAGCTCTAAATATTCAACAAATTTAAACACAATTATTAGCATTATCTAACAGTTTAAAGGTAACCAACCTGAATAAATAAATAATGAAAATTGACTGAAATTCAATGGCTGTTTAAAATGCATAGGACTAATGCGAAAGAGGTAAAGGGGTTATTCAGTTTGTCTTTACTGTATGTCAACAGCGGCGAGATTACCACGAGAATGAATTTAAGGAAACAACCAATTCGATTGAATTTTAAGTGATTAAATCCTTAAGAGAATTTGTAGTATAAAGAAGCAGTACTGACTGACATCTGATCAGGCATAATATCAAATGTAATCTAAAAATAATCACTAACTTGGATTTCGCCTTTTGAAGAACATTTATTTCAAGATTAAGATCATTGACTGTGGTTTGATGACGACGTCTTAAATTTTCCAAACTTTCTTCATTTGCATCACGAATTGTACCCAGCTCTCTATGAACACGAGCGAACTCTTGCTCCCGTCTTTTGATAGTTTCCTCCTTTTATAAAATAAATGTAATATATTTGAATTTACTAACCATTTTTAAACATTAAACCAGTTAATATTCCTATATTAGTAATAAACTACAACATATTATCTACGAATGCAAATCGGAAGATTTGGTTGGTATGTTTGTAAAAATATTCGCTGAAAAACTAATATGTCGGGCATGTAGTACGAAAATGCTTTCACAATAGTAATCAAGGTACGTTACCAACCGCAGTTGTGCACTTGTTTTGATAATTTTAATCCGTCCTAAAATACCGACGTTAGGATTATGAACAATATATTTTGAGAATTGCCTCTGGTTTGATAAATAATTACATTAATAGTCAAATAGAGCTCCCCAAATTTATCAGAATACTAAATTCTTCAATCAATTGCGTGTCAAAGGCATTAAGGGAGAGAATATAAAATGATGTTTGTTCAGTTTATACAGACAAAATCTTCATTGTATTACATTTCAGTATCATTCATAAATAAACCGAATCATCCATCTTATTGCCCCCAAATACCTTAGTACGGTCGAGGGTGGGGATATTCTACTCTTCCTCTCAAAATGCTTTCACATGGCCTTGCATATGTATCCACTACCAAGGGAGTTCTACTCACTGCCTTCTCGCGGCATTACTGTTGTTTGCAAAACTGAGAGGAAAAAAGGAAAATGTCCGGCGCTTTGGTACCCCTTTGTACCCATATTTGTGTCCAAATAAACAAATAAATGATCCATCTTATGAGATGAATATAAATTACTATTGTTTAGTTGGATTGGCACCTAGCAAATTAGTTATTTAAATAATTTCATAAGAAATTAAGTTTCTGCCTTGCTTTCTTTTTCCTTTACTCCAACAATTATAATGTCTCAACTGAAATTTAAGTAATATGCTATTGAATTAGAAACAGTAATTCACTTTAAGGTTCAAATAACCTATCAAATTTATCATTATTCGTACAAGTCAATGTTTTAATTATTTGACATTCATGAAGGTAGCTACACAATTTCAAGTTTACAGATTTCCTAGAATGATTTTTATAATCAGTAAATAATGTTATATTTTGATATCTAATCTTTACAGTCAAATATATTTCTCTATATACATTGAATGAAACAGTTAATTTAATGAATTTCTGTTAATTCTTTCATATTACCAAGCCTTCTTAAGTTTCAAAGTACATTCAAACATGTTTTTGAATCAAATATTGAAAAATATTCTATTTCCAATAAAAAGGTAATTTTAATAGTTGAGATCATGAATCAATTGAAGCTAGACCACCATCAAAAACCTGGAAGTACTGGACTGCCATTTCGTCCTATTGTGAGACTCCTCAGCAGTGCGCATCCACGATCCCACCTCGCGAGATTCGAACCCAGGACCTATCAGTCCTGCGCGCGAGCGCTTAAACACTAGACCACAGAGCCTGCTGGCATCCATCGGTGTTAATGACAAACTTCAACTAATCCACGAAATTGAGCAATCATTCACCGATTGTCTTCAGTGAGTTGTTATCTCCCAACAGACCTGGTTGAACTTCACTGGTTACTGTTTCTCACTGGAACTCCAAGAAATACCTCTTGGAGCAAGGTTTTCCATGGTGGTCTTGTTTCAAGTGATTCATGATCTCAACTAATAAAATTACTATAATATCCACAAAACCCCTTCTAATAATAAACAAGTAGTAAGTTTGAAATTCACAATGACTGCTATATTATCTATAACTACCATCTCAGTAATTATTAAATAGTACTATAATATATCTTTATGAAAATATTTAAGATCTAAAGGAATTTTACACTCACTTGTTGACTTATTTGTTCTCTAGCATTTTGGAAATCTGCATTTAAAATATCGAATTCAGCATTAATTTCGGCAAGCTCCCTTTCTGTCTAAAATTAATTATACATAGTAACAAATAAACAAATTTTATAATGATGTAATAAATTCGGTTTGAAGATTGTTTCATTTAGTGGTACTATGTCATAGAAGTAAAATATTTTTTTATCACTTAAAAAGTTATCAGAGGGGGTTTTGTGGAGATTTAGTATTTTCATAGTTGCAAGCGTGAGTCAATTGAAGCTAGACCAGGTTTCCCTTGGTGGTCTAGCTTCAATTGGCTCACGCTTGCAACTATGAGAATACTTAAAAAGTTGTTCTTTTTTTTCAAGTATAGATGTGTGGTGTTTGAATGAACCAATGACTCCTTTGTATTGATGACTGTTCTAATTTTGAATTCCAAATACAGTAAATTCGTTCGTGCTTATCTAATACTTCTTGATTAAATTGCGTTATTGCTGGGATTATTAGCTTATACTATAATTCAAATAATTCAAATTATCACAAGATGCCTTCTAATTTTTGAGAAATTGTTTTGTGAAAGTAAGTTATCCGTTACAAATGATCATAAATAAGTCTCAAGGTGGTTAGGTAGAATAGTCACCAAATCTGTAGGTAGTGATATACTTTACTGTATGATAGATAGTGAACATAATATTAAAATAGAGAAAGCTTTCACAGTTTTATACCAAGTCTAGAATGATTTCGCAAATGATTTAAGATTAATCCCCTTTTATAAAGAAGGAGCTATTAATATCAGTTGGAAGAAACCGGATTTAGGTGTGAAACCTTTTTTTTGTTTAAAAGGTCTCACAATAGGATTCTTCCATTTTGAACACGGTCAATATTATCAATATATACTGTAAATCTTTACTTTCTCTTTTTGTGTATATTTTTATCCTACATCTTCCTAAGACATATTAATAATTGCAAATTTATCTTCTTTAGTTCATATGTTATTTTGGTGTTATCAACTTTCCATCTCACTATCATAATTATTACACAAACTAGCATGACATATTACGTATATTCTATACAGTTTTAATCTATTGATTTGAACTCATTACATTAAGGTATAATTTTCTCTTTTCCAATCTAATCTGACCTTTCAAATTTATTAATAATGCTTATAATGTTTTTGGATTAAGGCTATATCGAGGCAATACGCACAGTATGCACATATGGCCAATAAGAGACTGACGAGTTGCAGTCCTAAACATCAATAGGAAGATACAAACAAACAATACTAAGTGAATTCAAACTTCACCCCATCGCACAAGCAAGTGCCTATCGAGACTCAGTAGCTGAGTGGATAACGCGATGGCGTTTGAAGCGAAAGGTACTGGTTTCGAGTCCCAGAGTGAACATCAACTCTGAGATGCAGGTACATCCAGTTAATGAGTCCTAAATAGGACGAAACACGCGTTCTGGATTCCACTGCTAGCCACTATCCACCTTTGATTATAATAATGCTTTTTGTTAATATTTAAGACATAGTCCGTATGTAATCCACTAATATTCTATTAATAACACCGATTAATTCAATAAGGCCTTTCAATGTGTACCCTAAAATACGATCTTTTGTAACGCTAAAATTACAGATTTATCACCGTAGAAGAATTCACTGAAAACAATTCTTCACTCAAATATTTCAGATTCTGAATAAGAATAAATTGCTAATATCCTCTTCGTAGATTTTGCCTGTATTTGCAAGTAAATAGACAGAGGAAATATTTTTAGATTTGGAACTTTATTTTTACTAGACGTCTAAGAATTTATTTCATTCACAAATTTAATGGCACGTTGTTTATGGAGATTAATTCCCACAATCCACAGTGTAATATAGATATTCTATGCAGCAAAGCTGAGATTAACGTTCACTTATAGAAACTTGTTTTCTGCATTCATAAAGAATATGCTTCCTCGTTTGGTCTCCTTCATACGCATCTACCAGTTCACCTGTTCTTCTGGAGCAAGGTAGATAGGCTGTAGCTAGCACTCACCTTTAACTCGGATACGAGAACATGTTCCAGTGTGGTTCTACAGGGGTGAGAGGGAAGCAGTTGGAAATTCCATTCTTGGACATATATATGACTCTAATCATTCCACCGATCCACAGGTTGATTTTAAGGTTGTTTATGCAATTCGTCCAAATGTACCTAGATTTTTTCGTATCCAAATCCTTGAAACAGCAGAGTCTCTTGACATCCATGAGCTCAAGTGAGAACATTGGCCTTAATGTATTATTATTATTGCATTTCGCATTTGAAAATATTTCCCTCTCCTTTTATTTATGTCTCATATCCTCATGATTTTATTCACAATTGCTCATGATATCACTATATTTAATTTTACACCTCTATTACCTTTAATCATTGTGACAAAAACACTTTGATCACCTTACTTTATTCACGTTATAATCCGTTATTAATTCTCTAGTTTTACAAGGTTTTCTATTTTCCCACATGCAATCTTTTATTGTTACTATTCATATTACGTAATTTAGTATCATAGACTTATTACATCATCACGTTTATTCCTTGTTCATATGTCTTAACAGAACTAGTAGTTTAATAAAAAGTTTTCATATATATACGACTGTGCAGCTCGATAATAAATTCGTTGAAAAGAGATTCCTTCGCTGAACTTCGTGTTTTTAACATAGATGTGAAACATAGGCCTGGATTGTTGTATGTTTATCACCATTGGTGGTTAAGCAATATCCAAAATTGATCAAAGTTGGAAATGCAAATCATAAGATGTCAACTTAGCAGTCTAAAAACTAAACGATTTCCGAGAGATATGAAGGTTTAGGGTTTGATCCTTGGTCAGGCCATGAGTGAGTTCGGCTGTGAAATCCCATACTAGGATTCAACGGCCACCATGTTTTTCCTGGTTTTCAAAAGAATTGGTTTCTTAGACATTGGGAACATTTCACAAATTTTAAGGAAATTTCAATCTCCATGGAAAACCTGGAAGCACTGGACGAAACGGCCGTCCAGTGCTTCCAGGCTTTCCATGGTGGTCTAGCTTCAATTGATTCATGATCTCAACTATATATTCTATTATTCTAAATAATTTTAAATTTAAAACAATTAGAGTAAAATAGTATAAACAAAACATTTTTAATATTATAGGGCACCCATCATTATTCAATAATATATTTCGTATATAATCTATCGGTCACTCTTTTGATCGTATTCATCACATATAATGAACATGGAAATATGAATCAATCTTATCATAACAATAATAATGGTTATCATTAGTAGTAGTAGTAGTAGTATTGTTAGTATTAGTATTGTTAGTAGTAGTAGCAGTAGTAGTAGTATTAGTGTTACTTCAAAACAACATACAACAACAAATACTAAAATGAAAGGAAAATATTCCAGTTGGTCAAATAAATCACTGTCAAAATTACAAAATCACAAAACTGTTTCGGTATTTTTCTTTTCACTTTACAAGTTATTAACGAAAAAAAGAAACCCAAATATTATACTAGTTTTCATGCTGATTGTAATCATAAATGTCGTTATTAAGTTACACTACATGTGTTTTTAGTACATAAAGTTTTCTTAACTTTTGTCTTATAATTTCCTTTGCGAAAATTATCACTCAACTAAAGATCTTATTCAGATAGGACATTTTTGAAGATTAGTTAAAGTTTAAAGATGATGCAAAGTAATAAATAGGGTAAGATGAATAAACCAAAATGACACACTTTAGAAGCTACTTTTGAGATCAATACTTATAATTTTAAAGTACATTTATCAAATACTTACTTTGTAATGTTTTCGGATCCTTCACATTGTAAGCTTTCGTTTGACTAATTGCCAACTACTGTTATACTATTTTTCTACTTTCCCGAATTGCCGTTAATTATTAATAACCTTATTTTTTGAGTCAGATATACAGTGGTTATATAGTGTGTTTTATTTCCATATTCTGAGCTGGTCTTACGGAAAGAGATTCTCTGTGAGGCAATGAGTTATATCATATTACTTAGTTGGTCATCAGTATTAATGTTTTAAGCAAAGTATTTTGAGATCATATGAATAACGTTTAACAAACAATAATTAAATATGGATATTTTTGTTAATAAACTATCCTTTTTATGGTACGGTGCCGTAGTGGAGTTTGTCACTAGTTTCCATTGTTAAACCTTTCATAACACTTCATGAGATCAGAAAGGGATGGTAATAAAATAAATTTGAGTAATTGCTCATAAACCGAACATACATAACGCTGTTACGTAATAATTAGGCTGAATTAAACAACTGATGAAAATTTTCAGTGGATTGCATCATATCATAAATTGAGCCTAAGCCAGTTAAGATTAAGGAATTGATGAGTTTTAGCTAGTAGTTAATTTAATACCTTGAGACTCTGTCTTAAGAATAATATTTTGTAAAGTAACTACACAGTAATTTAATTAGTATATTGTTACAGTATTTCTATACTTTAACATACCTTATTGACTATACGATAGCATGAATAAACACTATCTTAACCAAATTCTATAAAATATTTAGAATAGAGAAAATCTTCAAAGAAGATAACCTCATGACTTGTTGACAAGTGATATGTTCCAATCCTAGTGAAAATCACATTAAAGCTGTTAATTAAATAAGTTGTTTTTGAAACAAATATTAACTATACCTTTATTCGTAGAGAACGTTCTTCATCCAATTGATCTTCAAGATCTTTCACTCTTGTCTAGAATATAGAAAGACATCAAACACGTAAATGAATACTATGAATGATAGTGTAAAGTGATGATTAAACAGCGTATTTAGCTTCTTTAGAAGTTATCAAATGATATTCATCCTTAGATTTGTTAAAATTAAACTATGGTTAATTATTTCGTTTACTTACAAGGTTAAATAATGTGGATTAATTTCTTTTTGTCTTTGGTTGATCACTATGCATTTTGATTTTGTTATAAAAAATACTTTTAAACCATGCTTATTACTGAGCGAAAATGTATGGTGGCTAGCAGTGGAATCCAGGACGCGCATCTCGTCCTACTCGAGACTCATCACCTAGATGTACTTGCATCTCACAGTTGATGTTCACTCTGAGACTCGAACCCAGTACCGTCCGCTCCAAACACCATCACGTCACCCACTGAGCTACTGAGTCCTGACATCCATCAGTCACAAATGGGACGAAACGTGTGTTCTGGATTCCATTGCTAGCCATTATCCATCTTTGTTTATAATGCTTGTGAATTAAGGCTATATCGAGGCAATATGCACAATGTGCACATAAGGCAAAAAGAGACTGATCAACTGCAGTCTTCAACAACAATGAGAAGATTCAAACAAACAATACAAAATGAATTTATGCTTATTACTCTTTTATGATTTCTATATTTCAAATCGCTTACTATATGAGAAATTCGGAAAAGTAAAGTATACATCGTATTTCCAAATTAGATTTAATGTTCATTTTAAAATATCCATTCTCGACACAGAAAATAATTGTTTTGAACTAATGAATACATTTTTTTTAAATCCCTTATTACATGAATAATTTCAAATACATTTAGTATACAGTGTATTCTTGTATCTAGATAACCTATATCTTAAAAACATCATATCAGTTATAAATAAATTAATATATGTGTAATATCCCAATGAGTAGAAAAATTATATTTGCTGATGTTTCGTGACTCAGTATGAGCCACTTCTTCAGAGGATAAGTATTTATTATTTATTCTCTGAAGAAGTAGCTTACACTGAGTTACGAAACATCATCAAATATAATTTTTCTACTCATTGGGATATTACACATATATTTATTTATTGATAACAATCTACCCAATGCTGAATTTATTCAAAATTATCAAATCAAAACTTGATAATG
>NC_031495.1:14451508-14465149 GCF_000237925.1 Schistosoma mansoni
TCACAATATATTGTCTCCTGTCAGTGAATTTTTCTAGAAAAACACATTCAGTGTACAATGAAACGAAGAACCATATAACTATTTATATTCGATAATTTTGATGTTTGATTATAATTCCTTGAAAAAGCTTGGACTAGATTGTCTGGCGAAACGTTGGATTTACTACAAATTCATTCGCTGAGATTTTACAAATATATATTATTCCTATTTAATGTCTTACATCAACTCGGCACCTAAATACTGTGATACTAATCGCTCGAATTTAGACGAAAGTTCTTATATATTCTTATATACAATTGAATAATTTTGTAAAATGTGCTTTAACCTAACATAATGTCAAACTGCCTATTGTTCTGTTCTTTTATTAAAGTAAAATAATTATCCATGAAAGTTCAAATATTTTAATTATTGACTTGGATTATAATCAATCATAATATTAAAGTAGAATAATACTTTAATTAAACTAGATGGTTGTCATGGTAATTTACTTCTAATTTTAATTAAATGAAATATACATAACTTTTTCACTAAGTAATAAGAAAATGTATCAATTTTAGTTAACAAATTCAAAGTTTTTTTATGTATATTAAACTTGAAAATTTTAAATATAAACCTCTTTTCAAGATGTTCTTTATAATGTCTACTGAATTGGAATGAATTCATTGTGTATAGATTACTCATACTGGGATGTGTGGGTTACTTTACCTGTAAATTTTCTAGACTGTGGAATAATCTGCCACAAACTATCCGTACGATAAAATCTCTCCCATTATTTGTTCGCTGCATTGATGTATACTGCTCCTCTGAAAATGCATTAAATGTTCTAGCGCCTATAAGTGTATCTTACTCCACAAGTGAGATTATAGGAACTTTAAATGTTTAACCACTTACTTCCTGTCACTTTAAATTAACACTATCCCTAGCAACCATAACTCGTTTGAATAATATCTAACATGAACAGTGGTAAACCTGACAGATATATTTTGGCAATCATTGTTTTGTTTTTCCGTGCTCTCTGCTTTAATTTTACTTTCTCTAGTTGTAAATAATTATCAACAATCCGTCCTGGCACTGGAAATAACCTTAAAGAACACCGTTCATAAATCATCAGACTATCCACTTAAGAAAAAATTAAAAGTTCCCTGCTGATGTATTGGATTGCTGTGATACATGTCATAAATAAAATACCTAACAATTACTGAACCAGTAAACATAAAACAATCTTATGTCACATGTTTGTTCTCTACATCAAATGTTGCTATTTATATCAAAATGATCATGCCTGTAAACTGGTGTGAATCCTGTAATTATTATTTTCAGAATATATTATTATTATTATATCCACATAAGTAGTATATGGTGATGGTCAGGCATAGAATGTATTTTACTAAAAGATACATAAGGAAAGAACCGAAACAGAACACAATTGGTATGAAAATGAATGAACAATAATAATCAGAGACTATGGATTGATATTTGCAGAAGGAATGGTCAAGATTGAGACAATCAATTGATAGTTTGCAAATTAACCATTTACTATATGGTTGTCAGATTTTAGTGAGATAGTCTGTAATTTTCGTATCAAATACATTCGATTGTCCTCACTCGTCTTTCCGTTCATTACAATAATATATCGAAACAGTTTTTATTGATTATTTTTATAGTTCATAAATTCCTATCTATTCATTAATTATTCATAAACATGTTAACGTCTTAGTTAAAATGATGGATATCTTGAATTTTATCTTTTGCTTATATAATGTTTTCCTTTTTTGATGTATTTACAATAACCTTCATTCATTCAACAACGCCTCGGATTTTGGCCACCTGAAATTTTATAATTAGCCTGATGATTACTCTACATATTTGTCTTGTAAGTATTACCTATGCTTCTTGAGAAATCCATTTGTCATTAAACGTAAACTTGGATGTAAAACAAAACATTTTTTAGAAAATCCCTTCGATTACGTAATATAAATTATTGAAATTGAAATAAAACTTAGATAATTGTAGTTTTTGTACTGGCAAATTCTAATTAATAGACCTGAAACTATGTAAACTAAACTACATAACCCAACTGATTATTAATTCATTCCCCTGGTAAAACCGAAATGGCAGTTAAGTCTTGTAGTTATGCGGTTGATATAGATACCTTGCCACAATCCAAGTTTTCCATTAGCTAAACTCATTCTCCATAAGGAAATCAATCTATTTAAACATTCATTAGATATGTAAGACATTTGTGATAAACCAATATAGACATTAGCGGGAAAATTAACATGAGAAATAACAACTTTTACGTCATACTTGTCAATAATTTTTCGAACTAACTAGATAATTGAAATTCACCTGGTATTGTTTATTTAGATCTTCTCATTGATGTTTAGGACTGCAATTGGTCAGTCTCTTATTGCTATATGTGCATTCTGTGCACATTGCCTTAATTTACAATCATTATAAGCAAACATGGATAATGGCTAGCAATGGAATCCAGAACACACGTTTCGTCCCATTTGTGACTGATGGATGTCAGGACTCAGTAGCTAAGTGGGTGAAGTGATCGTGTTTGGAGCGGATGGTATTGGGTCCGAGCCTCAGAGTGAACATCAACTGTGAGATGCAAGTACATCCAGGAGATGAGTCTCAAGAAGAACGAGATGCGCGTCCTGGATTCCACTGCTAGCCACCATCCATAGTTGCTTATAACGAGATCATCTTATTACATTGACTCTAATTTCTTAACTTCCTCTGTATAATTAAAATAACATCCACATCATCATGTTTATCAAAGTTCTTTTTTTATTCAACATGTAACGAATAAAATGTATTTTCTTTCTCTTATTTTTAGAAGAGAAAAAACATTAGAACTAAATAATGATAATGATTGGAATCTGTTAATCTGTTACAATCATATTATATTTGTCAGCATCTTAAACAAGTATTTGCATTACTCATTTAACAATACAATCCATAGTGTTTGCTTTTCCAAGAAATGGCCGAATATTTAAAGTGTCAACTGTTAGTAACAAATGTTGGTGTTAATGAACAAAATAAGTCAGACAATATGATCAAATGAATTTTTCATTTGAAATTTATATCACAAATATCTTGGTTGTACTTTTGTGTTCCAATGATCTGACTCTGATTTGAGTGAACGAAAAAAATATGCAATGAATACAAATTTTCCATTTAACCACGTATATTACACTTGACTCTAACCCGGTTTGTGCGACGGCGATAATCAGATGCCAAATATGAATTCAGTTGGGTGAGTTTATTTCATGAACTTATTTAATCAGCGATATATTAATAGTTGGAACCGGAGAAGTCGAGTATGCCAACTCTGTTTGACAAGTCATGACCCATTATTTATAGTCAGAAAAAAATATAGTAAAGGAATGTGATGAGTAGCATAAGCGATACACACATATACGCTTGAACAAAAACAGTCAAGCTTATAAGCAAATAATTGACTAGGTCAAAATGTGATTTAAGATCAAATAAATTAGTCTGTCTGAAAACTCGATTAACCCATGTAGGCATGATCTAGAAATAGACTCTACAGTACAACTATAGACATTCTTCGATATTTCAGAAAAAAATCCGCTTGTTCCAAGAACTCTGTGCACTTTAGGAGTTCTTATTAATCAAAGTTTGTGTAAACAAAAATTGCAACAAGTTGATCAACAGATTGGTTCAGTAAGCTATAGAGGAACTATGGGGTTACAATTTTTACATCCGCCAACCCTATTATTAGTAAGGCTCGTACATAATGTCTTTACATAAGTTATCAAGTTAACTCACCTCTAGTCTTATTGTTCCAGGAGATGAAGATCTATATAGACCTCGTCCCATGACGATAGTCCGATCACGATCATCGAGTTGAATGGCAGCCATTATTCACTCTTGAACTATAAAGATTATTCTTCTTCAATTCGAGTTTCGAAAAAACAATCACTGAAAACCTCGAATTTCAATGCTTTTGTTTAGAAAGTCAAAAGCGTTAAAGTACTTGGTAATGTAATATATGGATTGGTAATGTATGGATTTATTATGAACTTAAGTCGTAACAATAAACAAATTTTTATGACTTATTTTGATGGTGGTTAACTTATTGATTTGTCACTGGGACAGTGATTTGGGGCTGTCTAAATATTAAAAAAGGGATTAGTTTCCAAAATTTACCCCTCAATATTTCTTTTACTGGTTTATCTGTAACACTAGTAGCACATGTGTGTTTGCACGTTAATCCCCCATGTATCTCTCACCTCTAATCGAATACAACTTTCAACTTTTCTTAGCTCTTCCTATTCGACCAGTCATTGTACCCCATCAGTCATTTAAACTAATCAGTTTTTCTATTGGTTGTTTATATTTTCACAGTCTGACTTCCTATCTTGAAAGGTAGGATAAGTGATGGAACAAAATATTTAATCGATAATATGTTAGACACATTTGATCTAAAGATGCTAATTCAAGCACGTTCATTATGAATTACTGCTTTCTTAATTAGTCGTGCATCAGTGGTGCTAAAATCAGTCATCCCATTGGAATGACTTCACAATTTAGGCAATCTACGGAGAAGAATTTTATTAAAAATATATGATATATGGGCACAATGCATTTCGGACTATTTGGTCATGTATTAAGTTGTTAACTTCTTAAAATCTTTTAGTTCAAAACACCCTCATTTATATGGGTTGCCTGAAATTCACAAAAACTGACAGTCTTCGACATCTAATTCTTACGTTGTATTGGTTACCCACATATAATCTTGTAAAATAGCTATCGAAAGTACTGAAACCTATTCAAAGATGTTTATTTAAATATTATCTGAAGAATTCGTTTCAGTTGACAGCTTACTCAGGTAATATCAACGCTAAGAAGAAGACAATATGTTCTTTCGATGGGAATTCTACTTAGCACAACATTATTGGATATCTGTGGAAGTCTAGAAACTGTTTAAAGGGTCATCCTGTGTTGAAATATACTATGCTTTTGGCACCTAGGTAGCTTGTCTAAATAACTTAACCTTTTAGGACTTTGTCCAATAGCCTCGTGTGGAATCGATTGTCAGTAGAATGTTCTATTTAGCCAAGATCGTTAAAACAACGTCCATGCTTAATCAAATACCTAAACAGCAAGTAAACGATTGAGTGACCAAATGAAGCTTCTTGTTTAAGCTTTCTAGTCTCTGTTACATTAAATCGTTGAACGATTTTAAACTAAACAAATTGTAAGCGTTTGCAAATCTTACAAGAAAAACATATAACGATTTCAAAGGTCAGTTTATTCAGGGTTTATTGACATAAGATTTATTATTTATCAAAGACTCAAGAATATTACCAGGAATCAGTAGTCTAATATGAATTATTGAACTGTTTTTTTAGACAGAATAGTTTTTTTTAATAGTTAAGATTATGAGTCAATTGAAGCTAGACCACCATGAAAAACCTGGAAGCACTGGACGGCCGTTTCGTTCTATTGTGGGACTCCTCAGCAGTGCGCATCCACAATCCCGCCTCGCGAGATTCCAACCCAGGGTCTACCAGTCTCGCGAGCGAATGCTTAACCTCTAGAACCACTGAGCCGGCATCTATCGGTGTTAATGTCTAACTTCAACTAATCCAAGAAATTAAGCGACACATCTACCATAGTTCTTATTGAAGTTGGGACGTCATTATGTTAATATTTATTCACTCAGTAACTAGTGTAAAGTGAATACAATTCACTATCAAAAATCAATAACTTGTGGTAAAAGCTAATTCTTATACACATAACTATTCCTTCAACAATCCTAGTTAGAATGGTGTCGGATGAATATTCGTTTATTGTTACCTGAGGAGACATACCATACTAAGAATAATGGTAAAAGTATCCTTCTCCTAAGCGAATGTCAACATAAATTTTTTTATTCACTTCAGTCTGCTGTTAAAATTTTTTATTAAACTTAATGGTCAACCACCTTTAATAATCAATAACCATAATAAGTACAAATTTGTTCATTCATGGTGTGGGACAATGTCAATACTAAACGTCACTTTTGAAAATCACCATAAATATACATCTAAATTGTTTTCGACGTCAGTTAAAATAATCAAATCAAATAAAGGAAATTCAATTGTAATTGTATTCTGTTGTTTTCTTTCTTGCCAATTCTGATAAAATTTCTGTTTCTCGTTACCCTATACAAATTTATAGAATACAACTGTTTTAAGATTATATGAAAATCAATAAACTATAATGGAACAGTACGTACACAAACAATTATTGAATATACTTTGACTGTGAAAAATGATAAGACTAATTTATACTCAGGAAAACTAATAACTACCATAAGTAATTTATTGAAGTAATTGATTTCAATATACTGAATTCCCTACTATGATTTATGGAAATATTAGTGATAGGTTGAAATGATTATTTTTTGGTGCGTTAAAAATGAAGCATTCAAGATTAGCATTAATTTTTCATGAACCGTATGTTCAATGCTGCTTAAGTGACCAACTTAAAATATGTTCAAAAACTGGCTCATTATTGTGACTGTGTTCCATCGATTGATATATATATATATATATATATATATATATATATATATATATATATATATATATATATATATAATCACGATCATCGAGTTGAATGGCAGCCATTATTCACTCTTGAACTATAAAGATGATTCTTCTTCAATTCGAGTTTCGAAAAAACAATCAATCAAAACAATCAATATATATATATATATATATATATATATATATATATGACTACGTAATTGCAGTGATCTTTTCTTATAGACTCATGATTTCCATGAATTAAATAATATTATTAGTGATTAATATGAAGAAAATAATTATTAAGTTAGAACGGACGAAGAATTTTATCACTAACCATTTCAGAAATGAAATGTCATAAATATTTTTTTACGCCCTTGAATCTGTCTACTCACTTTCGTACCGAGTATAAATGTCTAATGTAGATTAAGAGTTTGGCGCGATAGGCTTAACCTTGAGGCCAGTATGCGTGAGTTCCAAGCGGGGGTAGAGAGACGAAAAAATTTCTATCCCTGATAGGCTGACAAGCACGCGAAAGAGAAGACAAGACAACTGGAACACTACTCGCTTTATTCCAATCCCGATCTGGTACTCGAATTCCGAACTCAGATTAGTGTAAAAAGCATACATGAATAAATATGGGAATAACCTGACCACAACATACAATAATTAGGAAAATACAATTATGTCCCAAACTGGGGGGATTAGAGTAGAAAATAGAGTACAAAAGGTTGCGTCTAAATTACAATAGCTTTGGAACAGAAAAGGCTATGGTGGTGAATCATACATCAAACGAAAGCTCATGATCTGAAGAATAGACTAGGGACAAAAGTAAAAGTTAAAGTTTTACAAGCTTTGAATTAAATGAAATAACGTCCCCAAAAATAGCTTCCGGAGTTTGTTAAGGCTTCTTGTTTCGCGGTTCACATCATATTTGAATAATTTCTCACAATGTAGTGCATTGTACACATTGTTCTGTTATTAATAATACATTAACAAAGTGCTCTGATTACATTTTGTTCAAGCTTGGTAGCTAAGTTATAATTATAAGCTGTTCAGGCAAAAAGTATTTTTGTGTATATCTGACGTATTACCAAGCAACTAGATCAGAAAAGTCGGTGGCTTTCTTTAGTGAGTGATATACTTTCAGTATGCATCATTTTTAAGGATTTAGATTCTCTTCGAAACAATTTATGAAGAAGTTAGGTCTTATTGAGATCCTGAGTTGCTAAAATCAAATGACATAGAGAAATAATAGAATAGAATATTTGTGTGTATAGAATAAACTCATTTTGTAGATAATTTTTGTCATTGCTAACACTTTTCGTCATTCCATTTAGTTCATGCAATCACTGTCACTTACCAAAAACTTGCTGAATACATTTAACCTTGACTTTCGCAGCACCCCTTTTTTGTTTCACTTACATGACACACTGATTGTTGTTTACAAATGCACATCTGGTCCTGCACTCCTTGTTTTTAGATTTAATCAACTGTCAAATTGACAGATCATCAATATTATTATCACGCACACCTATTTATCAAATTTGTTTCCTCATTATGGGATTAAATCTGACATATTACTGAGGATTATTTGACACATTCGGACTCATTAATTACGCAATAGAATTGTGAATCTACTGACCAAATCAAACACATTTTTCCCTAACAGAAAATGTAATGTTTAAATTTTTATCTGCGTAGTTATACTTTTGTATATAATTAATTGATCCTACACTTCATTCAATTTTTGTATCTGCATGTTTTTGCACCTCCACAACTACAACAACACACGACAGCCAAGGTCAATTGTGTATTTTTTTAAAATTGATTGAGTTCAATCTAGTTACTGAATTCTAACAAGTAGTATAATTACTATGCACAAAGAGTCTGATAAGAGTTAAGAAACAAACAGATTTAGCAATAAGTGTTGCACAACATCTTCAGATCTTACTATGATTCTATGATAGACCCAAATCAGAATATCACTAGAGGAAATAATTCTGCCATGTAATGTTGATGGCAAATCACGCGAATGTAAAATTATATATTCGTCATGAACCGTTACGTTCAATCTGCGCTTAAGATCACATGAGTCCGGGCCATAATTTTGATTAGCAACCACTTGAATTAAAGAATCCTATGGTTGACCGGATCACCCGATGATTTTTAGTTACATAATAATCGTTCAGATTCCCTCTCTAAGGATTCTGATCCATCTAAGAGAGATTTAAAAGTTGAGTCCAGATGGGTGGTGTAACCCATGTATAAAAGGTACAAACATATATACATACTATCTAATTATTCCCGGAAATGAATGAAGTTTTGCAATATCTGTCAGTCTGGGGATGATTTTGATACATTTAATGCTACCTAGACATAGTGGGTAACCATCTTCATCAAATATGTATTCAAGGTATTTACCAGAATTGAGTAAAAGTTTATATTTTTCCTTTAGTAATTGGAAACCACTTTGATATATTTTGCAAGAATTAGGTCCAATCGACTCACTAGATCCTCCTCAGTTGAATCAATAAGTTTAATATCGTCCAGATAAGCCACTTCATCTTTTAGATCCGGTATTATAGCATTCATTATCTGCGGAAGATTTCTGGTTCTGGTTTAACGCCGAATGGCAGTCGGTGAAACTGATTGAGTCCAAGTTGAGTATTAGTGACTAGAAAATTCCTTGAATCTCTGTCAGCTTCCATTTGCAAGTAAGCTTCAGATAAATCAAGTTTGGAAAAGCAAAGCATACCGTTTAGTAGAACAGACAAGTTCTCTGCCAGGGGTAGTGGATATAAATGACTTTGTAAAGCACCATTTAAAGCAGTCAAAAAGTCCTCACAAAGATGATCAATTCAATTTACGTTATAAACTACTGCAATGCTAGTGTTGAACAATATCCGGCTGTATTCCACTGAAATTCTTTATTCCGTCTAAATCACTACCAACTTTATCAATGGCAGCATATGGGACTTGTTGTTTTGGACGAAAAACGGGTTTCATATCTCGTCGTAAGTATGATTTCGCCTTTGCTATTGTGCAACACCCTAACCTGTCCTTGTTATATCTGAAGAAGCTTGAGTTATGGGTAACTCCTAGAAACTATTTATGGAATGTTATTACATATATATATATTCTTATGGTACAACTGCTAAGTAACTAGATTATATATACTTATATTCCTCTGATCATAAGCTTCTATTTGACCCATTGATTACTATTATACGATTTACTACTCCTAAGTTATTCCCAATTTATTAGTTACAGTCTCTCACAATCACAGCCACTTTTTGGATTGATCTTGTATAATTGTGATTTTCTATTTTATGGTGTGATGTGATCTGGTTTGCTTGTATATAGATCAAGAATGTCTGAAATATATGATTCGTACAGTGGGAGCTGATATTGGTGTTCTGGACTCGACAAGCAGGGTTAGACGAAAAGGACCAATGAGGACTCTGGGATGCTCGTACCGGTCAACGCATCATTAGTTTGGCACAGTGCTAAGATTGTGTAAGCCGTGTTCTGATTGACGAATCACATCGCAGGATAATTAACGGGGTCAAAAGACATAGCAGTCCTGGAACAATTTTGTACGTTTTCTGAAAAGGTGTCCTATCGTTATGGTTTTTTTTAGTTACGTGGACGACAGATAGATCTCTAGAACTATTTGAAATTTTTATCGTGCACATATCGCTCAGAGACAAACCCCACAGATTTTATTTATCAATCCAGTGTATACCAATGAGGTCCGAATTATATCTACCCGTTAAATAGCAAATTCCAGTGAAGTAATTATCTAGAAACTTAATGGTTCACTTGATTGTTCCAACAGACTTCAATATATATCTCCGGATCCATTTCAAACTGTGTGTTTGGCTGGTAGTACTTGCGGACTGACCACTGAATTCCATGTCCCTTAAGTGATTGACATGATATTTGATCCTGTATCCAATTATGATCGAATATAAACACTTCTGCCCAATGAGTCTATATATCTTCTTTAGTCAGCTATATTTAATGCAAGTGCAGCTTATAGACTTGCTCTGATATTGGTGAAAAGGCTTCGTTGACTTTGATCTAAAACTTCATCTATCTTGGCAGACTGTTTACGGCCGACTTTACTTAATGTGGCCCATCTATGATTTCTGAAACCCCAGATTTTCGAGAAGTGCCTCACCATCATCAAATGTTAGAAAGTTTCAAGTGATATTTATTGCTATTCATACCATTTTATTTACTAATTGTCTTGACAGAATGGATAGTATGATTGGATAGCAATGTAGCATAGCTATATTTTGTTTCAAGTTTATTAGCCATTGGTATTCTGTGGTAATAGTCGGTAGCGTCATTTCATTGCCATGTTTCATACGAGATAAAAAAAACGCATCCGAAAAACGGTATCAGTCGGTTGGTTTAGTCCAAAAATGAATAATAGGCATTTAAACTGGATATTACATCTAACTTAAATCTTTCTACTTGTAAATATACTTTACCGGCGTACCTAATGTAATATTCATCAGCTTATTTTGTCATCTGTGGACAAATATACTAGATACGGAATGTTGATACTTGTAGATGGCGTCGAGTCTCGATAGACTATGATCACCACTACAATGAGATTACGCGCCCAGAAACAACTTGGTCCCTTTGATAACTCGCAAACCAGAAGACTGCAACTGGTCCAGATAGAGTATATTTATTGGCAATCTCGTGGTATCGAATGAATACCGAGACGTACCAAAGATTACAGGCAATAAGAGCAGAGCGTAAGAAAGTTCGAACTAACAAGATGGAGAGCGGAACGAGAAGTGACTTTGATACACTTAAACAAGTACAGTAAAACAATCGCTGGTACAATTGGTTATAATAATAATTGTTTCTATTATACCAATCGCGTTCTTGTCGAGAAAAGCAGGTCACTACATACTTTTTTACGAAACTTTTATTTAAAATGTTGATAGTTTGATCGGAATTAACTTTTCGAGAATGTTTAAGCAGTGTGTGATTTCTGTACTTTTGATGCGCATTATGGCCAAGTTTCTGTAAGAGCGATTGGACATTCTTTGCGTCATCCATAAAAGGAAATTCTACTCAGAAAATATCTTCTATTCTGTCAAACAACACTACAGTTATGATCACCATCCACAAGAGAAATAAATTCTGGAATATGGTTAAGATAAGACTCTATACCTTTGTTGTTGTGGAATACTTAACAACTAAATAGAAGTCCCACCATAACTATTTCCAAGAGTTGCTTTAGTGAAGTTAATACCTGTCGTTGCTGCTGAAATAGTGACTGTGTCTGTTCAAAAAGAAATGTGATTTTGACACTGCTTCAATAAAAAATCTTTGGGCCAGTATCATAAAGTTGAATTGTGGTTACTATTATGATGATTTTTTGCTCGAAGATCAACGTCGTCAGCTTGTTATGGCTTGAGACACTAATCAATATCATATATTAAATTCAATAATCCAAATTCCAACAATAAACTCTATCTTGCGTCTACTATTCTGCTTGTAGACTAGCGTCAGAGACTTGACGAATTACACTTTCGAACAGCTCAATTAACCTTGAGCCGACGCAAGCTGAGATCCAATCAGTTCACTATCCATGAGCTCTTCTCTGTCTCCTACCTTCAGTCCAAAGAAAGATCAGCAGCCAACCTCCGTTATTATTACATCTCACTTATTGGTGGGTCTATATACAGACATGTCAGACCGCCATATAATGAAAAGTCACGAGCCAAAAATGACTATGAATGGGACAGGCTGTGAATAATTGTTCAGCAATAAACTAGGAATAAAAAAAGGTATTGCCTTATAATCAATACATGCATTTCTAGAATCTTAAAAAAATTTGACATTTGTCTGAGCCTAAAGATCTCACGGATACTAAGGGTTTGACAACGATTATGTTAGTAACACCTTCCTAATCGAGGATACCAAAGCTAGTGAAACCAGAAATCTTAAAGATATTTTACGTCAGTAAAAGATCATTATATTTATGGAGTTTAATTACATAAAAATGGCAATCATAAGCTTTATTATAATTAAAATAGGATTTTATTGAAAAGACTCCAGCTAACATTTTTCGAAATATCACAAGTAAACAAGCTTACAACTTAGAAACAATAAAGTTTTAATCTAGAAAAAATCACCACAAGTTTTAACTAAAAGACAAACTTTAAAGAATCATAACTAAAGTCCTTTGGCATAATATACACATACATTTCTTAACCGTGATACATCATGAAGCTTAGACGTATTTACCTATTAATTCATTTCACTAAAAAGATTACTACACTTTTGTCATTTTCGTTTATATTCTTTTTCATGGAAGTTTCATCGGGTACAATTTAAGTGACAATATTTCATGTATGAATTTATATTCACTGTATATTATTAAATTGATAACGCTTTATCAAATGCGTTTACGAATAAAAATCATGTTCTAAACATAATTTTGAGTGGATATAATTAATGATCGATTGGTTACATGAAGTAATATGTTGTTCGTAAATTTAAACACACATTATACTGAATTTATTAGTTTACAACATTCATTGTCAGCTATGACTAAATGACAATAGAGAGAAAATCAAAATTAAATATTGGATCAATCAACTATCATTTGCTTTCTTTACTTGATTGAAATAAACTTTTAGTTTTATAGAAAATGACATGATTATCATAGTGAACAATCAATTAAAAATAATAATAAATGTTATGAGATGTTTGACGTCTTTAACAATCTGTCTATAATTTTCTCTATGTGGATGAAGGTAATCAGTTGATTGATTTTTTTTAATTTGATAAGCAATTCTCAATGAAATTTTGCAGGTAACACCTCCTTCGAAAACAATCCATTAGTTTAAATTCATTTAGTATTGTTTGTTTGAATCTTCCCATCGATGTGTTAGGACTGTCACTGGTCAGTCTCTAATTGGCATATGTGCATACTGCGCGTATTGCCTCGATATAGCCTTAATTCACAAGCATGATAAGCAAAGATGGATAGTGGCTAGCAGTGGAATCCAGGACGCGCATTTCGTCCTATTTGGGACTCAACTCTGAGATGAAG
>NC_031495.1:14465349-14600253 GCF_000237925.1 Schistosoma mansoni
ATGCACATTGCTTCAATTACCTAATGTCTCACTGTAATGCACAAACGTCTTAATATAAGTTTATCTTGTGCAACATGAGAAGTACTCCATTCTCTCACTAAAATAAGCTGTTTTTTAAATATTAAAAATATATCATGCAAACTTGCGTTTTTCGAGAGAGTGGACTTGTGTTCTTGATAATTCTGCTCATCAGATAATCACATATTTTATTCTGCAGCTTCAGATTCAATTTTCTAAATGTAGTCTGGTGAACAGTTACGATTTCAACTTCGAACGCGCGTAATTACTGGTATAAACGATCCCAAACTTGAGTACCAACTTATACAAATTTTGAAGTTACCACCACGGATTGACCTTAGTTAAATAACCATTAACTAAATCGGTTCATGTTAACAAAATTCTATGATCTCCATAAACACCCTATGTAGTAATTACGTAGATTTATTTCGGTTCCTCACAAATTTCCAATGATTTCTGTATTACTTATGAGGGTGTTAATAATGATCGTGTTGATATAATTATAATTCAACATGTTCTATCATTCCGTAGAATCCTAAGCGCAGTTCAGAAAGAAATGATTTGTACCCATTGAAATAAGTGAATAATTCAAAATCTTCATACCCGTTGTCCAGTATTAAATCCCACTTCTCATATGGTAAACAATATCATCATATTTCATGTCATTTTATTACGCCTGTGAAAAGACTGGACATACATACAAAGTATGTTAGAGTTCCAAAATGCTAATTACTGAGACATAAAATGATTCTGGTCCGAGATAAGTTGGTTTCTAGAAGCGAATGGATTTATTGTCACTTACTACTGAATGCAGCAATACTTCACGTTTCATTCAGAATTTGATTACTTACCCAGTTAAAGTCTCATTCATTTGTTAACAATACTGCTAGTATTGAATTTATTAATTCCAAGAGAAATCTACTGTTCCTTTTTAATCATGAGCATCTAAAGACTACAGGCAAATCAATCACTAGTATAATTAATCACAAGCTTCCGATTATTAAGATGATCGAAATTGCATTACGGAAGGAAGTAGTTTGTTCAACATTTCTTTCTCTGTTAATGAATACACCTTACCTGCGCTTTGGCTAGAGAATACTGAACACTTAGATATCCCTGCGTATTAATTTTTCTGATATTACCTTAATCAAAGGTACTGTAAGCCTCTAAGTAGTATGAAAGTGAGGCCAATAATTCTAGACATAAGGGGAAAAACCTATTTGCTTGATGTGTGGGTTGGTTCCATTTCGTTCAAGAGTGCCTGTGATAGAAGAATTAAATAAACCTGGTTGGAAAAAGTCTAGTAGTTCTAGTTGAATCATCCAGCTGGATTGCTATTGTAGCTTTTATAAGAACCGATGGAAAAACATCTAGAATTTATGGTAATTAACTCTTGACGCTTAATACTCAGCTATTGAAACCAAGTTATACATGTGAAAAACTGAAGACGTGTTACACAAAGAGCGTAAAAATATTTCATTAAAATACACGTGAGAATAACATTTGCAAGTCCCTACGGATGACGTCTTCACTGAACTTACTACTACAAGTACTTCACTCTGGGTAAATGATTAGTGTATTTTCAAATAAAGAAATCCCTTCTGTTTTGACACGCGTGATCAGAGAGTTTATCACAAACGTAATTGAATTGTATTCCGTTATTGATTATTTTGCTGAGTGAATGATGAATTAGACTATCTCTGGTCTTCAAGGTACTGAATCGTATTAGGATATCATAGTTCTTACAGCAAATAATGAATTGTATAATGAGTCTTCTGAAGCTATTTAGACGCTTTTATGATACAAATCTTGTAGTAAAGCCATTCAAATGTCGATTTCAACTCAACATATCGATTTCCTGTCCCACACTATAGATGTTAAAGGATTTTAAAACTGATACGAATAGCTTAGCTTCACTGATACAAACACCATCACTGAGTGGTTTAATACTCAGGTGAAGGATTAGTACCATTCAGTTTTATCCCTAACTTAATGAAGCGACTATCACTAATTATTGATTTGTACAGGAAAAAAATGAGAATACATTATGAAATATTTTGTAATTTATTGAGGCTTTTTCAAATTGTTTTCACCAACTGAATAGTCTACCAATCATTAGAACTCTAATTACATGTCGCTCCAACGGAAATAGATGTAACAGAACAGGAAACCCGTAACTTCCATTTCAAGATGATTAAATAAAAGTAAGCAAGGGTATCCCCAAATGCAAAGGGATAACCTAGCTAATCCTAAGGCACCAAAAGACGGTATAAGCATTTTTCGGTGTAAAACAAAATACTGAAGTTGATTTAAAATCTGATAAGACTACTTTGTTAGACGTTTTCTGGAGTATCTCAGTAGTGTAGTTTAAAAATTGAGTGCTTATAGTTTCACCGCTGTACATAGAGAAGCCAAAAGTATATAACGTGCGAATTTTCCAACGACTATTTTGGAAAATTATTCAATGGAAGTGACTGTTAATTCAACCGTTACCTTCCGATTGGACACAACTTGCGAAACGGTCGAAAGTGTCTGGGAAGTACCATAAGTGGACTAAGAAGGGGCTGGAATGTTCAGAGCAAGTATAAACTCCTTGTGCTTTGCAAAACGAGAAGTATACCCCTACTTCCTGAAGGCGCTTTACGTTCGAATGGCCGTTAACGATCCCTGATGTTAATGCTACAGGGCTCGCTGGCCTTCGTCACTTTAGCTAAAGCCTTTACAACCTGTTTAAGAATTCCATTCAGGTAGTTCGATAACAATAAGCAACTAGACGTTAGATGAAGACGAATCAAATCAGCACTCAAATAGCCACGCTTCTGGGTTAAGTAGGTCACTATTCGATTCTTTTCAGAAGCGATCTCGTTAACATTAAACTTTTAAACATTTGGCTTTGGTAATTCTAAAATGTTGCCCGTTAGTGCCTGCTATGGCTTCCTTTGCTTTCACTGCTCATGATTGTCGCCGACCTCAATCAGATTCTCTCGATTGTCATCGTGTTTAGAGGCTGACGGGATAAATTCTTGGGCATCCACGGACTTAGTAGACAGTACTGAAATCTGCCGATGTCGAAACATAAGGAAAATCCAGTTCGTCCACACAAAAACCCATATATATTTTCATGTCCATTAAAATGTTCACAAAAATACTTAAATTAGCGAAATGTGGACCCCTATTTATTATCTTTGTTTCGTTTATATATAATCGTATTTTTCATTCATCTCTTTAAAATTATTAAATCTCATGACCGCACCATATCCAATAAGCACTTGCCATTTGTACATCCCGTAGTTTTCTAAACAATTACCATGACCGGAGACAATTACTAAGTCAACAGTGCATTAATAGACTCCCTAGAGTTCTAAACCCAATTTTCCTATCTGTCACATAAAACGTAGTTTCGTGCTATCGAAGTCAATCCGCAGTTTTTGGTTAGTCCAATAATAGACCGAGGGTGATAGATTTTTTGTTTCATGAAACAATCGTACATTTCGCTAGTTGGTAGTCGTCTCATCGTGGCAACAGAATGAAAACGTTGTTTCCGACACAGTAATAACTTCTTCATAGTGTTTTTCCGACTAGTTTCAAGCTATATGCACTTAGGCATAAGACCGAGGGACACTTTCTGCTACTAAAGGTTCAAAACAAATCATTAACACACTATAAAATAGTGTCAATTCTTCTAGAGCTACTATTCAGCCGTATACATAAGCTATAACAACTTGGTATGTTAACTATCTATATAAATACAGATAATAAACCTACTCACGCCCAAAATTTCAACAAATTACACCTCGCCAAGTCTAAACTACGGTATCCCAAACCTCACACAAGTTGCATGATATAGTGTGACAAATATTTGATGCTTCCCTGTACCAAAGTTTGTGTAATAATAAAATGAGTCGGTAATCGAACTTATGTCAATCTAGTTTAGTTACAATCAGAATCCTTTTGACTTATATTGGCTTCGCTTAGTATTCTGAGTCGCGGTAGGCATGCGCAACCTCTATCAGCTGCTATAAACGAGGACCTGTACTGACACTAGTCTAATTCCATTCTCAAGATGCACTCCCATTCTAAACACAACGCCATCTGCTTGATGGTCTCACCACATGCAGCATCTTAAAGACACCAACTATATGTTGGTAACCTCAAAATGGAGCAACATCACATAAGCATAGGACCGCACTGACTGGTGCGCAATTTTCGCCTCTCTTAGGTGGTGGAAATCCTAAATGTCTGTAGCCTCGAAGTTTGGGTCGACTTAAAACCTCCGACGGTCAAAGTCATGAACATATACCATAGTTTTGGATTTAATTTACTACAATTTTATAGGCCTAATAATTATCAATAGACAAATCGGCCTTTTGACCAAGCTATAAGCCACTCCACTAACTACAGAGTCCTAACATGAGATTGATTTACTGAACGAATACGGATATCAGAGTAAGGAAGGTCAATAAAATACATTAGGAATAATAATGAAAAGATGACTTACAGGCTGTTTGGGGAAAGTTATAGGAAGAACCACCAAACAAAATACGTATCTTTGCCACTGTGGTTTGCTAAAGACTGCCTAAGAATTACTGCAGCATTTAATTGACAACCGATTGAGAGAACGTTCACTGGATTTGCTCAAACACAGTCCTCAAAAAGCAACAGGAACCACCTAGAGTTGTTAAATGTGGGTAACTCACTGTTACGGCCACATTCGCAGCTACCTTACAAGAAAATGAGAAGCAACTATCATGAGACCGATTTGTTAAGATTGTTTTTCGGTACCGTAGCAGTTAAATTTACTGGTTGTCTAAATAAGAATCTGACGCTGTTCTAGTTCACGAACAGTAAGTTCTTCCCAAAGGCGAGAACTAGACAATGCATTATGACGGCCAACTCGGTTACAAATAATCTCAAAGTGAACAGAATTCAGAAAGTGTGACGATTTTTCCGTAGACAAGTTTAATTCGAAATATATGGATGATAACGAAAATGACTGTTGTTAAGGTTAAGTAAACACATCAAGTGGCTCATATAAGATGTGTATATCATATAGACAGCACAAAATGCACATCCGCAATTCAATCCAGGATAATGAAGTAATCACAATCACATTAGGCAGATGCACACTGAACTCGCGGATTGGAACTCTCAGAACCATCTACATCTTCGTATACTTCACCTCGGCGTTCCTGTTGCTGGTGGTCAAACTCTGGATCGAACGGATGCAACTCAACCGATTCTGCATCTTCGGGAATATCTTCGATACAGGTAGGTGGAGGAAGTAACTTTCGCAACGATTCCAGTTGGGTCTTTGGAAGAAATCCATTCTTCGGGAATACTATGTCAAACTTTATGATGAGTCGGCCTTTGTCGAACGGGTTTTTGTATCTTGGCATTCCCTCTCCTTCAATCGCACGGAAATCCTTATTAGTATACACCTCACCTAATGGAGAATCCATGAGACCAAAAATGGGAGCTTACCGGGTCTGGAATTTATCACTAGTGTCCGATCATCTAATGTTCGTATCGTCCGCTGAAAGCCACACAAGGCTTCAGAGAGTGATAATTCTATGGTGTGTATCAAGTCGTTTCGACGTCTGATGAAACGGCTATGCGGTTGCTCATCAAGGGTAATGATAAGATCACCAGGTTCAAGGCCCGGTTCGCGATCGCCTTCGTCATGAAATTTGATTGTTTGACCATCAGTCATTCCTTTGTCTATTGGGACTTCAATCACCTTGGTTTCGCGGACAACTTTTCTGCCTTCACACTTTTTGCAACAATCCTTTGGATCAATAATCTCTTTCTCACCCTTGCACGCACTGCATGTAGTCTGTATCTGCTGCACGAATCCGACGTTTAATTGGCGAACGTGAGTCTGAATGCCTGTTCCGCGACACGTACGACAGGTTACAACAGCACCCGCCTTGCCACCACGACCTAAAAATAGCAAGATTCGAGTACACGGGCTTACCTTGACACTGATCACAAATAACTTTTCGCGTAACACCAAGTTTTCTAACACTGCCATTGTAGAGCTCTTCTAAAGTCACTGATAACTGGTGCACACAGTCTTTTCCGCGACGGGGTCCGCGAGAACGACCACCCCCGAAGAACATTTGGAATATATCCATTGGGTCAGCCATTCCACCTGACTCAACTCCACCCTCCTTAATTCCTTGCTCGCCTCTTGTATCATATATTTCTCTTTTTTCAGGGTCACTCAGAACCATAAATGCTTGAGAAATTTCTTTGAACTTTGTCTGTCAAAGTTACACTGGCTAACATACCTTATCTGCGCTATCCGGATTTTTGTCTGGGTGATACTTAAGGGCCTTTTGGCGGTAGGCCTTTTTTATTTCCGCCTCAGTTGCGGTCACAGGGACACCGAGCAGATCATAGTACTTCCTTTCCTTCACCATCTCTGTTAAAACCCGCTCTCACTGATTAGGAGCGGAACTTTCTAGACGTAAGAGAAACAGTTAAACAATTGACACATACTGAAGCCTTTGCACTTCGAAAATAAAGATATTATATATGCTGCCTATTCTAGTTATTTGATTCGGTACTTCTATGAAAATTTTGATGCCTTCCTTAGGTATTAATTAGCTAAGGAAAATACATTATATTAAACAAACTTTTTGATAGTTGAAAGAACTCTCGAAAAGCTTGGGTGTTTTAAGGTTTTGTGTGTCTTTATCTCCTGAACAAGGCCTAATTATAACTGACACTTGTTCTTCTATTTCCACATTGTAGTGGTTAGCCAGAAGTCGTATTTTACCGGTTCTTAATTCAGTTTCAGTTTGGAAAGGACAGGAGGCTTGATGGCCTGTGTTAGTCCTAGCGATGATAGTCTCTCAGTTGATCCAGCTTTCTTTTGAAAGAGTCGACGGATGGAGCCTCAACCATGTGCTGATGATTCGATGGGAAAGTCGATAGTCAGCTGACAAGTAATTCGTTCTGGGCCTGTGAACTTTTTTGTAGTGTCCTCGTAAATCTTCTGTTTTGGAAGACAAGAAAAATGAGGGCATATCAGGTGAAAATTTATCACTAAGCAATTTGAAAACTGTAATCAAGTCGCCTCTGATTCTTCTATATGACAGCGGGAATAGGTTGGTCAGTCTATCGTCATACGGGAGCTTCACCATTCTGGGAATCAGCTTAGTTGCTGTTTTCTAGACCCTTTCCAAAAGCTCACTGTCTTTATTTAAGCAGGGGCTAGCTGCTTGTATCCAGTACTCAAGTTTAGGACGCACGAACACTGCATATAAAGCCAAAAACGTTTTAGCGTCGATATGAATAGAAGCCCTGAGTATTGACCATAAAGTTCTTAAACCTTTGGCGGTTATTGCACGACAGTGTGCAGCAGTCTTTAAGTCTTGTCTAACGATGACTTCTAAGTCATTGTATGTCTGGGCAATAGGTTGTTCAATGTTGTTCATCATGTATGTATCTGTACCTTGATGACCGATATGCATCAAAATACACTTGAAAGTATTTGTCGGCAACTGCCAGGTTTGAGACCATTCAGATGATTTCTCTAGGTCGTTTTGGAGTTTTAAGCTATCACCTTTACATTGTATCGCTCTCCATATCTTGACATCGTCAGCATACAGCAAGACTGTTGACGATAGTAGACGAGGGAGGTCATTTACGTACAGGAGGAATAACACTGGCCCCAAAACTGTACCCTGGGGGACTCCACTAAGCACAGTTTCCCGGCTAGACAACGTGGAGTTCACTCGTACTCTTTGTTGACGCCCAACTGGGAAGTCTTTTATCCACATCAATAGATTGCCTCCAATCCCGTTATTCCTTAGCTTATATAACAGCCAGTTGTCAGGAACTTTGTTGAAAGCTTTGCTGAAGTTGATGTAGGCTACGTCTATAGGTAACTTTTGGTCCTTAAGAGCACACCAGCTTTCACGAGCGACTAATAAGTTAGTGAGACAAGAGTAACCTGTTCTAAAACCATGGTTCATCTCCGAAAGGATCCGGTTTTCATCGACGGTCTTAAAAAGCTCTTTCCGAATAATCTTTTAACAACCACACTAGTTAGGCTAATGGGTTGGTAATTCTCAGGTTTATGTTTCGTACCTGTTTTGAAGACAGGACTTACTATGGCGTTCTTCCAGTCTTTCGGCAAACGACGCAATTTCCGACGATATGATTAAACGAAGTCAAGACCACTAAATGTCAACAGTCAGTCGGGAAGAAGCTTTCGCTTAGCGGGCTTCCGTATCTAATAGCAGTGGATCATCGATGCCTCCAGGTGGGGACCTAGGTTTATTCGACGATAAGATGGAAAATATTGGTATGTTATATTGAGATACTACCTCAGTCATGAAGAATATGTCATTATTTCCCATAAAAAACTCCTGGGAACCCATTTGGACAACCTCAGATAGTCGCGAATTCTAAAACTTGACCACGCGTACAGAGTAAAAGGTGTGCCTCCAATCCATTCTTCTGTGTCATGTATCTAATTTATGGGTGTTACCCGTAGGGTTTTTGGGGACTGACTTAAGTGGGTATTTAAGAGGCCCAAGAGTGTTTAGGATACTATGAGCCGTTAGAAGGTCACCTCTGAGTCGCCTATACTCTAAAAGGTGAAGATTCAGTGACGTGAGGGGCTTCTCATAAGGTTTGAATCTGAGTCCTTGAATTGATGTCGTGGCTTGCCTTTGGATAAATTACAATATATTCTTATTTTTTTGATGTGAGAAAGAAAACACTATATGCGGTCGAATAAGACCTTTGAAGATTAAATGGGAGGTTCCGCCGTCGAGCTGGCCAAAACTGCTTCTCAACGTTACCTGTGCATGGTCTTCTAAGAATGGATTCCCGTCGCAGTTAGGGTCAGACTTTGGGTCGTAAAGTACTAACATCCCTACATCCTTTTGAACTTGGGATACCTTCAGAGGATGACTATCTAAGTTGTATGCATAGTCTGTAACATGACTTCGACGAACTACTTTACACTGTGAAGCGTTAAAATTAGGTCCTTTATTTTCTGCCCAACCTTAAATTCAGGTCAGAACCTCCTGAATTGCAAGCTTATCATCTTGGTTGCAGACTTACCCCCGAAGTTTCACATAGTCGGCAAAAAATAATAGACCAGACGATACTTGCTGAAGAAGGTCATCTATATAAATACAGAAAAGAGGTCTCAGTATTGAATCCTGAAGAACCCCACTAGGACATTCCATAGCCTGAGAAAAAGTGACGTTTTCTGTGAACCTGAAAAGTCAATCATTTGGATGGCGTGTTAGCTATTCAATTTAAGGTGAATTGACATTTAACGGTCTGAGCGTACTGAAGAGACATATGGCTGACCCTATCAAAAGCTTTTGAGAAGTCAAAGTATTTGATATCAGCCTTCCACTTGAGACCAAAGGCAGTTACCCATCTGTTCACCACATTCAGCAGTTTGGTTATATAAGAGTGACCCTTACCGAAACCGTTCTATTGGGGTGAAGAGAAGTTTACGGCTAATAAGTAGTCACGTAAACCCTCACATATTAGGGACTTCACAACTTTTGATGATATTGAGAGGAGTGCTACCAGCCTGTAGCTTGAAGTTTTGCCGCGTCGACCTCCTATGAAAATTGGTGTGATTTGTGCCAGCTTCCAATTTCCCGGTCCCGTGCCTCAGCTAAGTGAATGTGAGAACATCACGCTAAGCGGCTTTGCCAAGGTTGAAGTCGCTTTCTTCACTGTAGCGAAATGAACCATATCTGGGCCAGAAGAAGTGTCTTTGTTCGGATGCTGCGGATTCTGAAATACCAAGTCAGTGCCCAGGTTCACATCTGAGATTCCTGTAGAGCCGCAGGTGAAACTCTCGCTGATCTAATTAGTATATGATGGTTAAAATGTTTTTAAATACTGTTCTGTCAGAGGGTCAAGAGTTTTACCGTCGCTGTTGGTCAGGCTATTTGGATTTAACAACTGGGAAAATCTGGTTTAGTCTTTGTTACGTGAAATTATGAGTTTTTCCCCGTTCCAACTATTGAAGTACTGGCCGTCGATATTCGCAAATCACGAACCCAAGTAGGCAAGAGAACCAAAACTCCAAATAAGATACCAAGTTTATTCGCAATTCACAAATAATCGACCAAAGTCGTTCTAACAACAATAATTATAACAATTACAAAACAAACCTTCAATTTTGTAGGTTCCCGGAGCAAAAACTCCCAAATACCAAACCAATGACAAAACAAACCAAAATGTCCGAAAAGAATGATATAAACAAATAAGTCCAAAGGTTAAGTAAAACAAACACATCCAAAAACACAGTAAAATTGATGTACAGTAAAAAGGTTTTAATCGGCCAAATGTCTTCAGTTCTCCCGTAAAAGTCTTGTTGAAAAGCGCCTGTATAACGGGATAAACTTTTCCAATTGAGGACAAATTTATTAGCTCCATCAGATACTGGACCATATCACTTATGATTGCAATTATGCACTGATTCCTTGCTTGTTTGTACCGTTTATACATGATGTTGTTACTAGTTCATTTATACTCCGTCTAGTAGTGCCTTTTGCGTCTTAGCATTCGAGGAATGCGATTCATTATGACTGTACGTCGTTTGCACTGTTTTGTAGCACATAAGATAGTGTGCAGTGAGAAATTTCAATGAGCGTCGACAACAAGTTGTGGATGTGTTTCCCAGTCCACCTGGTTTAGATTAACCTGTAAAGCTGACACTTACACAATCCCAAATAACTCCAACATCAGTTATAAGCAGGATGTTTCAGCTCAGTTTTGCTGATAAAACTGAGGGCTATGTCAGCTTAATCACTTTTACCCAAGGGAGCTAGGATTGAAATGTTGTAAATTAGAAAATTTTCCTTTGTTAACATGCAGTCTGGGCGTGACGACGTTCTACTGTTTCCCCTGCAGGTTGATATGCTAAATTGACATTTTCGACTAACCCTGAATCTTCAATGCGGTTAAAGAACCTAGCTCCAGTAGATTTGTTACCTCTTATGTACGTGTATTTAACGGAGTGGACTTTAAAAATATTGAAGTCTCATAGAATTAGGATAAGAGTGTATCCGAGACGAATAAACCGGGATACTTCCCCCAGCAAACGATTGTCATTTTCGGTGTTAGCAGTTTTTGAAACGCATGGGCTTCGTTATTCTGTTTGCTTGAATGAGCTTTGGTTGAATGGTTAGGCAGCCCCTGTTTCTTCAATGTCTTTTCCTTGATCCTGACAGTCTACAAGTGGAAAAATCAGTTTCAATTCACTTTTGTGCTTGATCCCTGTATCATATGGTCGGTCGGAATGCTTTTGAATTCGTGCTAGTAAGTGACATCTGTTTGCACTAATTGCTTCGAGAGTAGCAGGCACTATATGCGAGGATAGGAAGGTTATCTTCACAAACCAAGTGTTAAAATCTTCATCCCTGCTAAACAGTCACAATATGCTCTTGAGCTTCAACGACTGCTTCACGAATTTTCATTTCAGAATATTATAGTCTGAATAATTAAGGTCCATGTTTTCTAGGACACCTTGAACAATGATATTTCTTCCGCGAAAGAACGTATAATGAGACTAACTAGGGATGTCCTTGATGAGAGTTTGCTCAGAATATGGCATAACATGCGGTACTCTCGCATCCCCTCTCGATTTCACTAAGTAACTGGCAGGCGAAACGTCCACTACTTCAGCACTGTTAATGAACGTCACGCGAAGTCGCGGATGATTTTGGTGCTTCGAATCCTTGCCCCAGGTAAGCTGTGTTCCCGTTCGTGGCTCTCCTCAAAGTATCTTGTCTCTTCTGTACAGTAGACTGAGAGGATCGTCATAGCTGTATTAAGGTCCATGATTATGAGAGATTGATTGCCAACCGTGATCGTTTCTCGAACTACTTGAGTACGTTAAAGCTGAAATCCCTTCTGTTTGATGATTTGATTGCCTTTAGGATCCTCGTGCTCTTTACCGAATGGTTGAATTATCTTAGGATTAGATTGCACGACCAGCTCACTAGCTGATTTTTCTCACAAGACTTGGGCATTTCAGCATTGTGGACAGTGGCCTCAGATCTCTTTCACCCTTGTTGACAGGGGTCCAGTTGCCCCAAGTATAAGATTTTGGGGATCACAGTCAGATTCGTGAAGTCTGTGATGGAGGACATAAGTTTACTGAGAGTCCAACACCGCCTGTTGCTGAATTTGGGCTAAACCACACTGCTGAAAAGATGGTGCTCCATATGGGTGCCACGTAACAATGCCGAACTTTTGTTAAAAGTACTTCATGTAACACATTGTATAAAACAGAAGAAATTCGGCGTATATTTGGGTATCTACTTGTTACTGATTTCCAGCTAGATACTATAATGGGATTTGCTGTATAAAGAGTCTACACTAGATGTACGAAATAATGCGTAATTTGGAGTCATGTTCTCGATACGTAATTTAGATATTTTATTACGATAGTGTACAGATATGACAGTTGGAGCATCGTTTCCTTCATTTCGATTGTTTGCACCAAATTTACAGGACGACTGTTATCATGTGTTATTGAGTAGTGTTGACCAAGGTTGAAACCGATCTCTACGTTTTCTGAAGAAAAATCAGGTATATTAGTTCAAGTATAGCATTACTGACTAGGTACAAACAAACTAATGACTCATATTTAGAAAATTCTTGAGCTTCACTTAAACTTTGGAGTCCACGATCATCACTATGGTATACTAGAGTACGAAAATCACCGATTGGTAAGGTCAACAGTGTGTTGTAATTTGAAATCTGTCTTGCATGACATCTAGTTATAACAGAAAATAATGGAAACAACAGTAACAGAGAAAGTAGCCATATGCATTTTGATATGCCATATTAATTACAATACACATTTTGTCATGTTCTTTTGGTTCATCTGCCCGTAAACTACATTTTTCGCTTCATGAGCATACCTTTTGATATCACTAAATTGGAAGTTTAAGTCAGATATTTTGCTTTATCAGATAGTTTACGGGGGAAGTATTAGTTTTTTCACAAAAGAGGTAGCCTGCGTTAATATATTAGAGTTTCATAGGGTTATTTTGAACACCAAGTGCGTCACTCATACCCTTAGAAGTACCAGTATTTCAGCTTACTGCTAGTTTTTATAGTATTTTAGGGTCGTCCATAAGTTTATCTAACCCATGAACAAAGTAACATATAAAGTCATTTTCACGTAACCAATCTGACAGCTTATTCTAAATAACAGAAAACTTATGCAGGATGAATTTTTGTTGTACACTAGATCTACAATGCTGTATTTTGACTAACTATACAATGGAATGAAATCACATCGTTACGTAGTGGAATTCCTGATGTCCTGACGAATCATTTTATGAAATTTTTCTCCTTCATGGCCTTCCAAATTTTTACATCCTACATGCTTTAGCAGTATTTCCTTGAAAGTTGCGTAGGATATGAAATAAGATTATCTGGGTACACTGAAATTTTTAGTAAACTGGAAGCATCCTTTCCGATGATTATGAAGAAGTGAGCCATAATATTATCATCGTCAACATCTTCCTTGGTCATACTTCAGATTTCAAACTTTTCATATCATCCTCAGAAGCTTCAATATTTGAATGTATATCCAACTGTTCAATCACAAGCTCATTTCGACATCAATGTGATAATATAAAACATTCTAATTATTGTATTAACTAAAAATTCCCGAAACGGTGTAATTTAAGCCAAGTAGAACTAGGTGAGCACAAGCGAACTTATTGCATTTAGAACTCGAAACCAACCAGGAACCTCGCGCAAGAAATCATTAGTTTATACGTACACCACAGAAAAATTCGGAAGTCCACCTGATACATTCGGTTGTTACTTCACATACCAGATGGCCATGGTGACGTGGTTAGTGAAAGATGAAACCCAACAATTCCTTGAGCAATATTTTGTCACACGCCACGGAACCTGAAGTTATCAGGTACGTCACACTACTTAGTACTTTGTAAAAAAGTACTTGTAAGTCAATAAAGTGGATGATCTGTGTCGAGTGATTGGGGGACTACTCGAGTTAGACGGGAACGGTGTGACGAACCAGTCAACTTCGAAGTAATACTCCGCTGTCAGCACCTAACTTGGATTACTTCGTCGTTGTACCAAGGTACAATGAGTGCTATGAGCTTTATTACGGAAATGTATTAGTGGGTACAAGGAAGAGATTGTGACCACCACCGCACGGACGTGTATCTGATCGATGCACGCTGGTTGTCCTTGAACTTGACGAGGATCGGCGAGCTGTTCCATATTCATAGACACAAATGCCGGATAATTTGGCTAGATTTTAGTAACAGTACCCGAGGTTACAAGGAAATTTAGGATGAATGAAATAATAATTGATAGGAGGAAATATTTTAGTAATAGCTCATTATCATATTAGATGGTTTGTGTTTTTTCTTCATATGGTTGTCATTGAACGTCTTGGGCGGTAATTCTGAACGTACGGTACTGTTTGCAGTATTTCTGTACTTCTTCAATTTAATCTTGTAGATATTTTTGCACAGTGATTTCACTTAACATGAACATATTTGACGGTATGTCGTTTTACCACTCATTATTATGAAGAATCAGCGTTAACAATCGAACACTTTTTAGTGTTTTTCCACTCAGTTTCTGAACTTGTGGGGATATTTGAAGTGGACGGTAATAATTTAATATCCTTACTTTTATCGGTAATTTAAGAGTAGTATTGACTATGATGTTTACTTAGTATCACGTGAACATCAACGTTTTCTATCAGTGGGTAAATAGTTTGGTATTAGTTGTTTTGGTTTAGAGCCTTTTATTTAGTCGTATTATAAGGGGATTTACCTTGGTATGTTTTGGTTCCATTTGCATGAACGTTATCTGCAACCCTTAACAAAGTTGCATCCTATTTTATGATTTCAAGTAGAATGCTCATATTTTCATTTTCTGGTAAATTCTTTAGTTCCAGATATGTTTTCCACCCACGGTAGTTTTTATGAATTCCCTTCTCCCGTTTCAACTCTGTATGTTAGTCATATAACGATACATTCCATTTTACATGAAGTCACTAAGTGTTGATCTATTGGCACAGACCCAATTATATCTACTTCGATGTAGACTAGGTAGTATCACTAAGCCTTATACTTAAATTATAGCTCAAAACCAAGTACATGAAATTACCTGTTGATGTATAATGAGTTTGTCTGTGTGGCGTGAAGATGTATGAGTTATCTGGATGGGTAATGAAAACCACTGCGTAGTCTCTGAGTGCCTTAACTTTAAAATGGTTGTTATAGTGTGGACGGTGCTGCGTTGTCATCAGTCAGACGTTGATAATGCCTGTAAACTTGGTCTTTGATTTGTTGGTGGACAAGTTGTTCACTGCCGTAATTTGTCGAATACTTTATTCAGAAATAGTTTTGATTTCTTGATATAGTCACATAATCAATCAATAGGCTAGCTGTTTTATTTTGTGAGATCTCTTTGATTGGGATTTAAGTATCGTTTGCTGCGAATCGCTTGAGATTTTATAACAATGCGTTTGCCGTTACTTTCAAATTTTAAAAGTTTTATTGTTTGTCACTTATTCTCCATTCTACATTTTAGAATTCAAACGATGTCTTTATTTTGAATAATTAATTGGAAGGGAGTGCTCAGAATGTCGGCTTCTTTTGACCAAATATTTCACACTGGCTTGTTAGATTTACCTTGCCATCGTTTACTTGAAGTACAGTGTTTAAAATTGAGAAGACCTCTCGTCTGCTTGAGCCCAGTTGCGAAAACGCATATTGTTAATTATACTTTAAATATAGTAAAAAGTCTTTGTGATGCTGCTGCTCCTACCTGTATTGGTGATATTATACAATCCATAGATTACTGTTTTCCCGAGAAACTTAAGCCTTCTCCTCAATTTCTGGATGAGGTTCAATCTCATATTGAGAAAGGAAAAAGAAAAACATTGTATATTTCTGCCGATAAAGTCTTTTCCTGCTTCAAGGTAACTGTAGTTTGCCCAACTTTATTTGTATTCTCAGTTGGTGTTTCCACGCATGGAATCAAATGTCTCCTTGTTCCTGACACATCTAATGGAACATATTATGGGACAAATTGTTCAGGTAATGGAGTATTTTAACCGACAATTTTTTAGTGGGTTGTAAATTATGAGTCGAAAATTCAGTCAGGATATATTGAGGCTACAGATGTTCATGTAAGTTTAAAAAAAGTGATGAATAGTTTGGTTCAATATAATAAGTGAATATGGTGTGAGATCCATGATTCTAAAATAAGTAATAAGTGTGGTTGACTAGAACTGTTTCTTCAGTCATTATTATAGCTTTTCAAGAAGAACATATTGTTATTGTTTATGTTAGTATTAACTTATTTCTTGGCTGATATATATATATATATATATATATATATATATATATATAGGAAAACGCTGTATTAAAATATTGTTTATATTACATCGTAGATTCCAAAAAAGTGACCAACATGAGGAAAATAGCACATATTTGATGTAAAAGTTTGTCAAACCTCCTTAATCATTTTATCATTAGGTAGAACTTGTGATAGCACGAAAGTTATGTTTTTGAGTGCCACTAAACAGGTATCAGGACTATCCGTAAAATATATGACATTAAATCTCCGCACTTCAAACCGGCTATATTAACTAGAATGTGTTTGTAAAAACATATTTGTCGTGGGTCGTTTTTACACTAGTTACTAATTAGCATGTTTGACTTCCGTTCCTCTCACTCTTAATACAAAATGTTGCTTCAGGATTGGTCTGAGTTAACACTCGTGTCTATCCAGTATTCTCTGTCTAACCTCAAAGTCGCTAACTCGGTGATTCCAAAATATACGAGCAGTAGTTTGAAGACACATGGCCGAATAATAATAACCTACGAATATCCTTTATTTTTAGAGACCATGTTCTACATCCATGGGGTAAAATGAAGGAAACTGCTGTCTAGTGAACTCACCCTTTAGTTGGCAGACGGATATCTCGTCTACGCTACAGGTGATGTAAGTTAGCAAACACGAACTGGGTTTTGTGAATTCGTGCCACGATTTCGTCATTCAACAATTCAATAGGACTGATGAGACTTCTAGGATGAGTGAATTAGTCAACACAAAACTATTTCTCTTCCTGTCATTAGTTCGGGTGTTAACCCAGACAAGTTCTAAGGCAACATTTTGTGTGAAAAGTGAGGGAAACCCATCTCAAACAACCTTGTATTTTTTATTAAAGTGACCAGAAGACTTAATTTTTCTCAGCATCTTGACCAAACAGAACCATATTAGATCAACAAGAAAATCTAGTGAAAGATCGACTTCTGATAAGTCAGTGGGTGAGAGTGTTATCTGTAAAAGAATGTTTGTGGCAAAGTTGGTTAAACTTTTGTATTTCGGGGCCACCGAGTAGCGCCAAGGTACTAGGTAAGAATGGAAAACCCATTGATGGGGCAGTGAATCCACATCAACTGAGGTGGCTTAGACACGTGTCGCATATGTTCAGTCACCTTTTACTTCGTTGAATAATGGTCGCTGATGCGAAAAAGACAGAGACGGTGGAATTAAAATCTATCATTAGTCCATGAAGCGGTCAACTGTTGAAACGAATCATGTGAGCAGATGCAGACTATCTGGTTGGGTTCCACGTGATAATTGCGACCAATGGTTACACTTTAGACGACATGACTCAAGTGCATTCATTGTCTATCGTCTTTTGAATCCCAAGTTTCTTAGTTTACTATTTATTTATTTAAACACATAAATATTGGTACAAGGAAGCACCAGATACATATGCGCCATACAAATCTCATTCGATTTGCTTGAGGGCTGTGATACTGCCCAGGTGCCCGAACTGAAGCAGGTGGTTTTCTTAGGGGCCCACACCCGGAGCCTTTGACCGAAAGATCTGATCCACAAGGCAGTGGAGCATCGTGAGGAGATACAGTCCCATGGTAGCCGGTGATCAACGATTGATTCGTACGCCATTTGTTCCCTCAGGATACTGGAGCCCATGTGCACCATTGGTTTGGAATCAGGGTTTGCCAACTCCCCTAGGTGGACTCGCCTTGTCCACCAACCCGGTTAAAGCGCCGGATATTCGCTTTTCGTCCTGAATTTCGTAAACAACACCCCTGGTGCGAGAAGGCAGTGAGTAGGACCTCCCTGGCAGAGGCTATATATTCGCTGGCCATGTGAGAGCATTTGGAGAGGGAGAGTGGACTCTCCCCATTCTCGGCCGTACCAGGGCATTTGGGGGCAGTTTCTTAGTTATCGTATTAGCTATTTTATCTTCTCAAAGAATATGTTCTATGCTTAATCTTCTTTACTTTCATCAGTGCTGTTATGATCTATAACACTCTGACATTTGGCTATGCTGTGGTGTGACATCCTGAACCGATGCACATGTCTCAGCTTTTGTACTCTTTATGACTGACTGGTTGGTTACTAATTAGTTACGGAGTTTCGTAGTATCCATCCAGTTTTTTAGATATTGTATAGACTAGTTTATACCTTTTTCGGCTAGTATTTTAGCGTTACAATATGTTTTACTTCATTTGGCGTCTAGCATATCTTCAGTTTATTTGGAGCACCAAAACTATCAAAATCACCAGTTTGTTATTCCCTCCCGTTCCTACCTAGAAAGTCTGCAGATTACAAGGATTATGCAAAAGAGATTCAGTATTTATTGCGATTCAGTGTCCAGCACCTTGGAATCATCGTACTCATTTTTGGTGACTCACTTATGGAAGAGTTATCACATGTCCGCATTGTTACAGAGTCACTTCTCACTGAATATGAAGATATCCATAATATTAACTTGACAGCTCGACGTTTACTAGGTGCTATCAAATCTGCTCAGCTTGTTTTTGATCGTGCTTCAGAAGTGCATAGTCATGTAACTGTGCTAAGTGAGTGTATCGACGATGCTTTTGAGGACCAAACTCGTCTCATCGGTTCATGTTTGATAGTAAGTCCTTTCATTAGATTAGAATTCGCTAACCAAACATCAATCGGCTCTTACTTTACTTTTATCTATGCCGCCCGGTTGAGTTATCTTACTCAAGAAATTAGTGATATGTCATTCTGAAACACGATTTCAAACAGTTCGTGGATCATTACATATACCTGCTTTTTACATCCATATTCATTCCTGATTAATTTTATCGCTAAGTTTGGATCACCATCCTTTAAACCTCTGGGGCCAGCCCATATAGATCTGTTGCTCTTCCTCGTTTCAGACTAGCCACAGCTTTTTGAACTTCAGTTAGAGTTGAGGGGCCTACTTCAATGTTGCATTCAAGGTGTTTGGAAATGGTGGGTAGCTCTAGAGTATCTGTAAACCAGCTGAACTGCCACTTAAAGTATTCCGCCCATCGTTCTTAACGTCTGGATTGAGGACAGATAAGAGTGCCGTCTTCTTTCGAGATAGTTTCACTTACATTTGACTCCTTAATTCTGGTTTCTTTTATTAGTCTGAAAAGCTGTTTTGTGTTACCTACAGCCGCTGCCTTTTCCATCTCTTTTGCTTTCGTTACCCATCACTGCTCACGATCGTTCCTTAGACTTTTGGTTATCCTGGGTCTGATTTACTTTTACTTTTCATCGTGTTTTCGAGCCTGATAGGATAAGTTTACGAGAGTCTATCAGTGTAATAGATGTCGCAGAAATCCACTGGTTCTTCATAACTCATTGGTACAAACAACTAATAAGTGTCGCTACTGTTTCCACAGCTGTTCGTGTATCTTTCGAAGCAATATCTGGGTCAGCCTCGTTCTCAAAAGTGCCTAAATGTGGCTTCAGGTGTTCCTGGATTTACATTTGGCTTTATCATCACTGAGTTCAACGATAACGGGTCTTCTTAATGTGACTTCTGCCTTCAGTTAGGCACCAGCAATTATGTGCTCGTATTAGGGTATGGTCAGAGTCTAAGCATGTATTCCAAAACGAGTGACAGTCTTCTATCGAGTCTCTCGAACGATGACTGATGACGATACAGTCTAATTGAGTTCATCGTTGGTTTGGTGCGGGGGGTCGCCATGTTAGTGCTTGTTAGAAACAAACGATTGCCTGAGCACAGTTGTAGCAGACGGTCACCATTATCTCGTTGAACCAGAATACCAAAATACCCACCTAAATGTCCTCTTGTTTGGTTTAAGTTGCCTAAAGTACGCCTGTTACTTTTCGTGGAGGAGCATAGGCTTCCCACCAGCACTCTGAACTTTGCCCTGGGCAATCCTTTTTCGTTGCTACTCATCATTTTAATGTCTGCTTCCAATTCTCGGCGCATTGTGTTCTGTCTTTCTCTCTTCCGTTTCCTTTCAGAATTCCAAGTTAGCGCTTACTTCGTGGTACTGTTTGATGATTTCTGCAATGTATGTCCTATCCACTCTCAGCGTCTTTCCCTAATTTCTTCTTCAGCTGGAAGCTGGTTTTTCTTCTACGTACCCACCTACTTGGGAATTAAAGTAACCTGCTACGAGTACTATGTCTGAGTGTTTAGCTTTTTGAAGACTTTCAGAAAGCTTTCTGTAAGAGTCATCTTTCACTTCATTCGGGCTGCCTTCAGTGGGAGCGTAGGCGGAAACGACGGAAAGGCAACGACATGTGTCCTTATCCTTCCGAGTTCTTACGGAGCCGTTTAGTCGAACAGCTGATGGGCGTCTGTTAGCAGTTATCCATTGTAATAGGGATTGTTCTGCCCTCCTACTTAGTGCTATGCCTACACCCACCAGTCCACGAGAATTAGCCATCAGGTCGCCAGATAAACGGAAAGTGTATCTCATCGGCTCCCCGTTTTGTGTAGGTGAGGTCAAGTGAATGACCGCACTGGGACCCTGTATGCGTGTTTCGGAGACACAGTATACATCAATGGTACGAGATTCCAGGGTCTTAGCCAAGGAGATCTGCTAGCTGGTTCGACACATGATACATACTTTGAAGGCTCCCATGTGTAGTTTGGAGCGATGTTTCAGTAGACCTGAGACGGTATTTTGGGCACTGGAATTGTTGGCCATGGCGACACTTGAGAAGGAAGTTTAGGGTTGATAGTAGAGGTAATAGGAATAATAGGAATTGAAGAGGGAGATGTGATTATGAATACAGTGGTCTTGAGTGCTATGAAAGGTATGAGGGCGGTTATCACTGCTCGGTTACCCACACCGTAGAAGGGTTTTTCTAGGGGTAACTGAGAAGCAAACTACGTTAGAGTTGGCCTTGGTGACCTGAGAGCGTGACCTCAGTGCTCAAGAGACAACTGCTTGAGGCCGGTCACACGCCTTTTTGTGGGTAATTTTTGTGTTAGCCCTTCCTGTTAAGTCCAGAACACCAATCCCAGCCTCTGCGATATGAATCATGTATTTCAAACATACTGGGTTTATTTACAAGCCAAACAGACCGCATTACACCATAAAATAGAAAATAACATTTGTACAAGATCTAGCCAAAAGTGGTTGTGATTGTGGGAGACTGTAATTAATAGACTGGGTATAACTCAAGAACAGTAAGTCGTATAGTGCTAGTCTATAGGTCGAAATAAAGCTTATAATAGGAGGAACATGAATATGCATAGTTTAGTTACTTAACATCAACCAACACCAAGATCAGAATTTTCAATACAAATGTCAAGACAGTTCTACTGTATAGGGCGGAGACGTGGAGAACTACGAAAGCCATCATCCAGAAGATACAGGTGTTTATCAACAGTTGTCTACGCAAGATACTTCGTATCCGATGGCCAGACACTATAAGCAACAAGCTACTGTGGGAGAGAACAAACCAGGTTCCAGCGGAGGAAGAAAACAAGAAGAAGCGCTGGAAGTGAATAGGACACACATTGAGAAAATCACCCAACTGCGTCACAAGGCAAGCCCTCACATGGGATCCTGAAGGCCAAAGGAGAAGAGGAAGACCAAAGAACACATTACGCTGAGAAATTGAGACAGACATGAGAAGAATGAACAAAAATAGGGTAGAACTAGAAAGGAAGACCCAGGACAGAGTGGGTTGGAGAATGCTGGTCGGCGGCCTATGCTCCATTGGGAGTAACAGGCGTTAGTAAGTAAGTAAGTAAGTAAGTTACTTAACAATTAAACAGTAAAAATATATGTATCGTATTGGTCCATAAATAATTCTCAAGAGTTACCATTCATAATTCTCGTCGGGATATAACAAAGGCGAGGTGTACATTTTTAGGGTCGACCTGTTCTAGTCCTACTCTTCCGTGTGGGAAGGCGGTATCGCTGTTTTCCTGGTTTTCTGAAGGTGACACCTTACTACTGTCACACCTCTGTACAGTCAGCAGTACGACTTCGCCTTCGAACCTTGGGTTTGCTGCTTTTAGTCATACCACTCTTCAACCGACCTGTCTGGCATGGTAGGTCCTTGAGGAATGATTGTTTCAGCCGGTATAGCTCGATTGGTTCATCATGATAGGCAAGACCGACCACCACGTCAGGGTAACAGCAAAGGTCGGGCAGGACTATGATACCGAATGGAATTATGTTAATGATCATATGGTATAAAAAGTAAAGATCTTAATGGTTGTGGAAGTCACATTCAATACATGAGATTTAATAAACTAAACAAACTTTCGTATACAAAGTCTAGGGTTTAATTACCATAGCCTTCACTGTATTCAAAGTTTTCAGGCATACACTATTTAAAAGACTTAAGAGAAGTTATATTTTCTATTTATATTGAAATGTCAAATAGTTTGATAACCTGTAGGAAAAATGTCTGTTTGGTCTCTCCTACTTTAATGTTTATTTTAGGAGGCTGCAGAAGACGGAACATTGTACAACTTTGCGCACTACGCAGATACACTTTTTAGTAATGATTGTCGTGAGTGGATAAGTATTTTGGCTCAAACACCTTGTATTATGCGGACAATTGCAAATGAATTTCAGAAGATCCTACAAGTCACTCTTAGCAATGTAAGTTTTCCATATCATTTGAATAGCTTCGTATTGTATCTTGAACGAGCAGTAAATTGTTTTTAATTTCTGTATACTTTGATTATAATCATTTCGTTTACCCGTTTGCTTCAACACTAAATTTAGTTCAGAAATCAACCGGTAATATTAGTAGTAATACGTCATGTTTGTTTTATGCTATGACGTTCACTGTTATGTTGTAAAGCTGAAAAAAGTAGTTGACAGTTTCTGCGAATAATGTAAATGGAAGACTGATAAGTGAACTTATTTTTACGTTACTTAAATCTTCCTGGTTATAAGCTCCCTCGTAATCATTTAACTATTACTGTTTAAACCAAGTTAACTGTATAGCCAAGGTTAGGCTACAAGTAGATAAAGATCCATCTTAGGAAGTAGTTTAGCACTAATCATGTCTTAAATTTTCGCCGAATATTATTCTATTTTCAGTCAAAGTATTGCTAAATTTTGAGAATATTTCATCTAATCGAATTATTTGATCTCAATTTGTTTATGTCGTGCTTCTGGATATTTATGTTATTGTAATATATATATATATAATATATATATATATATATATCAATACATCCATGGTTTGAATGAAAAGTGGTCGGTCCCCAAAAGTCAATCCTTAATGTCTGTCTCAAAACTGAGGAATGTGACGGAAGCTGATAGTTCGAAAACAAAGTAGGGCAGACTTGTACCTTTATAGTTGTCGTTTTCTTTACGTAGATCTTTTTTAGAGATGATGACAACTACCAATCTAATTCAAGGTGATATAACATTCTTCATATCTCAAATCCTTCCAAACAATCCAGCCAGTTCTAGAAGTTTATCACCATCCTTCGGAGAAGCCGAAGTATGTCTTATGGGCTCAGTCAATCAGTCAGCTACAACGTAGGACCAGGCATACATATGCATCGGTCCAAGTTGCCATACCTCGTTAGCACAACAAGATTAACACCGGATTCATGGAAGTAGTTAATCTAGTGGTGGTAATATATAAAAGAAAGGTTGTATATAAGGATAAAGTGTAGGAAGGAAGACAGATATGAAGCAATTTCAATCTCAAGGTTTAAGGGAAGATAGTGTATACACCTGCGCCATTGTGATCGATTGTGAGCCATGTCACCTAGAGTCTCCAACGATTGGTTACGATAGTCACGCTGACCCCAACCAAGTAGTCTACATCTACCAACATAGCTCAGACTAGAAGTTAGTGACTTCAAGCTCTGATGCCACGTTTTGGTTTGGCCGCCCCTAACTCTCTTCCAACCATCCTCAATACTAGTCGGCATAGCGCATCGTAGTAATCGGTGTTCAGGTATACGTAACACATGGCCCAACCATCTCAGTCGATGAAGATTCATGACCTCATCAACTGATTTACCATCATTCCCTAATACCCTGTGTCTAACGTCGCTATTACTTACCCGGTGATCTTGGCAGATGCGATCAATATTTCTAAGGCATATGTGGTCAAATACTAGTAATTTACGAGTATCTTTTACTCTTAATGGCCGTGTTTCACAGCCGTAAAGTAGAACAGAGCAAACTACTGCGCAGTATACTTGTCCCTTAATTGATAGACGGATATCTCGTCTTCGCCATAGGTGACAGAAGTTGTCAAAAGCCAAACGAGCTTTTTGAATTCATGTAAAAATTTCGTCAGACACCAACCCATTAGGGCTGATCAGACTTCCAAGATAGGTGAGGTTGTCGACGCGTTCGACTACTTCTCTCCCTATCCTTAGTTCAGGTGTTGACACAAGAAACCCTGGACCCGGGTTTCGTGCTATTTGGCACTCGTCAGCAAGGTGTACCTGTAATCTTGAGGGGACTGGTGCTCCCTGACGTATTCGATCCCGTGTCACTCAGCTTCACAGTCAGAGACGTTACCACTGAGCTATCGGGGCCGCAATGGAATGTCTCTGCCACGATTCGAACCTGGGTTAGTGCAAAATGCTTATAGGCTAGTGGAAGATTTTATAAGCCAGGCAAAACATTACAGGACAGCTTGATCGATTTTGTTTATGCAATAAACCTTATGTCTATAAAGGTTATCAATGTATGCACTATCGACCTCAGATTGTTTCATTGATACCGAGTTGAGTTCTTGTTGTTAGCGTCTCTTTTGTGTTTAGACAGCTTCCGACATTAACCAGATGCAGTTGTTGTTTACAACTCGTTAGTACGCTCTTGCCACCAGGTTTCTTGGTCCTTGCACCAGCTTTGTAAAATTTTCTGATTCAGGGTTCTGCATTAACTGTCAAACTTGTATTTCTCTAGAGTAGAAAGCTTTGTGTCAAGAAGTGGAGCGCTTTCATGAACCCTGTGTTTAATGGTTGGACTGTGAGCTACTTTTACAAGCCATTGTTTTAATGCCATCCAAATGTAACCAGGATTTATCTGCACTTCTAAATGAGTCGTTAACTATCCCGAAACTTTGAATTAGTTTAGTGTTTAGTTGCAATGACAGGCACAATCAATTTTACTAATACCGATCCGTTTAAGGCAATGTGTTGAATTTTGAAACGCAAGATTAGCCTGACTTCTATCAGTCAATAATCAGGATCCAGATAGGTTTATAGTGTCGGCTACTATGTTAAGCCCACATAACTTATTCTAGCTTCTGGACAGGCCAATTTATCCATTCTTCTTGAGTCACATTTTGACCTTGTCGATTATTCACTTATCAACCCTGTTTTTATTTGAGCGCATATGTATGTACATCTTATCCTACTCATCACATGTCTGTAGTTTATTTTTGTGTAGCTATAAATATTGATTAACGCTTGATTAAATCGAGTTAGCTCACACTCCATCTCCACTGCACTTCATTTCTCTTCGCTCTCTTCTCTTCGTTTCATTCCTCTGATTGTTTGTTCAAATCAATGAGTGTAAAAAATATACGCATTCAAAAATCCATTCTCGTATTTGATTTATTTAATTCCGTTATTCACTAATACAAGTTAAGTCAATGATTATATACGAGGATTGGCGACATACATATTTCGACATGTATATCAATAATAATCAATCATACGATCTAACTGGAGTCAGATACAGGGACACTAAAGGTTCTTCAGAAGGAGCACCATTCTTGCTTAGGTCTATACCACTGGGAGCTACTTGCAATGTAATCAAATTGAGTCTAGGCTTAGGTTGAAGAGGGAGGTCTCCAGGTGGCCGATAAATGTATGGAAGCTGGTGCTGACCCGTTACAGGTTATGATCTCTACAAAACTATTGGAAGAGGTCCCTGTCATCCAACATATGGTTAATTTGTTCTTACTACTTACTCAGACTACTCTACTTTGTATGTTGACACCTGACCTATGCATTCAACTCCCTAGCTAGCACGATATCTGTCGAACGCACTTTGTTAAATAAATCACTTCGTTGACGGTAGAATTAGTCTTTTATTTCATTAGAATCACAGTCTGTCGGTGCGTTAAGGCGTTCTACTTTTAGGCACTAGGTCGTAGATCCAAACTCTGATGCACCTACTTTAATTTGAGCAACTAGGTAGTATTACTAGTCCTCACACTTAGAATGGGGCTTGAAACCATATACACTCGTCCGCACTTCGTACATGAGTTGAATAGCATCCTGGTCTAACGGTACATAAACGTCTCTTAACAGGTGTCCTGTCGACCAGTAATACTTCTGCTTTGGGGCTCAATGTGTAATCAAAACTAACAAGACCTGATATGGATGCCATAAATTCCTCAGATAAGTGCATGTGAAACGAAAATTCATGATCGACATGTAAAAGGAGGATTTGTAGTACTTCGTTAAAATCTTGAGTGCGCGTTTGAGATATACATCGTATATCGGTATCGAGACTTTCTAGACATATCCAAACCGGTTTTGTCTAATGCCAGACACCAAAATTTTAAATGTTTCACGAGGTTGCAGAAAGGTTATTTCAATCTACATTGCGTAACAGTATTCAGGAAATTGACTATCCACCCACCCCTACAACCGTTTAGACAGGAGCGAACTCTCAGCAAAAACAATCCATCGAGTTAAAAATTGAAATTAGTGTAAGAAAGTGTGTATGCGATATAGGAATAACATAAAGTAAAAGGTCAAAGTGCAATAAAATAAAACTAAATGTGACATAGTTTTTATAAATTGTATGCGTCAGCGTCTAAGTTTTGTTCATTAATTCTTATTATTATATGTGTATGGGCTGGAATACTGTCCGGACACCCAAACTGAAACAGATGACTCTTTTAGAAGACTACTCCTCGAACCTCTGGCTTATAGTTCTAATCCACAAGGCTATGAAGCAACACTTTCGTGGTTTTACATTTACAAATTGAGTTATTTAATTACGTCTGTTACCCCTCGTGGAATAGCATAGGCGGCCCACCTGGATTCTTCATCCAACTCTGTCGTAGGCAATCCTTTCCAGTTACCATTCATCCTTTGTAGTGTGTTCCTCGACCTTCCTCTCTTCTGTTTCCCTTCAGGACTCCAAGTTAGCACTTGTTACGTGATGCAGTTTGATGATTTCCGCAATGTATGTCCCATCTACCTCCAACGTCCTTCCCTAATTTCCTGTTCAGTTAGAATCTAGTTTGTTTTCTATCATAGTAGGTTGTTGCTGATGGTATCTAGTCAATGGAAATTCAGTATCTTGCATATACAATTGTTTATAAATATTCATGCCGTTTTGATGATGTTTGTGGTAGTTCTCAGAGTTTCAAGACTGTCTTGACGTTCGTATTTGAAGATTCTGATTTTGATTTTGGTTGACAATTGTTTCGAGTTCCGTATGTTCCTCAACTGTAGGAATGTTGTCCTTGATTTGCCAATCCTCGCCTTTACATCTGCATCAGATCCTCCACGCTCATCGATGATACTGCCAAAGTACGTTAAAGTTTCCAACTTTTCCAGCACTTCTCCATCAAGTGTGATTGGGTTAGTGTTCTTCGTGTTGTATTTGAGGATCTTGCTTTTTCCTCTGCGTATGTTGAGGCCTACTGCTTCAGAGAACGCTGATACACTAGTTGTTTCCATCTGCATTTGTTGATGTATATAGGATAGAAAAGCTAGCTCATCTGCGAAGTCCAAATCATCTAGTTGCATCCAACCTGTCCATTTTATTCCGTGCTTCTCTTCAGATGTAAAGGTCTTCATAATCCAGTCAAGCAACGGAAGAAGGAGAAAGGGGGCGAGTAGACAGCCTTATCTGACTCCGGTCCTTACTTGAAATGCGTCTGTCAGCTGTCTTCCATGCACAACTTTTCAGTGTAGTCCACTTTATGAATTCCATATGATGTTGACGATCTTCTCAGGTATGCCATAGTATCGAAGAAAGTTCCATAAGGTTCTCCTGTCCACACTGTCAAACGCCTTCTCATAGTTTAGGTAGTTGATGTGTAGTGAAGAATTCCATTGAATTGACTGCTCAACAATGATCCATAGTGTAGCAGTTCGGTCTATGCATAACCGATCCTTACGGAATCCAGTATGTTAATCTCAAAGTTGAGCGCCTACTGAATCTTTCATCAGGTTCAGCAACACTTTTGAAAACGTTTTCTGGTACTGACAGTAATGTGATGCTTCTGTAGTTCTCACATTTGCTCAGATCTCCTTTCTTTGGTATCTTGATGAGGTATCCTTCTTCCCAGTCTGTCAGTGGTACTTTTTCTTCCTCCCAAATCTTCCTGAATAGAACGTGAAGCGTGTTTGTAGTTACTTTAATGTTTGACTTCAGTGCTTCAGTTGGTATGTTGTCTACTCCTGCTGCTTTCCCACCCTTCGTTCGTGGTGGTGGCCAGCCTGATTTCTTCGATCGTTGGTAGTCTGGGAGCTATAAGCATGTATGCGTGTGTTGCTTCGATGTCGAGTGGGCTCAGTGGGGCTGGTCTATTCAAGAGTTCTTTAAAGTGCTCTACCCACCTGTTCCTCTGTTCTTAAATCTCAGTGATTGACTTGTCTCCTTTGTTCTTGACTAGTCTCTTTGGGTTACTATATTTCCCCATTATTTTCTTCGTTGTCATATAGTCGTCTCATATTTTCTTCTGTTGTACCTTTTTCCTGCTGTCATTGCTAGGTCTTCCACGTTCTTTTTCTTATCGGTTCTAATGCTCATCTTCACTTGCTTGCTCACTTCTATGTATTCGGTCTTTGCCTTGACTTTTTCTGTTCTTGTTCGACTGTTGTTAATTAATGTCTTCTTGTTTTTCCTTTTTTGACTTCTATCCAGTGTTTGGAAAAAGATCTATTCCTTATGATGATGCTTCTTGAAGCCCGACACCTCCTGACATGTTGAAGTTAGTGCTTCTTTCATCCCTTTCCAGTTGTTCTCTATAGTAGTTTCCTCTTTTTGGGTAAATCTTTTACTGCTTGTAACCTGTTGTTGAGAGTTATCATGAATTCTTTGAGTTTGTCAGTATCTCGAAGGAAGGCTGTATTCAACCTTCGTAGGGCTACTTCTTCAGTTTTCCAGTGCTTCTTTAGTTTCAGTTTCATCTTGACAACCACCAGGTGGTGATCTAAAGCTACGTCAGCTCCTCTCCTGGTCTTCATGTCTTCCATTGACCTTATGAATATTTTACTGATGCAAATCTGATTTATCTGGTTCTGTGTAGTGTGATCTGGTGAGACCCATGCAGCTTTCTGTATGTTTGTGGGAGGATATAGTGCCACCTACAACCATTTTGTTGAATGCACATAAATTTGCAAATATCTCGCCATTATTGTTCCTTTCTCCCACTCGGTCCATGTCATCCCCATGATATCTTCATATCCGGTGTTGTCCATTCCAACTTTGGTGTTTAGGTCTCCCATCAGGATGGTTAGACTCTTTCTTGTACACTTCGCTATGACTGATTGCAGCCTCTGGTAAAACTGATCTTTATCGTCTTCATTTATATCATTAGTGGGTGCATAGCACTGGATAACATTCATTGTGATTTCCTCCTTCTCTGTCTTGAAGGATGATTTGATGGTTGTGGATCCATGAGATTCCCATTCTATAACTGCTTTTCGCGCCTCTTTGGACAGGATCAGAGCAACTCCTTACATGCGCGAAACATCTTTTTCATGACCAGAAAAAAACAGCATCTCATTTCATGTGCCTACATTAACTGTTTCTCTGGTTGTTAGAAGGCCATCGGTCTCGTAATTTTTGAATAAATTCCACTTTTACCATGAGATATAATTCTTCTAAATGAAGATCTTTCAACTCTAAGGACAGAGTTTAAATTGTTTTTTTTTCTGGTTAGCGTTTTTTAGCGAGGTTGTTTTCTACGGGATGGGGTAGCTGAACCCATTCCCATCCCTCCTCTTTTACTCGGTCTTTGGATCGGCAGTAACCCTAGGAGAGCTACAGGCGGAGTTCAAATTGAGTTAATTTGTAATTAATTATCCTTATTTAGCTTCCTAAGAAATGTCTGAACATCCTTCTGTTAACAATGGTTTATTTAAACAGTTTATGGTAATAGTTTTGAATATTATTTGTTATCTTTAAGTTTATCAGACTGGGTCTCAGTGAATATATATACAACTTATTATTCAGTTGTTCTGTATTTTCGCTTATCTATTTCGCGATACGATTGTTTAATACGTAGTTAATACTATTAAATCCACTCCTAAAATTATTGTAAACACAGAATAATAGAGTAGTTCCTTGAATCCCTTTTTTCAGGCATCTAGTCGTCGTCAAGCTGAGATAAAATTACGTTTTTCTGATCCACATTCATGTCAATTATGTACCCCAAGTTTTGGTTATGATCCAGTTGGTCTGACATCTTCTGGGCCATCTTCGGGTTCATGTTGTGTTCTAACTCATCACTCTGACAGTCCACAATCTTACTGGTCAAATATGTTATCTGGACACACTAATTATAGTGGTACAAGTACAAGTGTTAACAGTGCAAGTAGTTCAGTTGACCGTGTTACTACTATGCCTGTACCTTTCAGTCCTATTTTTACTAACCATGGATTTAATCATTCTTTATCTTTCACGTCGTTTACAAATCCACGCCAACCTAAGGCAACAGATCATTTTCTATATAGTAATATGAAACATATATCTGGTCAAAGGTCAGTTAGCAATTCACCATCATCTTTTCAACCATTTCACAAATCTATATCGGAATCTACAAACCAAGACATCAATCATGGTCAAATTACGGAAATAATTGGTTTATCAACATCGTCTTCATCATCTGCAGTCAATGATGACAGCATAAAAACTAATCCTGATAATGAGTCATCTAGTGTACATGAAAAAGGTTTCTCAGATGATACTGATAACTGTTCTTCAGGACCTAGCTCGTTCAAAGAAAATCAAGCACAATTAATGGAACTTTTTAATTTTACTAGTGACATGACTAACATTTTACCAACTTGTAATCATATGGTTATCGCTTTTCGTTATCTTCTACCTCAACTTCTGCTTCTACCAAATTTCCAATTATTATATCTTGCAGATCATATTGAGGTAGTGTAATTTCATCATTGTTTTTTTGTGTCAAATAACCGTGTAAACGTTTTGTCAATAATGTTAGGAATAGATAATATTCAAGTCTGTAAACCTATTCATTTGTGAGACAGCTACCCACCGAGGAAAATGGAAGATGATCACTCGATTTCGTGGGTTGATTGAGACTGAACACTAACACCTTTGAATGCCGGCTCAGTGGTCTAGAGATTAAATGTTCACGCGCGAGGCCGAAGGTCCTGTGTTCGGTTCTCGGGTGTGGATACGCACTGCTGAGAAGCCCCTTACTAGAACGAGGCGGTCGTCCAATGCTTCTAGGTTTCCGATGATTGTCTAACTTATGTTGGTTCATGATTTCAATGCTGTTTTAGTTTGTCATATATAGAGTACCTGTTGTTTTGTTCGCCCAGGATTATATCAAATAAGTGAAAAATAATGATGATTAGGAGAGCAAAACGCAATATTCCTTGAAAAATAATCTTCACCAGTAACTGTCGTCACTTAGTAAACCATTTCTAACAAGAGATATTTAGATAGCACTTTCTTCTTAATTCTGAACTATTCTATGGAGTGCTCAAATCCCAAAACAATTACAACAACACGTTTGGAATTCTTTTACTATTTTCTTTATAAATATTATTGAATTACATGCTCCATGCTCTCTATATGTTTAAATTTTTTATTCCTGCTTAAAAACATGAAACTTTTTACAATTTAGAGATATTATAATTTAAAAGCAAGATGATTGTGTAATTTGATATTAAAGTATAGGTAAAGTATATATTGTTTTTAGAGAATCTGTTTACTCATAGCATACCAACAAAAAATGTTTCATTTCTCCGATTCATTTATTTAAAAGAAATTGTAGAGGCGATAAATAGTGAATGAAATTTTTGTTTACACGTTAGATCCACTTACGAATACACACAATGTTATCTTAACATACTTTTCATCATACACCACATGTTTCATACACACTAGAGCAAATACTTACTTTAAACATTGTTAAGATGATTGGATGACATATTTAGCATACAGTTGACCGAAGAACCATGTACCTGTTCATATTCGGTAATTTTGACATTTGATTATATTTCCTTGAAAAAGCTTGAACCAGATTGCCGAGCGAAACGTTGGATTTACCACAAATTCATTCCCTGGGATTTTACAAGTACATTCTTCCTCCTTAATGTGATGTTTACATACCGAAGAACATAAATTGTATCTATGAAGGTTTTTGCAAACTCCAGCTGCATTAGAATAGCTTTTGATGACTGACTGCTAAGTATTAGAGACTAGTCAAACATGATTTTGTGGTTCAGCTTGAGCAGTTTTGAAGGTGTTCTGTATGTTGTCTCTGGTGTCTTGAAAGATTTTTAACTAATTCATAGATCTTATCTCTATTCTTCAACTGTTATTGGTGATTTTGATAAGATGTTGCAAAACTCCAGTAATATCAATTTGTCACTAAACTAGTTTGTCTAATTTACTAATAATAAATATACCTGCAAACTTAGTACACAACATTGTACTTTGTTAACGAGTTGATTTGTTATAATTTACTGTTTAAAGAGTATAGGAACTTATAACAGTGCACTAGTATCGGAGTTTTTAAGTTTTCTTATTTGATATTGGTATATTTTATAGAAGTATTCAGTATTCTTTATATACATGTTTATTTTGTCATGACTGTCGAATTAGTCTTTGTTTACGACAATTAGATGCTTCTCATCTTTAGGCTCTACATGCTCATGCTACTGAAGAAAATGAACGATCGACTCTCAAAGATGTAATATCACTGCTATCTAAAACCCGGTCCACTGTATCCAATGCATTATTTAACCAAGACTGGGTGAAATCTGTCTCTCCGACATTAGCTTTCTTCTTGAAAACTCCTTTTTGTTCTAATCTATATCCAGCTGAAGGGAGAAGTAAATTGGAAGAATTGATTTCTTCAGTTCGTCGCACGCAACACTCTTCCGAACTTCCACTTGTTATGTCCGAGTTTCTGATGGGTATGTGTGAATCTTATGTTTGTAATATTGTTTATTCAGCATTATTTTCAGATGAAAGTTATGCTACAGAATTCATTTAAATGTAATTTGTAGTATATGAGGCTGTATATCATCAATATATTTTGGTCATCAGAAATTCCCTATCTAAAACTTATTAAATTGTAAATGTCGAAGATATACATTTTCCAATGAAGTTAGCGTTATAGGGATTTATTACTATTTATTTGTAGCCACTCTTATATCTTTGCTTCAAAATAGTTACACCCATGTTGTGATTTTCCGAAACTTAAAATGTTCAAACCATGCTGTAGTTTCATTACTCTTACTGCCTTACGCATACTTGTTTGATACACAGTGTTGAAACTATTTCCTTTTTTGGAGATATTATCAGAGTTAGCACCTAAATAATTAACATTCTGAAATTATAAACACTACTTTTTTTTCTTACTGATGGTAATTTTAGTTCATAATTCCTGGTTTTCTTTGATTAATCCTTAGCAAACTTATTTTAAACAATGTACCTAACGATTATTTTCTTAAAATTTATTTATGATTCTTTGACTTTCATATAAATTGAATTTTCGAGACATAGAATTAAGTTTATTATACACACTAACTTTGTGTACAATACTTGATTTCGATTCCAAACTCTTGTTTGCGAAATTAGACAAAAACGAATGAGTCTAGCGTAAGCTGTTGTTGTTGTTGTATCCCCCCATCAATTAGGAAATTGTAATCGACTAAAATATTAATCTGTACATTTTACATTTGATTTTCAAGCTTAACTGTTTTTATCCCCTCTCCATCTAGTCTTTACTAATATATTTTTATTTGTAAAAACAATCTAGTTGAAGGATAAGTGGACCAGTGGTTACGATAAATGAAGTAGTTCATATTGCGCAAATGCAAGACTCAGTAGATTTTGTCTTGGTTGAATGTGACTAGAACGCAAATATATATATATATATATATAACGATAAAATTCACTGTCATTCAAATAACGTATATGTACTGGTTGTTTGTTTCCTTCTAAATTTTTTGATCGTCACCTAACTGTACTTTCTAGTTTCATTTACTGATTTGAATCAGTGCATTACAATGACATTTGTGTCTGAATCAGATGAAATACTATTAGTACACTATCTTTGTTGCGTTATTTTCGAAATAGAATCCTCTGAACTTAGTTTTCAAGAAAGAATCATAGTTTTTAAGTGTTATGTTTCTTTTAAGATATCTTTCGAATTCCTATATAAACGAATGGTTTAAAACTACTTACAGTATCTTATTCCACTCGATTACTGATAAGGATAACTGGAATCGGCATTATTGTAGTTTTGCCCATCTCTGTTATTTTCATGATTTTACATTTTGTTATTTATTTTTCACCCCTGATATTATTTTGAATTTCCCGGGACTTTTAAAATTGACTCTTAGCTACAAATCAAATATACTTTATTATTAATTCAGGCGTGGAACAGTGGCTTACTGGTAGATATGTTCGGCTTTCGCCCAGTTGGTTTCGTATTCAAATTCCACCCTACCTATTTCGGTTTGGGCAACTGGTAAGTATCACTTGCCCTCAAACTTAGAGGGTGGGTCGTACCCAATTACTTGGTGAATGGATTGGATTTATTTTAATTACCTTGTTCAAGTAGTTGCTCTGTGTTAGGTACATCAAAATCTCTTCTGAAACATTGTATTATCCTTCTTCGACAACCTACAGTTTGCCAATTTCATAGTGTCCTTATCGTGTGTTAGTCTCCAATCTCTCTAGTTGGCTTAGATCGTACATATTGGGAGAATCTTCTGATCATTCGTTTACAAAACTCGCAATAAACATATCCATTAAATCGTATTGGTTACATAACTTCATTTGGGCCTTCAGAGAAACATCCCTATCAACCTTAACGTATTTTGCCAACATTCCGTTCTCCTACTCTTATTTTTTCATGTTATTACATAATTTTCGAGATTTTCTTCAATATTTCTAAACCTTTATTCCACCATACATTTAAATTTCAACGTTTAGGACGTTGTTTTATGGGAACTTTCGTTTAGATTAGAATGAATAGTTTTGTAGTAGTTGGGTGCCGAGTGTATAGAAAATATTCGAATGGAAATTGTATTTGTAAAAATCTCAGCTTTTTAAATCAACAATAACTAGTGTTTCATTCGACGGTCTAATCGGAGCTTTTTCAGAGAAATAATCAAAACCAAGAATTAACTCATCAACTAACTCATATCGACACTTTAACAAATACTAAACTCGACATCTTACCATAATTGAATAGTCGTTTAGTACATTGATGTTTTGTGAATCTTATTTACATCCGATGATTATGATTTTCCATTATTTCTCGGAAGAAGCTTAAACCGGATCGCTGGATGGTAAGTTGGAGTTATTTTTAATTTAAATCAGTAGGATTTTTACGATTATAATTTCCGTTTTAATGTTAACGATGTTATTTCGCTTGTTTATCTGCTTTTCTCATATGGGAGGATTAAGGTTTGCTTCTTTTCTTTTCAATAGAAACCCGATTTAACACATACTGTGATTCCCTAATACTTTTTTTCTTTGACAAATTGATAAATTTTGTATTTTAACTCGTTTACTTTCATAATTGTTTTGTCACCCCACAATAAATATATACTCTGTCTCAAAACAACTAATACATGTAACTGAGATATTCAGGTTGATGGTGGAGCCTACAGAAATGTGTAAACTCATGAAATTCTACTTCATAATTTTTAATTGTTTCAAACGTTCATTTGTAAATAGGTAAATAAAATGTATGTTATTAAGGGGAAAAGTGTCAGTTACTATTAGTTCGCCTTCAAGTAAGTTAACCCAAAACAAACTTATTAATAGACACGTATAAATATCAGTAATATTATACTGAATTTACCGTTCGATTTCAGCCTAAATTACAAATTACCCTATCTACTACTTACTTATCTATTATCTCTTTCTATGTATTGTATTTTCTCTGTGTATATCTAGATGGCCCAGTACAAGTAAGAATTGATCATGGTCGTCCAAAGAAATCTGAACGAATTGCCTACCTATTTAGTAATTGGCTTCTATTATGTAAAAAGCAAAAACGTGTACTAAGTAACGTTGTGTCATCTTCTTTGTCGTCATCATCCAATTCAAACTATGTGTTAAAAGTGAAAAAACGTATTTGCCTAGAACAGTTTCATATAATCGATGTAGCTTCAGAGTTCAGTGACAATAATGGTAAATTACGTTTCTAATAAGAGTTTAATGCAATACATTGACTTTTTTGTTTTGATCTCTGAAACTTTTAAGGCTGTAAATTATATGTTGACTTCTATGAATTTCTGAATAGCTCATTGGTTAAGTTTTATTTTCAAACTTAGACAAATTTTTAACCGATGATGTTCCCTTCAGTGAACAAGTGGTGTTCTTTTTTAGCTATTGATGGTTAATACCATGTATTGTTTTACATTTTCTAATCTGTAGATCAGACTGTGTTATCTGCATCAATGGTTTTTTTTACCGCTTCCCTACTTTTAACATAGTACTTATATTTAGACTGGTATTTCGAAATTTTCTGTTTATTATTTGGATGCTTATGGATTCACTAATACATAGACTGTTATGTGAGTCCTGTTTTTGTAATGTATACTTATATGTTGTTGTAGGATGATGGATTCAAATATTTTGCATCATTGATCAGTAGTTTTAAAAGTTAAAGAATACATGAGGGGTAGCTAGTTGCTAGTCGATTCATAACAATGATCTGTAGTCCTTTAGTTTAGAGTTATTCGTTAAAACATTTGGTTGAAATTTCATAATTTCATAGAATATTGATAAGAAAATGGGTTAAAAAAGTTTATTAATAAAAACAATGCTCCTTAAAAATCAAGATTAAATTTAATTTTTGAATTTCGGATATTTCTTCGCTCAGGTGCTCTCCCTAACTCAGTTATTCTGATTGGTTTCTGTTCATATTATAATCGAGTACCTCTTTAAACAAGAAAATAATGATTAGCTGAAACTGATGATTTTTAGAAATAAATTTATGTAGTATATAAATCATAGTGACGTTGAAATGTTCTGGCCTATAAATTCTACTTACTATATTCATTACCTCTTGTTATTCCTAAACATAATCATAAACTAAATTTCTTTATTGGTGTTTGCATGTATAATTCACCTGCGACACTGAGTTATTGTTGATGTAAACTATTCATAATCTGCAGACTTATGAATTAGTAGTATATAACTGCGCATTTATGTATATTTTGCCGAATCCGTGTCTTTTTGATTAAAACTGTCCGAATACCATGTAATTTAGCTACATTCATCAACTTAACCGAATCCTGAAACTAGTGCTTGACTTCAGTGATAAATTGCATGATGACCGTCTACTTTTATTTTTATCGATAAACTTCAATACGTTGTATAGTTCGGTCATTTAAAATACTTCATACGTCCTCGTGTCATTTAATAACCTATCTGAAGTCATTAGGATGAGAAGTAATTTATGTAGTGAATTCTTTGGGAAAATTGTTTACTTCTAAATATTGATATTGAATAGTATGACGTATATTTTCGTCAAAATCCAAAATAATCATGTTGAGTAGAGCATTGTTTTTAAATTTTGATGATTTTCATCAAAAACCCAAATGTAATATATAAATCCAATTTACTAAGGCAGCCAAGAAGTGATAAATAAATAGAGCAGCGATTCAGTTACCAATGGTCATTTATTTCAAAAGTGAGATCGAATAGTATGTGGTGACTATAATTTACAAATTCACGTAACTTCATCCATTCCAAAGTGTAGACTATTTTGTGAAAACATCTTCAATTAATAATATAATTGAGCACTCAATTCTTCCGGGTTTCTAATAATGGTGTATCATTGATCGATTCACGATCTCAATCAAAATTGCTGAAGAGTTAAATTAACCCTCATTGCAATATTTGTGGCAATGCATTGTAAATGCCAGATGTATACCTACTTTAAAAATCAGTTAGAAGTGTGACTGAAAGAAGACAAATGGTTGAACGTAAAATGAAACGTAAATCTTTTAATTTGTCTGCTATGTAGAAAAATTCATTGATTGCAGAAAATAAGATAACGCTGGTTTCACTGGTGTCCATTAATATCCATTCATTTTGGAATACAAATAAAAAATTTCCCACTCACCTCAATTTTTTGTTAAACAAGGTAACTAAAATTGATGAAGCTCTCCCTTCAAATATCTAACTGTATGATATTTCATGAATAGAGCAGTTAAAATAAGTGATATCACGCATCTACTATGTAAAAAATTTTAACGATTTATTTGAACCATTGTTTATGTATATTTTGAAATCTCAAAATCTCTTATTGTTATTAGAAGGATTTAATGATTGAACAAGGTCTATAATGAATGAATAGAATCCCGGTCGATATATAACATGAAATGATACAAAATGGTCGAGTAATTGTTGCTCACGAAACTGGATTATTGATTTAAACCTCCCAAACGAACTAATATCAGTAGACAAGACAACGACCTAGTGGAATAGGTTTTTTTATCCAATAAAGTAACATGCTTATTGTGTATAAACAAATTATTAACGGGAAAAATTAACACTATTAGATGTCACGAACAGTTGAAGATCGATTTTGTAGGTAAATTACTCATTCAGTCTCTAATAAATTAAGACCTGAATGTCAGGGCCAATTTCTCTTTGTTACAATACTAATTATAACTAGTTATTTTTCTAATTGTTTTCGTTTTTGGCAATCTTCTTTACAGGTATGTTATTTCTCTTTGACTTGGAATGTTGGGAAGCTCCTAAGCTGTCATCTATCATGTCTAACGTACAAACGAACACAACTAGTTCATCCTGTAATTCTTCTGTTGTACAAACAGAAACACAGTCCGTACTTTCTGGTTCATCCAATCATCATCATTATCAACTTCAACTTGGCAGTGTACTTTCTGTTTCTACACTTACAAGTACTAACACATTGATTGATCATACCGTTGACTTAAATAATATTGGAAATAATAATAGTAATAATGAAAATGACAAATCATTGATTCTACCAACCGCTGGTGATGCAGTGGAAGCTTCAAACAATGCTTTATTGGAGGTGATCTCATCTTATCCAAAACAACGTTTCACATTTATTTTCTATAATAAAGAAGATAAAGCTAATTGGATATCAGCTTTAGTGTATCTCCATTTAGCTAGGTATTTTTCCAATAAATGAAAAGTATTTCTATTATCTATTAAGGAACAGCTTTTTTTACGTTAAACACAATTTAATATATTTTTGGTCAGTATTTTCCTAAGAATTAGCTCTGTACTTTATAGGCTTTATCACTGACAACGGGAATCCAAACAGCAAGGTAAGGTAGGCTCTTTTTAGGGATCCTTCCTTTCGTTGTTGGAAAATAGGATCACTCCAGTTTCTGGTTGTTTGACAGGATCACTCTATGCTGTTACATCCCTGTACAGTTGGCAGCACGATTTGAGGGTCGGATTTTGCTAATTTTGTTAATTTTAGTGCTACTGCTCTCTAACCAACCTACCTGAAATAGTAGGACATAAAAGAACAATTGTTGCAGCCAGTATAGCTCGACTGGTTTATCACAATCTGTTAGCTTGACCACTACGTCACAGTTAGGAGCTACGATTGGGTTAGAAATACTTTTGGTTGAATGATTATCTGTAGTAGTGATAATATAATTCTTGAATTATACAGAGTTTGACGCGTCTACTTCATTTGTCTTCTCATAGATGTTGAGTATATAAGAATTTCTTTTCTATTTTAGATTGCTGTTTTCAATTTACCTCAAAATAATCTTTCTACCAAATCCTTTCTATTACTACTTTTAAACTTAGTCTTCTACTAATGGCCACTGTATTTTTATTAGGCTATTCATCAATTTAAATATACAAAGCTTCATTTCAGTCTTTTTTTATTTTTTTTTAGGCTGTTTAAACGATATCTCACCTCTCTCCCTCGTCAAGATCTTCCTTTGATTTTACCATCTCCTTCAGTTTACCGGTAAGTGTTCTTAAAGTAGGGTGTTTTTAATTTCTGAGTAACGTAATTTGCTATACATTTAATCTACAGTCTTCCTGGAAATCTATACCGATCTAGATAACGAGTGTCTATTTCTCAATTATTGACCCTACCAATCCTTGCATAGTATGACGGTACCATTATATATATGTAGTGATGTTTCCACAAAAGGCTTTTATTCAAAAATATGAATCAATTGAGTAGTTGGGTAACTCATTCATTTCTTTTCTCTTCACTTCGATTCGGTTTTTGATGAAAAAGGTCAAATTTCGAGCATCTCACTTAGAGAATCTTAAAATTTTTAGAGAGGACTATCTTTATGCATAGAATGATTTGTTTTAGTTACAATTTGTAAAATCAGTCGAAACGACTTGTAAATTTTGTTGCTCTGTAATTATTCACAGGAAAAGACTTTATTGATTATCATATTAATGTGTATTGGTCTTGTCTTCATCTGTTAAAATATGCAACATGTCTTTAATGATGGGACAATAGTCAAATAGTTTGTTATAGCCTACCCTATCATGCTCATTTGATAGAATCATGAATATGACCGATTGATGAAGTTGGTATTTTCACTAATAGTCTATGAAATTTGAAAAAAAACTGTACCTATATTTTCTCTCCTGATATATTTCTTTTTCTTTGAAAACTAAAACCTTTCGTAGACTGATCTTTTTAAAAAGAAGAAAAATTCAACTGTTTCCAAATATATTAGACTTGGTGATGTTGAGAAAAAAGTAATGGAGTGAACTAAAAGATTATAATTGATCTGAACTGGTTGTTTAATGTAATATATACTTGGCTTGTATAATTGTATTATGATATCTGGTTTGTCTTTGAAATGGAAAAGTAATTAGTGCTAAGATAGTGACAAACAAATTTCATTAACGGTATAGGGTTGTGGATATTGTTGAATTTCTTTGAAGTCACGAACCAATTTAAATTGAACAGCTATTAGCAACCTGTAAGTACTGGATAACCCTGGATTCCGTCATTACGATAGAATATATTGCGCAGTAACTAATTTAAACTTTCTCATTTTATCTTACAGATGATTAGCATAAAACAGCTTATTCATAATGTCGTTGACCATTGATTTGAGTAACTGTCGATTTTAATTTCTCGATAGTTCCCATTTCGTATGTTGATTGGCTTCAGTCATATAGATCTAAATAGTGCTTCTTAAAATAAATTTCCTCATTTTCGTATAAATAATAAGGCCATTGAGTCTGTCATCATATCTAAACACATTTGTTATTCAAAGAAGTAATCATTGTCTTATCAATCAAACTTATTACATTTATTCCTATTCGTATCTAATATGAACAGTAACTGTAATTTTACTCAATGCTTTATCAATGTAAGCATGTTATTACTTCGTTTTATTACAGATATGCTGTTCCTGATTCTCCATCGAATATTATATTTGAATCTTCCCAAACAGATGGTAGCGCAGGAATTCCTGTTATACGTGCTGCTACAATTTTGAAACTTATTGAAAGAATGACATATCATGAATATTTTGACAATAAAACTTTGAATGCATTTCTTTTGGTATGTTTAAGTATTTTTATTGATTTATTTTGTTCTATCTAGTTCATTAAATATACCTTTTTTTTATTGAGTTGGGCAAAAGTTGAATCAATTTTATCTTTACTACTAATAAGCATTGAAAATTAAATATGTTTATATGTTCTCTATCATTGTAGAACATCTAAGTATACTCATTACCTAATCCTTTGTCATAGTCTTTAGTTCTTACTTTATATTTTATGCTAAAAATTGAAAAGTTTATAGAATTTAAAAAATATGTATACCTAATGAGTCCCCACAGTTATGTTCTATGATGCAATCAGCCTAATGATGGTAGCGTCTCTGAAAACCATATTGAACGGTAAATTTGAATTTAACATCACCAGTGTATTATGAAATTTATATGACAAAGATGCACCATTTGAAGTGGGATGATTAATGTACTATTTGGCTCGTAAGTTCGAACATCATTTGATCTACCTTAAATTTATTAATTCCCACACAATTGATTTAATTTAAAATCAAGTGCACAGGCATGTTTCTGATTACTTGGATTTTTTTCCAACTAAACTAATTTTATACTAGATCAAAATAGTTAAACTAAAAAAGCGTTTGAACGTAGGCTGAAAGTTTCGCTAAACTAACTACAACATATTGTAAGTGGTAACAATGTACAGTTGATATTTATTTATTTGATTGTTGTATGAGATGCTGAAATTATTTATTCCTCAATCTTCCACCTATTATTTATTTGTTGATTATACATACTTGTTGCGTGATATAAATAAACAGAAAAATATAAAATAATAGATTGTTTATTTCATCTTGTATTGGTTATTTCAATCTTTCCATTGACGTTTAGGACTACTATTGACCAGCCTCTTGTTTGCGTATATGAATCTTATGCGGATCGCCTTAAGTTACAAGCGTTATAAGTAGAGATGGATGGTGGCTAGCAGTGAAGGCACATTCAGCTGACGAGTCCCAAACAGAACGAAACGCGTATCCTGGATCCGATTGCTAGCCTTCATCCATTAATTGTTTATTTCTTTGTAAAAATATCCACTAATTGTTGGTGCTTTAATCAATTTATCGTCACATACGCAATTTTAAAGTGATCCAATCTGTTTAAAAACTCCGCTTCACACTTACATGTTGTTACATGTTTTAGTCTGATATCATTATATGAAATTAGTAGATTTGTTTATTAGTTTGTTCTGTAAGCTTTTATTTTCATACATTCAATATAAGTAATCAAACTGATAATAATAAATTATGCATTTATTTGTTAGGTTCAATAAATCTGCTAAACATAGAGACAATTAGGCGTACAACAATTTTTAACTACAAACGGTTGAGATTCTTCTAAATACAAACGGGATTCAATAGCGACTAGATAGATTGATAACTGACATACAACAGCACTTAAACAATAATATTTCACATGCGAATGATAGGTAGAGAAGATAGGATATTCAGGATAGCTTTATATTCCGAACAGAAGTTCAAAATTAGGAGAGTGAAAGTAATAATAACTATTCAGATAAAAACAAGGGTCATTACGGAAATTCGAGCTAGAAAAGTGTTGTCGTGTTTACCTTTATCATTTAGAATTAACAGTTACTGACATAAAACTAGATAACCTGAGCTCTCTTTAGAAGAACATACTGTTGTAGCAAAACAATGTACCGATATATATATATATATATTTCGAACCAACTCCATGTATTAACATTACTACTGTGATGAACGCTACTCACTAGATTGCTTGTAAGCACTATGTATCGGAACGTGACCTTGAGGTTGTCACAGTCTTCAGACAAAGCGAATAGTTTCTGTACATCGGAAGCTCGGCGTAGGCAGTACAACTGAAGACCACAAGAGATAGTTCGCATTACAGAACACACCTCAAAATGCAAATAAATGACCCAAAGCTATGTGTGTGTATTATATAAACATTTTGTAGTTACAATAGACATTCATTGCATCTGTCCATTGCCTTGTTTTTTACACTACCACTGGTGCTGTTGATCAAACTTTCTAGTAATCCTCAATACTTTATAGTTGTTAATTTTGTTTCTACTTAGTTTACTTCACCTATCATTTTATACTTCCATATCTGTGTACAAAGTATCCATGTGTTTAAGCTGAAGGCTTGTTTCAAATGGATTCTAATGAATTTGAAATAATAAGAAAAAGTGTAAAATTGTGAAAGCTTACATTACACTGAATATGAGTAGTATAAATGTAAATATGAAATTATTGTGTCGTTTTGTCATTCTATTATGATTTGTAACATTGTGTTATCCTTCTATTTAATTATTGTATAGACGTACCGACGTTATATTACTTCTTTGGAGTTGTTGGATTTATTAATTGAACGATTTAATATACCAAATCCAGACTTTACCGAGGCTGCTAATGAGACATTCAATTCAATTAAAGAACGTGATAGTTCAATTACTGTCGCTTTACGTTTAGAACAACGTTTCCGTTCAGTGTATAAACGGCGTGTACAATACAGGTTTGATCAATTTTCATTAGTTTTTCTCTTGTTTTGTTAGCTGATACTAATTGCTTATGAATCAGTCAGTCACAACGTAGGACTTCGTATGTACGTACATCAGTTCCAGTTGCCATACCACATTAGCACAGAGATGCAGTTGTCGATTCAAATCCCATAGTGGTAGAAGTAGTAAGAGTATAAGCAGTACTGCCTATGAATACTTTGTTGTGGTCTAAGCACTCTTCAGTTAACACGTCACAATCCCCCGGTTGTACTAGTCACAGATTGATCTCCTTTGAGGTATGACTGAAAACTGGATAGCACTACTTAACAACTGCTCCATCCTAGGATCGAACTCGGTAATAAAGCGGTGAATACAACCTCAAGACCAAACTTATCCCCACAAAACCCCTTCAACTAAACTGTAATAATCAGTCCATTAGCAGCCTACAGTAAGATGAATTTCTAGCGATAAGTTGTAACTGTGAAGTTCAGATATGTAAAGAGTCAAACAATTTGTCACCAAGTGGCATCAGATGTTTGTCATTTGGTATTGTGAACTGAGTGAAGTTAGGGTTGTACCATTGGGTGCCAAACTAGTAGTTCCAGCGATCAAACGTTTCTTGTGATCTAAAGATCCTGGGTTCGATCCCTGTTCAATGTTTTCTGGTCTTCAATAGTACAGTGGTTGAGATCAGTCTATTCCGAATAAAACTTACTAATTAAAGCAATCCCTATAAAAGCTCTTTAATTAAATCCGTCATTTTTAAAAGAATTTAAATTTTATTCTGATTCAATTCGTACCGTCCAAAAGATCTTATTTTTGATGAAAATTCATGGTTGTCTTAATGGTAAAATAATTCATCAGATAACTTTTTCAGGAAGTTCCATGGGTATAGTGAATGGAAATGCTTTCATGAGTAAATTTGTTAACTGGGAAAAAGACCACATTGTTTATGTGTATAAAATCTTCATTGATGATAACTCTATTTATTTTCCTAATTTCAACATTTCTGTCAATGTATAACATATAAATACTTTTGAAATTGAACAATGTATAGTTTTTGATTAAGTTGATTTTCTATTTCAACTAAGAAGTACATCAACTGATAATTTACATTTTAAATGAGAAAATTGTCCTACCCTTAGTTTGACATATCTAATTAGAATATTTTCACTTATAATCGTTTAATTTTTTTGGCTTAATTTAACCTGTTCATTCAGTCTCTATGTATATACAAGCATTCATGTAAGTACCACACACTATGTTGAAATCCAACGAATTTATTTCAATGAGATTGTTTTAGAAAAGCATATCAACTATTATGGTCATGTACTTTCCGATTGTATTGTTGATATCTCTTAAAGTAATATCTATCTAATACAACCAAGCAGATTTCGTACAATGATGAGAAACAGAGTTGAATATATGGATCGATAACAAATATGATTGTTACCTCCAGCAGTGCAATATCAAATGACAAAGTCTGACCTGTGACTGTAAATAGTACTAATGTTTGATATATATATATATATATATTCAACAGTTGATTGATTTATTCCTCCACCATCCAGATGTTTTTCGTCTCTGCACTAGGCGCATCAACAACAATGTTAATACGTCAATTATATTAACAACTGAAATTGAAAATTAGATTGATTCAGTAGATTTCTCCACAATCGGTCGATAATCACTGAAATCGTAGATCAATCATACCAATACTATTGTAGTGAACAAGAACACGGATGGGCACAATCGAATTTATTTAAGCAAAAATTACAGACTATCTCACTAAATTCTGATAACCATACAATCAACAGTTAATGTGCAAAATAACAATCAATTGCCTCAATCTTAACTGTTCCTTCTGCAAATATCAATCCGTCTTCTCTGATTTCATTGTTCATGCATTTTCGTACCGATCGCGCTTCATTCCTGTCCTTTCCTTATCGATCTTCTGCCAAAATACATTCTGTCTGACCATCACCATATACTACTTATATGGATATAAGTAGACCATACCACACTATCTCCACTTGTTATGGGTTTTTTATTTGAACAGTATTAAGACATCCATAATACTAGAAAATTATAAGGCTCAATCATAAGAAAACTCGTTAACTCCATTATCAACTTTCAGTTCAAATTCAACACGAAATCCATTTTTTCGAAATTACATTTTATGAGCTCGGTGGTTTAGTCATGAAGCTTTCATTGTCTTCCTAGACATGATATTGCCAGCACAAACTTGAGATGGAATTGAGGTATCAAAATTTTTCAAAAAGTGACTAGCATCTTTTCATGTCGGTGCTGAAGTTCGTAGGTTGTTGTCGTTGTTTTTTTTTTTTGAAACTTATTCTGTCATCGTCTGCCTAATTATCTTGACTGTCTTCCTGACTATATCCAGCTCACAAAATGCAATTTTAACAAAATCATTTTGTTGAGCTATATATTTCGCGATCATCGAATTCATTGGTTGCTCAATCTCAATTACAAATACTGACAATTTGATGAAGTGTATGATAGAGTGAAAAGTGGTTCGCACTTTATTTACATACCTCCTATTTATATTATTGGGATTGTCTCCGTCAGTCAATCTGTGTCTTTACTATTCTTCAACGACAGTTTAACTATTCACAAAACTCTTCAATTGTATTCATCGCCAAGTCACATTCAGTTCAGTATTTATATGAATGTTATCTTAAAACTTCCATCGTCTTATTATGATTGTCTTTTTTTTTTGAAAAAAAATTACTTCAGGGTTTTAAATTTCATTATCAAATGGGTGAAAAATTCTTCTTACTATAAACTTGACATATTACCAGATACTGTATTACGCAGTAGATTGTGGGATTTTCTAGACACTGTAGATGCTCGTAATTTATCTGACAATGTGACAAATATTCGTAAATCTCTTCTTGGTGATCGAATAAGATTAATTCAGACAATTGAACAACCTCCACCTGAACAACTTGATTTCGGTTTGGTTACATCATCAGATGACGTGAAATTAACCACAGTAAGACGTCTTATATATGCACATTACCATAATTTTAATTTATATATTTCATTAATGATAAGATTTGGCAATATTTATTTTACAAAAAATTTGACCCAGTTTTGTATCCTAAATCAACATATTACTGAATTATCCCTATTATTTAGTTCGTATGTTTCTTTGTAATTTTCAAATACCTTTTTAATTGATTAATTGATAACTTGAGTAGGTTGAGTTGTGTGATGAGATTGCTTAAAATGTTCTGTAATCTAGCACTTCGTTCCACTTTTATGTTGAATATACCATCCAAATTTTTATCAGTAAATATCATACAAAATCATTGAAGTCTTTCTGAAGATAACATAGTCAACTAAATGTAAACCAATTATTCTAGTATTTTTGAAGAAATAAGAATATTCTGTTTCCGACGTGTGTTTTCTGTGAATTTTGTCCAGTGGATTTCAGCCAATACATTTGCAACTATCTTATCATTGTGTTTTATATATCAGAAAATAAGTTTTTTCTCTTGCGTTCAACTGTAATAGAATAGTAGCAGATAATGAACGTTTTTGATCAATAATTATTTACCATTTAACTCTTGAAAATTGTGTAGTTTGTAAGATTTTAGAACTTACCTAGTTGTTTGCGCATGTAGTACGAATCGCTTTTCGATAGTGTTATGATAGACTAAACTGTTTTCAATACATTTTAATTGGATATATTCGTAAAATTCAATTTACTGTCTACTGTGTTCATCCTTTTTTTATATTTTCATTGAATCGACTTTCGAATTCTTTTTAAAGGTTCATCCGTTAGAATTCGCACGTCAAGTAACACTGTATGAATGGGAGTTATATTCTCGCATTGAATTTTGGGAAGTCACTGGTAAGGAAAAAATCAAATCTCCCAATTTCGAATTATCACTCCAGTTTTCCAATAAGGTTTGTACTTTCATTTTTGTCAGTATCATATCATTCTATCTATAATAACATCTGTAAAATAAATAATAATATGGAATTGATATTACATTTATATTTCAACTATTTCATATTATTGACGTTGGCATTAGTACACTTATTTAGTTAATAGTTATTCAGTCACTCAGTCATCAGTCTAGAGCCTGATAGAAATGTGCGTTAGTCCAAGTTGTTATACCGCATTAGCTAAGCGTGATGAAATTAACACAATGAGCAGTAAAGTAATCTAAATAATATAGTAGCGATTTCAATGAGAAAGACCAAGTATTGAAAATAAGGTCCGAGAAGAGGGAACAAAAAGGTATTTATGAAAAGAAAATAGAACTAAATACCTAGAGAAAGATAACGAGTAAATACATTTGTTCTATTGTGAATGATTCTCACTCACTTCACCCAACCTCCCACAACCACTAATCACACTTGTCACTTGAACCCCAACAAGATAGTCTGTATTTATCAAAATAGCCAACTCTAGCTTTTTTTCCAACCTACTCCCGGTTAGACATACATGAAACACGTTGAAACCGCTCCAGTTGATGAAGATTCACTGTTTTACCAGTCGATTTACCATTTTTATCTGATACTCTGCGTCTAACTTCAATATTTCTCACTCATTGGATCAGATATTCGCTAGCAATGTTTCTGTTAGTGAAAATTATATAGGTTGAATATTAACCCCCTGTTTATTATTCCACAATTTACATCATCTTTGGTTGCTATTCTATAAAATTGTTTATTCATCTACCATTCTCAATTTAACACGTTCTTAATAACTCAGTCAGTCAGTCAAAGGCAACGTAGAACCTGACACATGTGTACATCGGTTCAAGTTGCTATACCCCTTTAGCATAGAGCGATGAAATTGCCATGATAAGTCTCAAAGTAGCAAAAGTAGTAGCAGTACTGGTGATAATTGAAAAAGTTAAGCATCAAATATACGCTTCCGGAGAAAGTAAATTATTGGAAAAAAGTAATGAGGAAATTTAGCAACTTATGATCTAAGGAATGACAAACAATCAATGAACCTGCACTATTGCTTACTTTTTATTTTCTTAACCAATCTATGTACAATCTAGATGTGTTTATTATTTAGCCATTTTCTGAACATCTTATGATTATCATTGAACTGTAATTGTTTTCTATTTGTTCCTGTTTTTCCATAAAGTTCAAATGTTGGTTAGTTAGTTCGATAATGTCAGCTGAACATTTAGAAGACAGAATGGTTATTATGCAACGTGTTGCTGATCTGTTAATATACTTCGATAGTTTGAATAATTTACAAGGTGTTCAAGAAGCCAAGGCTGCTCTATTGAGTTCTCCAGTATTTCGACTAAGTGAAACCTACGATGTATGTTTTCTATGATTTGAAAATTTTATTTTTTAATAGATTTATATGTAGACATGATGATCTTAAATGTTTTAGTGATATATCTGTTGTATTTATTTATTATCAGGCTTTAATCTCCAAATCAAAATGTCATTATCGTAACTTTTTCGAATCATTGCGTCAGTTCGTTCAAGATGATAGCGCAAATGTTTATTTTACCGATTATCAAGAGAAATTACATCGAATTCATCCACCTGGTCTCCCGTTTATTGCAGTTGGGGATAAAACACAACTGATACATTTAGAATTGAAGCATCCAGATTGGGTAAATGCTTCTACATTGCCATTTTCAACTGTACCAGATACACAGGACTCTAATAGTGGTTGTTTGGTTAATTTCTGGAAATGTCGTCAATTAGCTGAACTTGTTGAATATTATTTGTCTTTTCAACAAACTCCGTACAATTTCTCCATAAATAAATCTGTCCGCGTAAGTTCCTAGTAGATGCTGGATAATATATATATTCATATTCTTATATGAATCTCAAATAAGTGTAAATTTTCAATGTCCCTGTGTTAAATATATTGTAGCTTACAAAGTTCTAACTTTCTACTAATCGTTTAAATTTACTAAATGTTATCCTTTGTTTCCTGGAACCTTAATTCTCACTAGGAGTAAAAGCTTTCAGTGTCATAATTTTTTCGTCAAATTTAACATGTCAAGTTATCAGGAACTTTGTTATTTTAACATTTTGTCTGTGAAGAAAATTTTTTATAAGAGTAGTTATGCACTTGATATGTAGCTTAATCATTAGAATGAATCAATCTTATTCACTCTCCAGATGTTTCGGAATTTCATACTTCTGTGCATTTTAATGGGATACAGACTGATTTTCATTAGACTCGTAGAAAAACAACTCACAACTGTTAATCTAATGAGTATAGCGAATCGTCAGCTCTCTATCTACTTCTTGAAATATTAGATTATCATTATTTAGTAACCATGTATTATCATCAAGCATCGATGATACTAATTCGTATGGTTATTCCTTTAATGTTTTCTCTCAAATTCTTAATATTTTTGTTCTTTTGTTAACTTGGGTAAACAGTTTGAAGGTTTGGTGAGTTTAGTAGATATCAGATACATATATAAATAATTCAGTAAATATATATATCTTATTACTAATTCTTGAGTATTCGTTTGGTTTTTAATACAGGGTTTCCTAGAGACATTAAACCCATTGAATACATGGGGTGTTGACAACGAGAGTTTATTTGACGATATTATGTATGAAAAATCTTTGAAAATTCAGCCTAAACGATCTGATTCGTTTTGTACAGTAAGTTCACTTTTTAAGTTAACAGTATGCTTAACAACACGAATGACTCACATTTAATATAGGGTACCATAATGTTAGGTACACCACTCAGTGTTAGTACTCATCAGTTTATCGATATCTATATTGTTCAATCATTTACTTTGGTTTATTGTGTGTCTCTCCTAATTCAACACAATATCTTCCGAGATATATTGTCATTATGATTTCGTTTTAAGTGACGATCGACATTTATATAGATTTCGCGATCATTATCTTTACACAGCCTGTTGTAACCCTAATTCACTTGTTCGTTTGTCATCGGTTCACTCACTAGTTAAATTATTTTTTACTCAATCTAAATGCCGATTATCATGTAGTATTTTTAATTTGGTGACATACAATTTAGTTTAAAATTTTAGCCTTAATTGGAATTCATGGGATAAAAGATAACACTATTGTGTTTGTATGAGATAATTCCTAGTAACTAAAATTAGATGAAGACTGATAAAATCAGAACATAAATATCGGGTTGAGTTATGTGACGTGTCTGAATAAATTGAATGGGATTAAAACAATCTTAAAAGCATGAAAATTCAAATCAGTTATAATCAGTCAGTCAGCTATCTACAACGTAAGACCAAACCATATATGCATCGGTCCAAGTTGTCATACCTCATTAGTACAACAAGATAAACACTGAATTCATAGAAGAGGTTACTTCACTGATAGTAATTTATAAAAGAAAGATTTCATATAAGGATATGATACAGGAAGGAAGAATTAATTCGTAGAAAGAAAGGCATGAAACAATTTTAATCTCACGGTTTAAGAGAAGACAGTGTATACACCGATGCCATTATGATCGATTCTGAACCATATCACTCAGAGTCTCCAACCATTGATTACGACAGTCACACGGACCCCAACCACGTAGTCTGCATCTACCAACATGGCTCAGATCAGAAGTTAGTGACTTTATGGACCGATATAATTTTTTGGTTTGACCGCCCCTAACTTCCAACCATCTTCAACATTAGTCAGCATTGCGCGTCGTGGTAATTAGTTTTCAGGCATACGTAACATGTGGCCCAACCATCTCAGTCGATGAAGATTCGTGTCCTCATCAACTGATTTACCATCATTCCCTAATACCCTGTGTCTAACCTCACTATTACTTACCGGAGATCCCAGCAGATGCGATCAAGATTTCTAAGACATCTGTTATCAAATACTAGTAGCTTACGAGTATCCTCTACTCTTAATGGTCACATTTCGCAGCCGTAAAGTAAAACAGAACGAACTACTGCACAGTATACTCGTCCCTCAATTGATAGGTGGATATCTCGCCTATGCCATAGGTGATGTAAGTTAACAAAAGTCAAAAGAGCTTTTTGAATCCGTACAGAGATTTCGTCAGACACCAACCCATTAGGGCTGATCAGACTTATAAGATAAGTAAAGTTGTGGACGCGTTGGACTACTTCACTATGTTGTGACTTTAAGCCCGGGTAGTTACCACCTGATTTATTCCTTAATCGAAATACGACTTATTTAATCTTAGTAATGTGCCAAACCAATGACGTTCGACCTGTTTGAGCAGCCTAGCGTTTTTATTGGTCCTTTCTGCGCCTAGCCCGTCTAGTTGATTCGAGAACGCCAATAACAGCTTCCACTATGCGAATCACTTATTTCAAACACACTTGGTTTATAAATTAGCCAAACAGACCTCATTAAACCTATAATTAGAAATAACATTTATACAAGATCTGACCAAAAAGTGTCTGTAAACGTGGGAGACGGTATTTAATAAACTGAACATAATTTAAAAACAGTAAATCGTATAATAATAATCTATAGGTCACAATGAAACTTATAATAAGATTATATATATATATATATATATTACTGAATAGTTATACAGTAAGAATATACGTATAATATTATTCCATACATAGTTCTCAAAAGTTAATCGTATTTTAACCTTCACTAGGATTTAACACACTCCCTATCCCTAGTTCAGGTGTTGACGCAGGCCTGTCCTGAAACAACAATTTTCATTTAGAGGGGGTGAATCTCTAGAGCAAATTTAAACGAAGTCACTTAATATACAGATATTATCATTTAGTTATTCAAGGAGAGAGTGAATTCCCTGTAACTGATTAATGGGGGAAATATCATTTTATTTGCTACATTATAACTGTCTTATGAATGTGATCTTCATACCGTGGTATATTTTGTAATTTAATTTTTGTCATTTTTTTCACATAAACGTATCAAATCTCTAATTTCAGGTACCTCGTGAACGTAATCTAAAGCCTGTAGAAATAAAAATCGCAGCTGCATTAAACCTTGTTCAACCGGATCCAAAGCTAACTGCTGACTCACGGGAGTTTCGTAGTCTTCTTCAGATAATTTCTACTGTTACAAACCGTTCTTCAACCGTAACTTCAGCATCCGAGAACCAACTTGTGAAGGAGTCTTCTAATATACCTGATAAAGCTGTAGAACAGACAAGTGATAAGTCAAATACAGTTGTATCCTTAACATTAAATGACCCTTTGTCATCTCTACAAATTTCTAATGATGATTCATCTCTAGTGTCTGATACTGACAAACGTTCAAGTCATTTGAAGTCATTTTCAATGAGTGAGCTATCATATTGCATTGTCTTTAAGTTCATTAGGTTTATTGACTATTTTTAGGTACTTAATTTATAATTTAAGATCACTGAAATATTTCTATTCTTAGGGAAATAATTTTTGGGAGATTACCTCAAAACAAAATGTTTAAATCACCAACTCTTTTTCTAACTGATAATTCACATTCACTGTGGGATGTTATTAATCCTTAAATTATAAATCTTCCGGTAAATATTTTTTAATAAAATCATAATAATAAATGAAATATTGATGTATATTATTAATATGTTTAGTACTTGAACACTTAGGTATAGACTTCCTAATCTCTTCGCAGTGCTCATATACTTTTCACCCTGAAGGGGCAAATAAAAGCTGGAAAATCTAAGACGAGCTTCACTTTCAAGTTTAGTATATGTGTAGATAATAAGGATATTTATAGTATTTTGTATAGCCTTGTGCTTTTAGACACTCTGGTAAACATGATTAAATTAGTTACAAAATTGTTAATCGTCCAATCGAATTATGACACAATTAGTCATTTTCTAAAATTCTTTTGAAAATACCAATATCGCTGATAGGTCTAAGTATTTTCAACACTATTCCAATGTTTGAAGACTTTTTTTTGAAGAATTATTGAAGTCTGTCAACATATAGTTAGTTAGTAATGATATTAAAAACAAAGGAACATATTTTCGTATATCATCACATGTCAATTAGTTTGAATCGTTACTTTTGTATCATTTTACGTCATTCATACGTTTGAATAAGTTCAAAGTGATATTTTGTTGTTATTTCATTACGTTATCAATCAACTTGTACCTGAAGACACCTGTACTACTACTTCATCATCACCTGAAACATTTCTTCACAATGATAGTTCTCAATTCACATCAATCAATACTCTTCCAGTTAATGCTCATATAAAAGATGATAATGCACAAATTGTGTGCCTTTCTTCCCCACCGCCTCTACCTCCTCGAAATAGTAGATCAACTCAGCGAAATACGCATTCGGAACAGTTTAGCAATCAGATCTCAACGTTTCAAGAATCCTCTCATAATATATCTAGTTCCACGTTTTCAAATATCAGAGGTACGTTTATTAGTATGATAAATGATCTCTTATTACATTGTTCATGCCTATGGGGTTGTGTAAATGCTAATTTTTGATAAGATTGTGGTTTTAAAGGAAATATTCACATGTGTTTAGAATGAACAGAACTGTTTCCTCATGTTATTGCAAAATTTCTCTCAGTAGTCAGATAAATCTTTATATAAAAAGTGATTGTTTTTAGTTAGCGGTTTTTTAGAAAGGTTCTTTTTTACGGTGTGGAGTTGCTAACTCCATGCTCAACGTTCCTCCTTTATCTGGGTTTGGGACCGTTGGTAATTTTAGAAGGGCTCCAAGTGACAGACCTTCACATAAACTGGAATTATTTGGCCCTTTATCCTCTAATGTCTCTATATTGAGTTTAAAATCGAAAAGAACTCTCACTTTTTGTATAAAATACCAAATTTTTTGGTTTCGATAATTCTCTATAAAAACAAGAAGTTAAAGTTTCTGAAATTGTCAACGTTTGTGAATTTGTTTGATAGACACTGTCAAGTGAAATCTAATGGAGAACGGTATATAGAGAAAAATACTGTTCAGTTTTAAGTTACAAACAGGAAGACTTCCTGAAGAATGCAAAAGAACTACAGCACGATCTCTTCTGGTTTCTATTCTGATTTATGTTTGATAATGTCTCAAGACACTAAGTTTCACACTCCCTAAGACCTCAACCAGAGAGTCATAATGGATCAACACCTACCAGTCTAATACAGCTTCCTTTTACTATACGGCAGCATGTCGTAAACTGAACACCTCCGCTTTTTCCATTCTGTCTCAGTGTTAGCAAACAGTCAACGAAGTGAAAGAAGCTAGGGTAATACTCGTAAGACCTGTCCTGGTCGAAAGAGCTGGTGTTTTTAGATAGTGCTATTAATTGAGTTGTCTTCAATGTATCCGACCACACATTTGTTATAACTCAATCGGTATCTTGAAACAGTGGATTCGGTGACTTGGATATTTGTTTGTAATATCTTATGTTCATGAAGAAAATATCGGTAGTGAAGTTTATTTTATGTTTGTTCATTTGAAAAATTGACGAATGTATAGGCATTCTTCGTACTGAGATCATATTCTGCTTTTAGTAGGTGTAAGGATGGCTCGTTGGCAAACTCAAGGAAGCCTCAAGAAGCCCAGAAAGAGCCGAAGACATTCCATTCAATCACCGCTAGAGAAACATTCTAGAATGTCGACGTGTATGTTCCCTTTTGAATGAATAAGAAGGGTCCCCTATGTGCCTATTGGCTGTCCGAGATGATCATTTACTTTCAGCCACAAACTATAAATACATGAGATTTTTGTACTATATTCGACACTGTGTTGGGAATAACATTCCTACTTACTAGTTTCTGTCTTTTCTCTTGCGACGTTGCTGGTTCGATTGTTCCAATAGTCTTGTAGTACGCGGCATAGAAAGAATCTAAAGCTCTAGATATAACAGTAGGAAATACATTTTGCGTTAAAACTATATTCTTGCATTTTATAGCTATTTTTTTCACTTATTTACATGACTGATAGTAAACAATCACACTCTGGATGTATTTTCTTAATCCTAAAGTAAGTCTAAAATAAATCTTTTTAGTTTGATCATAAACATGTTTCGAAATATTCGATCTTTTTTTAAGCTGTCAGGTTTATTTTACTAAGAGTAGTTTCTTTTTCCTACTAAACTTTTACACCTATGTTATTGTAGATATATCACCTGTAGAGTGTTTTCCAACCAACGTTATCATGACTTCTACTCACTGCGATATCTCGCAGCTGCCATTCGATATTTCCTTGGAATTAGAAAATTCATCTACAATCAATAAGTCAGCTACATGTGATGATGTTGATCCTCCTCCAAGACCATCCCATCGTAGGCTAACTTCTTTATCGTCTGTAACAGGTGGAAAAAGTCCTTCAGGTAATTTAACACTTTGTGAACGATGAAAGTTTAATTGATTGTTATATTTTTTCAGGTAGCTAGTTTGACAAAATAAAATAATTTTCAGTTCCGAATATTATTTTTCATTAATGATTACATTTTCTTTCATTTTATATTTTGTGTTAACATCATTCAATAGACATCAAAGAAAATAACTGTCTCATTGTAAATATCCTTTTAAAAAACGATTTCATCTAATATACTACTTATGAGTATACACTAATATTCTATGGGAAATTTGTTCGTGACCATAAAAGTCGCTTACATCATACAGTTTCATCTGTTTTTTTGTAATGGGTCATCCAATTTATTAGATAGAACAGTTGAAAAAAGCTTTGTTTGTTCCTTTTTATTTTTAAATGTTATACTTAGACACGAAAGTAAATGCTGGAAGTAATTCACTCCCATAATAGTTTAAAAAAGACCATAGTATGTAGGGTAATAAGTTGTAACTAGTACAAATATTACACGAAAAATGTTTATTAATAATTAAACATACGGCTCGGGAAGTATGCACCACCTAGCCTTTTGTTCAGAAAAATAGACATCTATATATCCGAAATCTAATTGAGATTATTATTATTATTTATTACGTGGAGAATTTCTATTGCTAAGATTTTGCTGTGTATCTATGATCATTACAGCATGTTATATTATGCTTTTACATTTCCATTCATGAGTTGTAAGTTACCTTACTTTGTGCACACATTTCCCTATAATTGTAAACACACTCCATCGATTTTTTTTTAATTTTTCAAACTCACAGATAACAGCAATATCAATACAAATAACTTGATAGACAATGTATCAAGTCCGCCTATTTTACCTCCTCGTATTCATCATCATGGTGGTGAAGTACATTCATCTCGATTATCTAAAAATACCAGTCCAATAATTCAAGATAACAATACCCTAAAAGAAGATAATTTATGTATAGATTCTGGATTAACAAATTTATCTCGTATTTTATCAAATAATGTAACAAATATTAATCGTTCTTTATCATCTCCACTACCACCTCCATTGCCTTCAAAAAAATCAACCACTCCAAATACCTAAAAAAATATATGTAAATATTATTTTGTTTTGCTTTAATAACACTCATTTTTTTCTTTGTATAAATTGTCATATCTTTTGCATTCAACACTACTTATGTAATTAAATTTCTTTTTTAACAATTCCAGGAGATAGATATATGTTTCTCTATATCAAAGATGAACATCTTTTCCTAACAACTTTGAAGGAATTCTTTCCTTTCTTTTCATTACCTTTTGTACATAATAGAGATGTGTGTTTTTGTTTATACTGTAATATTTCTGTGTATTTATTAACTTTACGATTTAGATTTATTGAACTTCATTTTTGTTTTCTTCAATGGATTATTTCTGTAAAAACAAACCCAATTTATACAATAAAGTATATGGCTGTTTTTTTTTTGTTTTTTTTTTTAAAAAAAAACAACCTCCATTGTTAGTATTGTCCGGTATAATTAATTTCTGTCACCTCTTCATCTCTGTCTTTTTTTCACTTTCAACTTTAATTCTTATGCAATGAATGATGTACATCAATATGATTGTGATAAACTGCTTGTATGTCCTTCTGTGAAAGTGTTTTTGAAAATCCACACTAACCAGAGGTGGATTTACTTACCTTAACTTTCTTGTTAAGATTTGCACTGGTTTATGTAACTGCAATTTATTTTTATAATTCATTGCAAATTTGCACTTATTGTATTTTTCCCTGTTATATATATATATATATATATATATATATATATATTGTAAATTAGTTTGCTTGAATAAATCATTCTCGTTTTTCCTGTTGCCATTATTTGGTACTTTTTTGTTATGATAGTCCGTTTTCCTTTTTACACGAATGGGACGTTAATTTATCTTAGACGAATATCTACACTAGATTCCATCCCAGTGTCTACTCTACAGGACTTCAACACAACTCAGATCAAGAACACGTGATTAGCTTGACTAGAACGTAAATATATTTTGCCACACCAAAACGCGACACAATCCAACAAAAATGGACCGTTAATCAATAATAATAAGTAATGAGGATAGGGGAATATATAACTCATCTGACACCTGTCAGACTATCTACATGTTTGACTAAGCAGACAACTAATCATTATCATTCTCGCCTACAAATCAACTTTATATTCTTTCAGAATCATGCAAAGAAACTTTTGAATGCAAACCATCCTATGTTTTTTCCCACAGAAATGACACAATGATTTATAGTACAAATAAAATATGTTTTACACATCTTGTAGGAATAGCAGGGTGTTAAGCTAGATAAATGACAATAGCATTTCTAATATCTTCATGAAGCACACACATATCTGATAGTATTTTTGCAAATAATCAGTTGGCAGTTAATTTTTTTCCCACTCAATAATTCACATAACCAACTATTCTTTGTAATCTTTATCCCATTGCATCTGAATTGCACTCTGAATGTCAATTGACACAGTCATGTTTTGTTGCTAGGTCTGTAGTTAATTAAATTAATTTGTCTTTCTAACGTTAATTGGTGGTCAAAAAACTGCTCGAATTAAGTGTCGTTTGACAGATTTCTGTCAACTGACATATAATTCCCATTTGAACATTAAAAATTAAAAACACGAAGTTCAGCGTAGGGATCTTTTTTCAACAAATTTATTATTAAACTGTATAATCGTATATATATGAAAATTTTTCGCTAAAGTACTAGTTTCGTGAGGAAATGTGAACAAGGAATAACCAAGATGATGTAATAGAAAGATTATAATACTAGATTACTTAATACGGCCAATAATAATAGACTTTATAATTTAGTAACGAATTATAACGTGAATATAGTAAGATGAATAAAATGTTTTCATTACAATAATTATAGGTAATTAAAGGTAATAGAGGTGCGAAATAAATGAAGTGATATCATTAGCAATTATGAGTAAAATAATAAGAATGAGACATAAGTCAAGGGAGAATTGCAGTAATAATAATAAATATTAAGGTCAAGGTAACGACAACGATAGGACGTACTTCTTTTGTACGTATAGTTCTGGCTTGAGCTCATAGATGGTAAGAGCTTCGTCTATTTTTAGGAGTTAGATACGAAGAAATCTAGGTAGATTTGGACGAATCGTAAATACAAACTTAAAATCAAACTGGATCAGTAGAATGATTACAGTCGATTAGATGTTCAAGTATGGAACTCCTAACTGCTTTCCTCTCACCCTTGAAGAACCACACTGAGACATGTTCCCATATCCTAGTTGAAAGCGAGCGCTGAATACGGTCAATGTACTTTGCTCCACAAGAGCAGGTGAACTGGTAGATGCACATGGAGGTGACCAGACAGGGAAGCCTGCCTTTTATGGATACAGAAAATAAGTCCCTACCAGTGAACGTTATTCGCAGTTTTGCCGCATAGAATGTTCTTTTTATCTCTGTCGTTAAGCCATTTTCAGCTTTAAATTCCAAACTTATATAAAGGTTTTTCTTTGAAAAGGAACAACCGGATTTCTTGTCACAACTACTTTTAATATTCTTGATTATTCATTGTTCATATTTCATCACGGGACTAGTACTTTAACAAAAAGTACTTTAACTCTGAAACGAGATCCCTTTGCTGAACTTCGTTTTTAAGATTTCTCTCAATTTTTGTTATAAAATCGTTTTCACTCAGACGATTTAAGTTGACAAAATGACAATACAGTTTGAGAAGTAAATAAGACAGAATGATAATATTTTTGGTAAACTTAATGTTTTAAAGATTTATTATACAGTAAGACAGTCTATCATCAGTTGAGCTCAATTATGCAATTCTATTGTAAGCTTCTTTTAACATAAATCAAAAATGGTGATAAGTTTGCTTCACATAGAATCTCAAAGTGGGAGTAAAATTCCAAATAGTTCATAAGTGCGTTTGTTTATCTTTTGTTTGTAGTAAATGATCGTTTCCTAACGTATTTACTAGTCTGAATCGGATTACATTCAGCGATTTAAGATTTATACACGATTGAGTGGCATAATTCTCATTTCGAATCATAAACCGTTTTAGACATACCTGTTTTGCTCATAGAAATTTATGTGGTTTTATTACAGTTGTTAAACGAAAAAAGGTCTTCTCAACCCAATGGAAATATAGGTTAATGGGAATTACTATAATTTTTTTTACCTTCAGTTTATAAAACCAAATCAATAACCAGATAAAACATTTACAGGGTCTGTGTAACAGACTTATACCAGCTGTTTCGTATCAAACTTGAACTATACGTACCGACCAATCATCTATCGCATAATTCTTATAGGTTTTATTTGTTGTAATGTAATAGATTACCACTCAAAAAAATGGTTAAAACAGTGTTACTACAGTCAAATAAAAGATATTGGAAAGTATAAAAATTACAGGTTCTTGTATCTAAATCCAGGCTAGTATAAACGTCTATCCTAGTAACTCAATTGATTTCAAGACATCAAGCAATAAATGGGAATTACTTACTTACACCTGTTACCCCTCGTGGAAGAGCATAAACCGCTCACCAGCATTCTCAATCGAACTCTGTACCGGAAATTCCTTTCAAGTTATTTCCAGTTGCAATTTTATTCTTTTCATGTCTGCTTCCAATTCTCTACTCAGTATGTTCTTTGGTCTTCCTCTTCTCCGTTTCCCTCTATGATTCGAAGTTAGGGCTTGTCTCGTGATGTAGCCTGATTATTTCTTCAATCTGTGTCTTATCCACTTGCAACGTCTTTTCCTAATTTCCTCTTCAGTTATAATCTGGTTTGTTCTTTGTCATAGTATGTTGTTGGTGATGGTATCCGTTCAACGGACATTAAATATCTTGCGTAGATAGTTCTTTCTAAATACTTGTCCTTTTATGTTGATGTCTGTGGTAGTTCTCTAAGTTTCAGCTCCACGGCTCTTCTAGGGCTACTGCCAGTCTCCAGCCCGGGTAAATGAGGTGGGTTGGGCATGTGGTTAGCAACCCCATCCCGTAGGAAACAACCTCGCTATAAAGTACGCTAACTAGTAAAGAAGAAACTGTAGTAAAAACGTGATACAATGATAAATTTTGTTATCCCTAACTCAAGTAATTTAGATCTAAATTTACATCGAGACATCAATTGTTGTACTAGATAATTTATCACGCGACAAAAATAATTCAATTTCAAATACAAATGAATACTATTTAACAATTTTATTTCTTGTTGTATAAAATGATTAAATAGACATATTTGAAAAAGGATTGTGGACTTTCATTGGAATTTTCTGATGAAATCATCTATCAAGAATACATATCTCAAAAGGTCCCATGGTAAATTTTGTAACTTTACCGAGGGGAGATTCTCTGAAAATAATGTTCATTGAAAACTCATCTGAAAAGTAGTCTGATTCTTTTTCGTTAATATGTTGACTACAACTAGTTAGGTATGTCAATAAACTTTCTTTACATTATTAACCTGGAAGAATAAATGGTCGGATATCAATAAGGCCTCTAGTTATACACAACTGTCCAGGTGTTCATGGAGTGGCATTTGCCTTGGGACAACAAAGAGGTCCTTCTGACCATTCCACGAAGCGTTTGCCATGAAGTACACTTAGTCTTTTGCCGGCATATAAATGTTGTGCATAGATGTTGTCAGGGAAGTTGGCATACTATTTTTTTCATTGTTCGGTATAATTGGATTCCGCTTATTTGACGTTCATAACCTCAAGGTGGGTGAACAAGGTTGCATTGTGACAATCAAATAAGCAGTCCAATTATTCTTTATTAAACCATTGATATAGATGTTGTAGAATCTCAAACTGTTGGTGATGACGTTTACTACCCTGATCTTGTAAGGATTCTTTGTTATTAATCGTTTTTTGAATGGCACTGGATAATAACTTGTTCCGTCCGTTCCACTTCTACAGTAGACACCGGACGTTATTCAGTGTTCGAAACTCCGTAAGTTGGTTTAATAACATAAAACCCGAGCCTTTAGTCAATCTAATACATGTCGATATGTTATGTATTACAGTCGTTTCTCTAGCCATTGTCATTTTATACAAAAGGATTACAAATTTGACTAAAGAAAAAGATGAAAATTCTGTCTGAAGATTTAAAAAAAAGTTGAATTCACATACCAGACATAATTCCCTTGGTGGTTGTCAATCAACAAATGACAACTAAATGAATGCATCATAACACTATAAACTGACATATTAAAACATATAGAACACACTTATACTGAGAATCCATATGTTCACATATTTTTGACTGTTTTTATTGACATGAAAAAAAAAACAATTTAAGGAAGCCTTTCTAGGATATTTTTTCTTGAACCTTATCTGATACACAAGATACATCGAGTGAGTGACTAAAACGTCTGTCTATATAACTTGGTAACAAACGTTCAAGTATTGTTTTTTATAGAAAAGAAAAAAACCTGGATAACTTCTGCTTAACGGATTAAGTTGAGTAGGAAAAAAAAGAGAAAAGAAAAGCATTTGTTTAGCTAAATAGAACAGATTAGATATGAACTAAACGTATTAAAAATGTATTTAGGTCATTAGTATGAAATAGAGGTCGAAACAAATCAATATACAAGCTTAACATTCCAGAATTTTTTTTAATCATTAAATAAAGATTACTTATATAGTTTAGTTAAATAATAGAAAAATAATTATATACTACTAATAATATTAAATTAATTAATTATTATAACTTCAGGCTAAAAATAAATCAAATAATGATTTAAATAATTCAATGACAATTGTATTACTGATAACTAGTTTCTAAATTCAAGAAAAAATTGGCTTAAAAGTATTTCAGATAGGGTTTTGTGGAGATTTGCGTATTTTCATAGTTGAAAGCATGAGTCGATTGAAGCTAGACCACCATGGAAAACCTGGAAGCACTGGACGGCCATTTCGTCCTATTATCGGACTCCTCAGCAGTTCGCATCCACGATCCCGCCTCGCAAGATTCGAACCCAGGACCTGTCAGTCTCGCGCCGGAGCACTTAACCGATAGACCACTGATTATTTTCCACAATTTATTCTAAATTATATTGATTAAGATTTTATAAAATAAATAAATCTATTTCAACTTGAATTTTAATAAGAAAGGAAAGGAGTAATATAGAAGTTTATTTAGTTACTTATTGTTATTTAACAATTACTACTTTTACTTCTATGACAATATGAATTAAAATGGTAATAAAACAGAATTATATGAGTGTAGTTAATGATGCAAACAAATTGTGTTTATTTTTGAATAAAAGTAAAATTTTATTAGTTTGTTTACTTAGTTAAAACTAATATGGTTGTAATTTTATAGTTGAAATCATGAGTCAATTGAAGCTAGACCACCATGGAAAACCTTGAAGCACTGGATAGCTGTTTCTTCCTATTGTGGGACTCCTCAACAATGCACATTCACGATCCCGCCTCGCGAAACGGCCGTCCAGTGCTTCCAGGTTGTCGATGCTGGTCTAGCTTCAATTGACTTATGATTTCAACCATAAAATTACTGAAATCTCGACAAAAATCCTTCTGCTAACATGATTGATTAATGTTTTAATTTGTTTTTGTAATGTTCATGTGCTCATAACATACAATATGTATCTTTCAGCTTATTGAATAATAGAATTTTACATAAGTTATAGTGAATTAAAATTTGGTTTAAGCACACTTATTATATATATACATGAAGAGGAAGAGATAGTAGCAACCAAATTGTTTAATTTTAAGGCATCTGGATAGATTGTTATTTTACATATGAAAAATGTATTTTAGCAAACATGCAACGTATCTACTCTAAATTTACAAGTACTTTAATATGATTAATTAAAATTTGTTTGCCAACAGTTATAAGTGGTATTTATTACCTTAATTCCATTATTAGTGTTCTCTTGTAATACAAACACAAATAAATGTAATGCACCAAAATTCCTACAAACAGCATTATTCAGTCGTTTTGATTAGTTTACCATGTCAGTAAAGTCGGTCCTTCCTCATTTTGTCAATCGAATCTGGGATTATTCAAGATGACTTTACTTCTATTTGTGTATCGACAGATCGAGTATCATTTGATCCATCCCAATTACGTTTGCTAATATACCTATTAACAGCATTCATCGCTGCAATCGCTTTGTAAAGCGTCCCAGCAGCATTGCTGACATAACCACATGCATCCATTTCTACTAAACCCTTTGAAAGCCATAGGCGTTAGATTCATGCAAATTTTGTGGTACCATCCTTTGCATTCACCGGGCTGTATCCCACTTTTCTCTTGATTTCAACGTCCGAGGAGTTGGCAATTACTTTCTTTTTGCATTGTTCAGTCATCAATCAGAGGTTTCGAAATAAACCAAACTCAAAAACTGTTGGAGTCAAAATCTTTCCACAATAAATTTAGGTGATCACATATATCATCTAAGTAAGAAAAATCATTTTATTTGTTATACATTTTATTTATCAGATTTTAGATTTTTGTTAAAAACAAACAAACAGATTTACACATGAGATATAGAATTTAGAAGAGTTTGGGTTAAGAGGACAGTATAGAATGGATTTCATGACTATCTATACATAAAAGTGCATAAAACACATACGTAAACACACGCTCATATATATATATATATCAGTTGTTTGGTCTAAGTGAAAGGATTCTTACTGTTTCTTACTGATTCTTACTGTCAATAAACTATTTGATCCTTCATTAGATAAAAACCGTAAAAAGGCATAAGTTCATAAATAAAAATTTAAAATAAAACGTCAAATTTGATATTTTAATTAACTCGATGTGATTTGAAAATTGTTAGTAAAGGCCTTGTGATTTTTTGTTGTAAATGTTCATGTTTGTAGTTGATCACTTTTTGTTGTTATATGTGCATTATGAGTTGTGTTGCATGGATAAGATGTAGATCCATCCATTTGATGGAATGGGTATCATAGTTTCCATTATTAGCCACAGTTTAATTACACTAAATTTAGAATTTGAATATATTAGCAAATTTACAAAAAAGCTTAATAGTGTTGCTTCTGTTTGTAGAGATATGGTCATTCTAATGTACTGTGAAGCAAAATATAAATAGATTTAAATTATTAATATTTAAATGATTAATTGAAATTGTGTTCAGTGGTTGGTGAACTTAAAGTTCCAGTAGAAACCTGTGAAATAAATCGAAATGTTAGTGAAGAAGAAACCTATCTGTTACTTTGTATAAGATTTATATTAATACATAAAAATGGAATGAAGTCAAAAATTTCAACCAATGAATTCTGATTCTATCCCATATATGATTCTGTACTGTACAGGGGACCTGAATTTTCTGAATTCAATCTTCTTTGACGTCATCGGTACTCACGTGTTAGTTTTTGATCGAACTTACCTACTGACTTACACCCGTTACCACTTGTGGAAGAGCATAGACCACCCACCAGCATTCTTAATCAAAATTTGTACCAGACATTCCTTTCAAGTTATTTCCAGTTGCAATTTTATTCTTTTCATGTCTGCTTCCAATTCTCTACTCAGTATGTTCTTTGGTCTTCCTCTTCTCCGTTTCCCTCTATGATTCGAAGTTAGGGCTTGTCTCGTGATGTAGCTTGATTATTTCTTCAATCTGTGTCTTATCCACTTGCAACGTCTTTTCCTAATTTACTCTTCAGTTATAATCTGGTTTGTTCTTTGCCATAGTATGTTGTTGGTGATGGTATCCGTTCAACGGACATTAAGTATCTTGCTTAGACAAATGTTTACAAATAATTGTACATTTTTGATCATGGCTGTAGAAGGAACAGTCAAGTTTGATACAGTTAATCAACATTTTGAAAATAAAGAATCTACTTTAAGGCTCTCAGGTTTTACTAAGAGATTCTGTAATTTTGTGTTGAAATTCTTTTGGTTGTCCCTACTTGTGTTCTCGTTTGTTACACTGGTACTGATGGTAGTGTAATGCCTCTATAGTTTTCACATTTGCTTAGATCTCATCTCTTTTTAGTGTCATGATGAGGTATTCTTCTTTTCAATTTGTCGGTACTTGCTCTTCCACTCAAATCTTCCTGAATAGAACGTGGAGCATGTTTGCAGTTACTTCAATGTCTGACTTCAGAAATTCAGCTGCAATATTTTCAGATCCTGTTGATTTCCTGCTCTTGATTTTTCTGATGGCCATCCTGATTTCTTCGATCGTTGGTAGAGTGGGGAATTTTCGTCGTCAAGTGATATCAATCATTCATGAAAATTTACCTTTAAATCAATACAGTCCGTTGATGGATTATTACAATATTATTAGCTAACTCTTTCTTCCCATATAACATAAATGAATTAAGAATGTGTTATTTTTCAATTATCTGTCTTTTTTTGCTAAACTATAGTAACCAACGCTGATTGTGTAATGAAATTAAAACAGACACTGTTATAGAATGATGTTATGAATCTTTTAAATAACAGAACTACTTATGATAATCTAATTATTTAGCTCGTTTTATATTCTTGAATATCAAGGTATTTTTCTTAAAAGGAAGTAGGATGATATATCCAGTATCGTATTCAGTATGACGGTAACAACATATGAGAAATGTTACTAAATAAGCCAATAACTTGTGTGTATTTACGTACGAACCAAAGATTATAATATTTATTGTTTTAGAAAAAAATATTTAAAATATACCTCAGTCTGATTCTTTGAAATGTTACATTCCAATCTAATAGCTTTGATATAATTACTTATAGTGGAATATTCACTGATGGTAAAATAAGGTATTTACGATTATATAAATTGAAATTTTGTTTATATTTAGGTTTCCTCTGAAGTTAACAAAATAATTGGTATTTATAACCGTATTCAATATCGTTTTATTACTATTAGCGCAAAAGTGGTCATAAAATGTTTGAAACTGTTTCAATATCTTAAATAGTACAAATTACAAAGATCACATCCGATCGATCATGACCAAATAATCATTGAATAGTTGAAATCATGAATCAATTGAAGCTAAACCACCCTAGAAAACCTTGAAACACTGGACAGCCGTTTCGTCCCATTGTGGGACTCTTCAATAGTGCACATCCACGATCCCACCTCGCGAGATTCGAACCCAGGACTCATCCGTCTCGCGCGCGATGCCGGCTCAGTGGTCTAGTGGTTAAGCGCTCTAACACGAGACTGATAGGTCCTGGGTTCGAAGCTCGCAAGGCGGGATCGTGGATGCGCACTGCTGAAGAATCCCACAATAGAACGAAACGGCTATCCAGTGCTTCCAGGTTTTCCATGGTGGCCTAGCTTCAATTGATTCGTGATTTCAACTATAAAATTACTAAAATCTCCACAAACCCTCTTCTGATAATAATCATTGATTATTATGAAGACATTATTTATCGTGAAAATAAATGATCAAACCAATTTTACTGACTTTTGAAAAGATGAAATGGTTCATGCATTTTGATGTTTTATAAATCCAGATATTAATTATTGATGTTGCATATAATTTTATTCTTAATCTCCTAATTATTTTTTCGAGAGTACTGGTTACTGTGTTTGATGATGATCTCTTCAAATATTGATTAATTTTCCTAATAATTATTGGACTATATATACTTAAAGTTCTTATGGCTTCATAAAGTATTGCCTTATCGTGGATTGGTCGAATCGAGACATAACATTGTTGGATTCTGGTTTAATGGTCTAGAGATTAAATGTTCACGTGCGAGACCGAAATTCGTGGGTTCAAATCCTGCATGAGGTACCGTGGATACGCACTGCTGGGGAGACCCATAATGGGAGGTCAATATACACTCACTAATCAGTGTTCTTATGTATCAGAAACTGCTTTGCAGTTATCATAATTATTCAGGTTCTGTTCTTTTCTAATCAATACAGTAAATTTAATTAGCTATGTATAACACCTGTAATTACCTCATTTATTAGCCTTACAGATATAATCAGCTTAAAAGTATATCATTATTCATGAAAAAATGAGTAATTGTATTGCGACATAGATTCCGCTCATCCGTAATTGCATGTGTTTTACGAATGTATGAGCTTTCTTTTTTCTAACTTATACTCAGAGAATCACATAAGAACAAGGTGTTATTTCGCATCAATCATTCTCATCTAGCAAGTGAACTGATATTACTTATGTCAAGAATATAATTCATGCATAATTAATAGTAAACTCAGTAAGTCGTGAATTATCTCCAGAGAACTTATGCTAAATTACTAGAATTACACATATCGTGTCTACTAATAAAACTAGGAAGATTAACAATATAGGGTCCAAATTATTTGAAGTTATATAACATGCAATTTGACAATATATGCGTTAAGCTAAGGTATACTGCATGCGTATATTCTGATTTACAAAAGAATGAAGATTCTTGAAGATACGCTTTTTCTTTAATGTATAGTTGTAATTCAAAACTTAAATTAATAAGTTATATTTGTTTTTAGGTGAACTACGAGTTGTGAAAAAAAATAATCAAGGTCATAAGTATAGTGTTACTTCCTGTCCCGTATAAATATTTAAGCAATTTATCAATTTGAATCTAAAAATTGCTACCTAATTGAACAATAGTTAGTTTAACTGCCGTCCATTATTTTCAAATCTTGAAAAAGATCATCAAATCATATGATCCAAGCTCAACTGTGTGGTTGTTAATAGGCCTCATGAAGGCTGAATTTATCCATAATGTTTCTAAGGTTCATCATCTGTAATTTATCCACCAATTTCTGCTATTTTTCATCTCGTTTACTAAGTGATATATATTAGCGGGCTGAACTGTACTAATATGTTCTTATAGACAGTTGTTGATAACGCCAGACGCACGAAATGAATACTTCAGTGAAAGTTACACCGTAATTTTCAGCATTCATACACTAACTGATGAGAAAAACAACCGACGAAGATGGATACAACACATCAATTAAATAGTGAAAGTATTGCGTCCAATTCCAGGAACTATTCATTACCAATAATTTTGAAAGGGCCTGGATTGTAGGCTGAGAAACTTTTGAAAAAATTTTCAAATTGATTCATAGTTTATAAGGGAACGTATATTAAATGGTTAGGTCGCTACATTTTACAGATGGATAAACTGTTAGCCTAATCATATCTAGTGTCATAATATTTTTCCAGCAGTGGAAAAAACCAGCTTGATTTCCTTGAAAATATTCCAACTGAAAAGAAGTATTTAGAAAGCTTCTTGATGATGATGGTGGTGAAAATAATATTAATAATCATAGTAAATCTCATAGGTTGGAGAATGCTGGTCGGCGGCTTGTGATCCATCGAGGGTAACAGGCATAAGGAAGTAAGTAAGTAAGTAAGTAAGTAAATCTCACCCAATTAGATAGGATTATGGTTTCGAAAATACAACTGAATATGATCTAAAATTCCCGTATAGAATTTAATAAATCACATTATTTGATATCTTTCATACTGTCATATTTTGAATAGCCTTCTTTCACCACAGAAGTTAACTATCTGAAAGATAAATTAACAAATTGACATTCATACAAAAGAATCCTGCATATTATAAATCCTATTTACGTCGTTTGATTTATGTAAACTGATAGATTTCTTTAAACTATAAAACTGCATAACTTGAGCATTAAAAAAATTCATATTATAAAATAATTTCTTTCAATAAGGTTACTAGGTTTGTCAAATAAATTTATTGAAGATAGATAATCAATAATTGATAATAGTCTACTTCCTACTTGATAATATGAATTTAACTCAACTATCAAATTTCTTTCCATTAATAATTATATTTTTTATGTTTTTTTTGTGACTATCTATTTCAAAGTTTCAAAGCAAGGAGACACTTGAGTTCAATAACTGTTATAAAACTAATATGACACTCTGTCAGCGAACATCTGTAATGGTATTGGATACTAACCACAATCCTCAAAGCTGAACATGAGATAACTGGGAAAATAGACTTTCAACATGTAACACTAACAGAAGGTCAATAATGGTGGATGCGGTAACATTCATTCAAAATTCAATTCATCGGATGGCATGGCTCGACCTTGCAGGCGTGTTCATCCTTATGCAATATAACTTTTATTCATATTAAAAATATATATTTCTATCTCCATCCTAAACGTGTTCTCCGTCATATATTGGTGATGATTACGATAGGACGAAGCAGTGTAGACAATGATGTGACTTTCACGTAAGATCTTATAGATTAGATAGTTGCATCATAGGAAATCTACAATTTGAGAATTAGGTCTATTATCAGAACACTACTAAAAACCAAGTACACTATAATTCTACACATCCATGATCCCATCACAGAACGTAATCAAGATATTCTTGTCTAGTGCAGTGTTCGTAACTCTCAGACCAAACTATTGGTATTCGTTGGTTTACATCTCTAACATCAATCAGTTTTCAATATCGTATAACCATCATTCATTGTGATTGATGCTTATTTTATGCTAAACATGACTGAACTGTAATTGGACGAGATGTCTATTCAATGCTTTCTGACTTTTAGCGGCTACCTACCTAAAGTTGTTCTTTGATATGTAACTAACAATCGAAAACAACATTTATGGCACCTTGATGTCATAATTATCATCCGCTTACTAGTGACTGAGTTTGAGAGGTTATCCTAGGAGGTCTAGTTTAACACCGCGATTACAACAATCTATAATAACTTTGTCTATTTTATTGAAATCGAGAACCAATTAAATTTTAAGAACTATCGAAAACTTGAAAGCACTGGTTGTCATTCCGTGCTATTACGAAACTAATGAGCAGTGTTCATCTACAACCACGCAACCTAGAATTCAACCTAGGACCTTTGGCTTAATGAGCGAGCAATTAACCTCTAGTTCATTGACCTGGAGTCAGACGGTACGCAGATCTAACTACAATCAGCCCATCATGTTTATTGATATATCATAACAAATGATTCAGAAATGCATCAATGATTTACACATGAATTTTATAAGTTCTTGGTAAAGTATTTATCAAAAATACTTTTATACATCAAATATTGATTGAGTATTTCTTCAATCCCAATAAAAGTTTAAATAGAATTATTCATCTACACTAAAACAATATTGAACATTTAATTTATTATAAATGTAAACAATTTAAATCTTATGTAATAATATAACTGTGATCAACGTTTGAATGTGGACAGTTTTTTTAACCAAATAGGTCCTGGGTTCGAAACTCACGAGTGCAGGATCAAGGATGCGCACTGCTGAGGAGTCCCATAATAGGAAGAAACGGCCGTCCAGTGCTTCCAGGTTTCCATGGTGGTCTAGCTTCAATTGACTCATGATTTCAACTATGAAAATACTAAATTCTCCACAAAACCCCTTCTGATCTATTCATAATTACTCATTTAGTTGTTAAAAAACCAACTTCTGTTGTACCGTTGTACTATTTAAACTTGGATTAATGTTAATTTGGTTACTTATTCTCTGAAGAAGTAGCTTACATTGAGTCACGAAACGTCGGATAATCTAATTTTTCCTACTCACTGGGATATTACAAATATATTTATTTATTTATAACAACCTACTCAATGCTCAATTTATTCAAAATTATCAAAACCAAAACTTGGTAATGATACCTACAAACTTCTGTGTTCCTTTTTTACAGTTCAGAACAAATTACTATATATGATCAGTAAAAATGAAAGAGAAATTTAAGAAAAGAAAAAGAATTTACATGAAAACAAATTGAATTAAACTTTTGATCCATAGATACTAATTAAAGCCTTTTGTTTTTAAGTTTATAGTAAAATTAACTTGAATTTTCTAAATTTAACAAATCTATTATTACACTCTTTTTTATTGTTTATCAAGAAATACCGAAAAATCAATTTATTAGTTGTATGTATACTCATTACCCTCAACCAACCAACCATCTATCCATCCACCCACAAACACGTTTTTAGACATATCCTAGCAATAGTGTTTTTTTCATCATATGACCAACTTTTTTCAACAGTGTTCAAGTTAATATGACTAGAAGGCTATAAAACTGTTCAAATAACAAAACAACAACACCAACAACACAATATGGTTCAATTCCCTTGAGTTTGTATTTTAATTATTTAGTTAAAATAGTTACTAAGTGAAAATGAAGTAAACATTCGCTAATGATACTATATTATAATTTCTATGGGTACAAAATATTGAATTATTTATTGTACAAAGAAAAATTGTTTACTAATTATTATTGATAGACAAGTTAAGCCAATTAATTTTTATCTAAATTCTCTTTTATATTATTAATGATTTTTCCCAAAATGTCTACTAATATCTAATTTCCATAAAAATACATTTCATTTTTTATATAGTTGAGATCATGAGTCAATTGAAGCTATACCATCATGGAAAACCTGGAAGCACTGGACGGCCGTTTGTCCTACTGTGGGACTCTTGAGCAGTGCGCATCCACGATCCCGCCTTACGATATTCGAACCCAGGACCTATTAGTCTCGCGCCAGAGAACTTAACCTCTAGACCACTTAGCCGGCATCCGACGGTGTTAATGTCTAACCTCAACAAATCCACGAAATTGCGCGACCATCTTCCGTTGTACTGAGGTAGATACCTGTCTCTGCCTGAAATTGATTAGCTCTACTGGTCACGACTTCTCACTAAAACTCCAGGAATTACCTTATTTCACATTTTCGTTAAAGACAGAAAATACAAAGAAAGATTATCTAAATAATTATTGTACGATGAAATTGAGAGATAGATTCATTTTTGGAAAAACAAAAGATATTTCAGAAGGGAGTTTTGTGGAGATTTTAGTAATTTCATATCTTTGAAATCATAAGTCAATAGAAGCTAGACAACCACTGGACGGCCGTTCAGTGCTTCCAGGTTTTCCATAGTGCTCTAGCTTCCATTGACTCATGATCTGAACTATATAAAAAGATACTTCGTCAATTCAGTAATAGAAGGGAAGGAAAGAAAAATCATGTTAAATGTTAATAAATCTTTTGATTTGAACTGTCTCTGTTGAAAATGTATCAAAGACCGTACAAATACAATGTTGACATGACATAGAACTAACTAATTAAAGAATGTTATTAGTTAACATTATGACTTTTCTCTGTAATACCAAACAAAATGTTTAACATGTTTAACACAACAGAGAACATTCTATGTTTTCAATATACAAAAACAAGAAAAAGAAATAATGAATATGATATTTTCTTGTCTAAAATGTTTTACTTTCATCCAACTTTTTAAATATGGCTTTTACTAAACTGTTTCGTAAAATCTTCAATGACAGAATTTAGACTGATATGTAGACAAAATGAAGAAAAATCTTATGAAATATGGCTGATTTTTTTAAGAAGTAAAAGAAACAATGTATGATAATTTAGTTTTTATAATCATTTAAAACATTTTCCAGTTATCAACTAATGTCAAGAAAGCTCTGTCTTGTAAATGTATATTGAAATATTAAATGATGACAAAGAATTTAGTTTTACTGTTATTCAATCCATTTTGAAAGATAAATATGTACTAGTTGATGCATAAAACAAAAAATAAAAGTTACTTGACATTATAAGCAAAGATGGATAGTGGCTAGTAGTGGAATCCAGGACGCGCGTTTCATCCTATTTAAGACTCGTCAACCGGATGTACCTGCATCTCAGAGTTGATGTTCACTCTGGGACTTGAACCCAGTACAATACAAAATGAATTTTACTTGACATTAATTTGACTGGGTAAATACCTGAATTTTATAAATTAAGCCAATTGTGAGAGATTGGATTAATAGTTAGTTTGATTTTTCTTTGTGTTACCCTGTGTTGAGTTATAATTCGGACAAGAGATATTTTTTGATGAATCAAATTTATACTCTGAGGATTTAGCCATGAATTTCAAGCTTCAATTGGTGGACTACCAAGTTGGATCTTAATTGTTACAAGTTCATAGTGGAAATGAATTTGATTTTCTTTGCAGCTTAAATAATTAGTTTTTTGAGTTTCCTTCGACTATACATTGATTGTTGCAACGAATAACATGTAATATTGATGTATAAAACAGCTCCATAATGATTTTCGTAAACTATAATTATTTGTCATAGATTAAAAACAAATATTTAAGTCATAACAATTTAAGTGTTATTTTGTTGATTTGCTATGAATATACACTGAACAAAAGAAAAAATGTTTTTAAACTTCACATATGTCCACACCAATGTTTTTATCTATCTATCTACCTATCTATCTATATATATATTCTACTGGTTTCCACAAGTTATATCACTGTATATTAAATAGAACGGTTGTAAGGTACGTGTCAGTCGCAGATTTTGTTTTCATGCAACTTTGTGTTACACTGTTGAATCATGAACTATGAAGCTTTAGTCTAAGTAACTATGTCAAGACCTTAGTAATTCATCTGTTGTTAAAACGAGAAAAAATAAAAAGTGGCAATACATAAATTATGAGCGAAAATTCTATTTATAAAGTGATAACAGTGTTTATTCACGGGTAATCAAATCAAGATAGACTTTATCAAGATCAGATCAAATATGAATTTGGAATGTTGAATTGTAAAGCATTATTGGTTAGTCTTTTTGGCTAAATGAATAGCTTATAGTTCCAACATATATGAAATGATTAATGTTGATTGGTTTAATTAATGTGATCGTTTTAAAATGTATTCGATGATGATGATAATTTCCTTTCATATCGTAATTTGTTCATTTCTTACAACAAAACAACCATTTGCATCATAAGACAATTTCAAGCATTCATTCAGATTAAGTACAACTGATCTTTGCTAATACTCAACATAATAATAATGTACAAAATATTTCTTAACTCAGCTGTTTCTGATCATTAGTAAACTATATAATTAAATTTTCAAAAGTTTAGAAACAGAAACTTTTCTTCATAATATTGGCCAAATTTACATAACTACTCAGCAGTCCTCTATGTATTACTCAATGGTTCTGTAACACGGTCCGTGAAAGTAGTAGTCATGAATACACTGTAGGGTTTTGATCATAGGTACCTTCGAAGCATTGTTTGGGCATCATTGTTTGGGCATCGTGAGACAACTGAATGGATATATATATATATATATATATATATATATAAGCTAGCGAATCGACCAGTGAGGCGAAAATATTCATTGACAGTGATGATGAGAACATGAAATATGTGTTTTTTATCACCGCCTCTCTAAATTGATAGTGTTAGCTGACATTAGAAAGAATCTAGTGTGGGTTAAATAAAAACGTTAAATTAATCCATCCAGTCATTGATTGTCCTACTGAGCCGTCTTGATAGATGCACACTATCTTTTTGAGGTCTGGGAGATAATTGCGTTCAGAGACGTCAAGTTAAAATTGAGCAAATTCACTCATTCTTCATTCTCATCTAGATCTTGAGTTCTAGTATTTCTTAGAACATACTTTCATATTCATTCTCATTATTTATTCTTTCTAATGATCATCGTTTACGACATTTAGACTTCTTTTTTATTTGTCTTACTTATCTAATGTAGTTTACCAACTTGATCTAATGTTTGTTTATCTCAGACACTATATTGATGATATCTGTCTGAAAAATCTTTAAGTATAAATTCTTATTCTTAAACTTTGAGTATTCAAGATTTGAGCCGTCCTCTGAATGCATACACAGTGATTATATCTGAACAGTAAGATTAATTAAGTTTTGCTCGGAAGATTCTTATTTCTTTCAAGAATATTCATACCATAATGTCATGGCATATTAAATTATATTTCTAGTTATATATTCCTAAGAAAACAATTTGAGGCAACACTTGTTTTTGATAATCTGTTATCAAACACTACAATTACATAGAATGGTGGTGATTATGGTGATACATAAGTTATCTATTTATGCATAGATATTGTTAGAAGCTTATTTTTTTACGTATATATGATATTTCGAAATTTTGCAAAGAAAATATATTCCATCCTCTATATAATCTGTATTCATAAATTCTTATACTATATAAAGTGTCTAATGGTTTAATGGTTATTCTAAACCCAGTTAAAATGCATCTCAACTGATATAACAATCTTGATTCTTTTTTTATTTCAGTAGCTGACGTGATAATATCTGATAAGATAATAAATGAATGTTATTTGTTTATCCACAAATTTTCTCTTATATATGATTAGCATTGAAGATAACAAACACGACATTGATTGCGCAAAACATCTAAATGAAACTATTGTTGATTTATTCTTTCAATCTGCCGTTCAGACTATATGATAAATTGTATAGACAAATTAATTACGCTACAATAAGATTGTTACTGATGTACTTCTCGGTAGAGTTTTCATGATCAATCTAGAGAATTATGTTTTACGATCAATAATCCGTACATTTTAGGGATACAAATAAAATGTGAACTACTTGTTCATTACTTGTGACTGATTAGCTCATCAGCTGTAATATTATTCTACAAGAATTCATTATTTTTACCCGGTAGATAACATTCATAGATTTTATTTACTCAGAATTACCTTTTTTTAGTACCTCGCTCAGATATGGATTAAACGACTATCTACAGAGGTCGATCTATTGAAAGGCAACTTGAAATAGGTAATGAACAAATTTTTAAGGTTGGTTGCTATTGAACAAGAAAAAAAGTCTAATCCACTCTTTATCTTTGATGGAAAGGTGGAATTTCGACAGTAACATAATCATGACGTATAGGATGAGATCTGAAAAGCACTTATAACAAAATAACCACCTTTCCAGATTCTCTGGAATGAAACAAACGTAAACTGGAAACTTAAGATAACCTTAAGTACTGAAAAACTTTACATCCTTGAACATCGAATTTAAAAGGGATATCATAAGAAATATTCCGAAAAATTGACTGTTCAGATGCCTGAAAAAAAATTCTATTCGAATGGACTTTGAATTGTCCTCTCAAATAGATATTTGATTCTCAGATTTATCAATGATAAACTGCAACATTTAGCCACCTCAAAGTGTGTTTTTTACATGCTTTCTAAAAAAGTGTATATTGGCCTCACAAATAGTGCTCTCTCAAAACTCATAATCGATAGCTGTCTAAAACACAGCAATACAGTTATCAATTCGCTTTACAAGCATCTTGTCAACTCGTCACATCAAAATACTAGACTTTATTTTACAAATCTCTTTAGAAAATTAAAGACTACCTCGAAGTCAGTAAGGATCAGATATATTCAGACCTGTTCTGTATTTAGAAGTGATACAACTTATCTTCTCTATTTTCATCGTTTTACCACTTGATTTTACAAACTATTATTGTTATCTGTCAGTTACTTCGTCATCGTTTTTGTAGAACGTTTACTTCTGATATAGAGATCAATCACCTGAAAGATAGAAATCTTGTAAAAAACTAGAGGATCTAAAATCCAACAAAACGTACTATGGTGAAATAAATAGATCTAATATTCAGTACTACATGTTCAATCAACCAACAACAGTTGAGTAAGGTCAACTCCACTTACTTATAATACATTATTTCTGATAAATCTTTCTTAATTCTAAAATGTTTTATAATGATGTTTTGATAATGTTATATCAATTGAGTGAGTAACAACGTGCCCTGTTTAATATATGACGTGCTGATCCCCGCCAATCAGAGAGAAGCTAATTATCGATCAGAGCTATAATACACAAAGGCCCTTTGAGCAGTCTTGAGCACTTATCAGTCTTGATTTCTGCCTAGCCCAACCAGTTAAGTTCAGAACACCAATAACACCCTCTGCAATATGAATAATTATTCTCAAACATACTGGGTTTATATACCAAACAAAACTAACCACATCATACCATAAAATAGAAAATAACATTCGTACAAGATTTGGCCAAATGTGGCTGTGAATAGGGGGAACAGTAATTAATGGACTGGGCATAACTCAAGAATGGTAATTCGTATAATAATAGTCTATGGGTCAAAATAAAGCTCATAATAAAAGGAACATGAATATGAATAGTTTAGTTACTTAGCAATTATACAATAGGAAATATACATATCACATTGGCCTATAAATAATCCTCAAAGTTACCATTCATAATTCTCAACGGGATATGATAGACAATATGTAAATGAAGGCATTCATTATTGGAAAATATATTCAAGCTGAATCATTCGGAATATTTCAACTCATCGATTGAAATTTGGACAAAAACATATACGATTAGTAGTGTAAATCAAATTTAATAGTTTCTTGATCTGTTTTCATATCTATTTAGTGACTATAAAATCAAACCATGTCATCATGTCTGGAATTGTTTTAGGTAACAAAAATATTCCTCCTATGAGTTGAACATGAATTTCTAGTCGTATATTAAATAAAAAGGAACTTAATTGGTAAGGATTTTCTTCCCTTTACATAAATAATCATTTTATAATATTTACAAATGAAATGGACAAGTATATTTAAAAGATTTAATAGATATTATCAATTTAAATACTCTTTTGGAGAGAGTGATATCATGGAAGTAATTATGTAGGTTCACCAACAAATAGTGAAGAGAGAGAGCTCCACACTTGCTCATCTAATTTATATGGAACATCAAGTAGAAGTTTTATTATTTACTGTTAAAATAACAAAACTATATATATTTGTAAGCACTACATTACGGATATATATATATATACTCAAAAGAGGTAATAACCATCTCTTCTTTCCAAACAGTAACCAACCTACATTCTATTGAACATGGATCTATTTAATTTAAATCAAAAATAAGACAGAATCGTTAACAATGAAAACTTACAATCTTCAACAAATCAACTTTTATTTTATATTATGACTTCATTTTCTTTTATTCTATAGCAAAAATGATTTGAAAGACTTCCATTAATTTTGTTAAATATATTCATATTTATGAATATTGATTTTTAGTTGATAAATTACATTGTAACTATGAGTTATATCGGATAAAAAGATTAATCATTTATTATAAGACAAAGATTTCTTCATCTTCTACATGTATGTTCGTGTGGGGGTAAAAGCATAGAATACTATCAAAAGGGGAGGAGACTAGTTTTCTAGTCAACCAAAACATAACATAGAACGGATTAATCATTAATGTTTTCATTCATAAGTGCTTTTTTACACTGTAGATAGGTTACATTTAAGAGTTGATCATCATTTCATTTAAAAAATTAATAAGCTAATTATTTTCTTTTTCTTGAATTACTAGTAGTAACACAAAATATAATTTACAAATCATCCCATCCATTCCCGACAGAATCGAAATTGTTGTCATTCATTTTTGCTTATCAAAAAGATAATGAAAGGAATACGAACAAAAATGTTCTCAAAGTTTGGGCTGATTGAAACAGTTCCGATAATTTCGTTTAATCATAATAGCTAGAAAATGTATTTATATTCGTGGAATATTTTTTTAAAATATTTGATGAAAAGTGACTGATTTCATGGACGTTTATCAACTATTGTTGATTGGATCCCATCGATTACTCGGATATCATACTTTATATATATATATATATATATATATATATATATATATATATACTTAACTCCGCCTGTAGCTCCTCCAGGGGCTACTGCCGGTCCCAAGCCCGGGTAAAGGAGGAGGGTTGGGCATGGGGTTAGCGACCCCATCCCGTAGAAAATCAACTCGCTAAAAAAACGCTAACCAGAAAAAATCATTCAAACCATTCAAACTCTGCCCTGGGAGTAGAAGGAAAAATGACATCTCATGATGAAAGCCGAGTTCCTTCGGAAGTCATGAGGCCGATGCACCTTCTTACAACCAGAGCGACAATTTTTATAGGTACATGGAATGTCCGGACAATGTGGGAGACCGGCAGAGTCTTCCAAATTTCTGCGGAAATGAGGAAATACAACCTGGAAGTGCTTGGAATCAGTGAAACACATTAGACGCAGGTTGGACAACAACGACTGTCTTCAGGGGAACTTCTGTTATACTCCGGTCATGAAGAAGAAAATGCCCCACATACACAAGGAGTGGCACTGATGCTGTCTAGAAAAGCACAAAATGCACTTATAGGATGGGAATCTCATGGACCGAGGATCATCAAAGCCTCCTTCAAAACAAAGAGAGAGGGCATTACAATGAACATCATCCAATGCTATGCGCCGACCAACGACTACGATGAAGACGCTAAAAACCAATTCTACGATAGGCTGCAGTCAATCTTCGAGAAGTGCCCAACCAAGGACCTGACCATTCTAATGGGAGATTTCAATGCCAAGGTTGGAAAGGACAACACTGGATACGAAGACGTCATGGGACAACATGGACTGGGAGGAAGGAACGAAAACGGTGAGAGATTTGCAAACCTATGTGCCTTCAAGAAACTGGTCATAGGTGGCACCATATTCCCACACAAAAACATACACAAAGCCACTTGGATTTCACCGGATCACACTACACACAATCAAATCGACCATGTCTGCATCAACAAAAAGTTCAGGAGGACGATGGAGGATGTGAGAACCAGAAGAGGAGCTGATATAGCATCCGATCACCATTTGCTGGTCGCCAAGATGAAACCAAAACTCAAGAAGCACTGGACAATGGCGCGGACAACATCACAAAAGTTTAACACGGCCTTTCTTCGAGATGCTGACAAACTCAACGAATTTAACATAGCCCTCAGCAACAGGTTCCAGGCCTTTCATGACCTACTCAATGGAGAGGGAACCACCATAGAGAGCAGCTGGAAAGGTATCAAGGAGGCAATCGTTTCAACATGTCAGGAGGTTCTGGGCCAAAAGAAGCACCATCACAAGGAATGGATCACTGTTGGTACACTGGATAAAATTGAAGCAAGGAGGAACAAGAAGGTAGCAATCAATATCAGCCGAACAAGAGCAGAAAAAGCCAAGGCACAAGCCGAATACACAGAGGCAAACAAGCAAGTGAAGAGGAGCATCAGGACCGACAAACGTAAATATGTGGAAGATTTAGTGATGACAGCGGAAAAGGCTGCAAGAGAGGGAAACATGAGACAACTGTATGATACAACAAAGAAACTTGCTGGAAATTACCGTCAACCAGAAAGACCAGTGAAAAACAAGGAAGGCGAAGTAATCAACGATATTGAAGAACAACGAAACAGGTGGGTAGAACACTTCAAGGAACTCTTGAATCGACCAGCTCCACTGAACCCACCCAACATCGAAGCAGCACCCACAGACCTCCCAATCGATATTGGCCCACCAACAATTGAAGAGATCAGCATGGCCATTAGACAAATCAAGAGTGGCAAAGCAGCGGGACCAGACAACATCCCGGCAGAGGCACTGAAAGCAAATGTAACAGCAACTGCCAAGATACTCCACATCCTCTTCAGTAAGATTTGGGACGAAGAACATGTACCAACAGACTGGAAAGAAGGACTTCTCATCAAGATACCAAAGAAAGGCGATCTGAGCAAGTGCGACAACTACAGGGGCATCACTCTCCTCTCAATACCAGGAAAAGTCTTCAACAGAGTATTGTTAAACAGGATGAAGGATTCCGTGGACGCTCAACTTCGAGATCAACAAGCTGGATTTCGTAAGGATAGATCGTGCACAGATCAAATCGCAACTCTACGTATCATTGTGGAACAATCAATCGAATGGAATTCATCACTGTACATCAACTTCATCGACTACGAGAAGGCATTTGATAGCGTGGACAGGACGACACTATGGAAGCTTCTTCGACACTACGGCGTGCCTGAGAAGATAGTCAACATCATACGGAACTCCTATGATGGACTAAACTGCCAAATCGTCCACGGAGGACAACTCACCGACTCGTTCGAGGTAAAGACCGGTGTTAGGCAAGGTTGCCTACTCTCACCCTTTCTCTTTCTCCTGGTGATCGACTGGATTATGAAGACGTCAACATCTGGAGGAATGCACGGGATACAGTGGACAGGCAGGATGCAGCTTGACGATTTAAACTTCGCGGATGATCTGGCTCTTCTATCACAAACGCAGCAACAAATGCAGGAGAAAACGACCAGTGTAGCAGCAGCCTCAGCAGCAGTAGGTCTCAATATAAACAAAGGGAAAAGCAAGACTCTCCGATACAATACAATATGCACCAATCCAATTACACTTGACGGAGAAGCTTTGGAGGATGTGGAAATCTTTACATATCTGGGCAGCATCATTGATGAACACGGTGGATCAGATGCAGATGTGAAGGCGCGGATCGGCAAAGCAAGAGCCGCATACCTACAGCTGAAAAACATCTGGAGCTCAAAACAATTGTCAACCAACACCAAGGTTAGAATTTTCAATACAAATGTCAAGACAGTTCTTCTGTATGGGGCAGAGACGTGGAGAACTACGAAAGCCATTATCCAGAAGATACAAGTGTTTATTAACAGCTGTCTACGCAAGATACTTCGGATCCGATGGCCAGACACTATCAGCAACAAGTCACTGTGGGAGACAACAAACCAGATTCCAGAGGAGGAAGAAATCAGGAAGAAGCGCTGGAAGTGGATTGGGCACACTTTGAGGAAATCACCCAATTGTGTCACAAGACAAGCCCTCACATGGAATCCTGAAGGTCGAAGGAAAAGAGGAAGACCAAAGAACACATTACGCCGAGAAATAGAGATAGACATGAGAAGAATGAACAAGAACTGGAAAGAACTAGAAAAGAAGGCCCAGGACAGAGTGGGTTGGAGAAAGCTGGTCGGCGGCCTATGCTCCATTGGGAGTAACAGGCGTAAGTAAGTAAGTAAGTATATATACTTAGACTTTTGTCGACGGTTGCTCAAAAATGATATTGGGTCTTTCATGAGACTTATTTGTTATCAAATTTGCTCGAATGAAATCCAGGGGAGTCGTGCAATTTATCATGATTATGAGACATGATTACATGTTTGATTAAATAAATTGGTTACTGTCTATCAGTTAATATTTACTTCATACTAATTGTATAATTACCCATTGATAAACAATGAAACAAATATAACATATATGATCATTATTAAGAGTTATAGTTATCCTGAAGTGAAATCAGATCATTCTTTTCCAGTATATGCTCATCCTGTGCAAACTGACTTGATACATCTTTTCTCGTTACAAGTTTAAAAGTATAGATAGATTGTAGCTAGCAGAGGAGTACAAGATGAAACTGGTTACATCGAAGTAGTTTACATGAAATGTACGTATGCCAACAGAGATTGATCATGAATACTAACAGTGGAATGATTCAAACCCTTACTAATAACAGTATAACCAGCACATCCATTTGGCTGGAACCAGTAGCTCAGTGGATAAAAGTTTGGCTTTTGAATTGAGAGATATTAGGTGAGGGGTCTAATATAAACATCAACATCGACATATATGTACATCCATCATAGTACTAAATATGTTGAAATTCTTGTCTTAGATTGCACTGTTAGTCACAACCCACTTATTCTATAAAAGATGACTAATCGATAAAAAATCAATGTAATTGCTAGTCATCTTTTATTTTGCTTTTTCCACCTCTGAAAATCAGTTTTACTAAATTTATAAACCAACAATAAACTTACTTTATTACTGTTTCATTTTACCAAAAAAATCACTTTCATAGTGGAATTTTATTCTATATTTTTATGTCGTTCTAATTTTGATTAGATGAATTCCTAATGTTTCATTGAGTTATCCTGTCCCATGGAATTCAATTATATGTGCAATGAGATAGCTATGACTGTAAACATCAGATGGCCAACAGTAAAACAACTGATGTTAGATTCATGAATTCTTAATTTATTCAAATTCAACTATTTAAAAGTATCCTACTCACCATAAGCCCTTAAGGTTTTTTTATTGATTCTCCAAATGACATCAAACTAAGCTCATAAACGTTTTCATCTATATAAACCAGTTAACGAAATAAATAATTGCTCTTTTAACACTATTACCTATATAAAACAAAAAAAACCCCAACGTTCCTCTATATAAGCTTAACAAGTAAACATACAACTTATATTTTTGTATTTATTGTTGCATAGGTAGAAAAATCTTGTTAGAAAAGAAGATATATATATATGTATATATAAGTAATTAGATGTTTGATAGTCTGTAGAAAACTAATAATTGTTGATCCACAAGTTGAACCAAATTTCAGTGTAACGCAATGAGCGCATTTTTTGTTTTTAAATCTATCAATAAACTATCAAAAATTAAATGTTGAAAATAAAAAATGAAATTGAAGAAAATAAAAACAATATGAAGAAAGAGTAAAGGATACATATATAGATATGATATCTGCATTTTCATCTCCAATAAAGAATATTATGTAAATTGACTGAAAAAAAAAGAAAAGTGTAAATGACTAGAATTGATAGATACTGGTTAACTGAGACGAAATGGTCAATATACATAAAGATAATGATTGAATGATCTTGTCTAGTTAAACTTGTACACCATCAAATGATCCATGTTAAATTAAGTAAGTAAGTAAGTAAGTAAGTAGGTATGTAGGTAGATGAATTTATTAAAAAATAAACTAAACAGTGGTCCATATATTAAATTAGAGAATAATTAGAAAACAATTTATATATATATATATATATATATATATAATGCTATACAGAAGGGAAATGAATACATTTTCTGTTGACCAGCACATCTTAAATCATTATCATCACCATTGTTATATGTTGATTTGGTAAACAGATTTCAATTGGAACCCAATACAGAACTGCAATAATTTGAGCTATCATCTTTCAGATGAAGTGGAGGCCTGTCAATGGAATGAAAATTATGGGAAATTTTTTTGAAAAGATGTATGACAAAAATTTTGCTACAGAAAAAAATATTTAAGTTTTAACCATAAAAACTGCTAACTACTGTATAATCTAATAGGTAAACAGTTAATAAGTTTATAATCCCTGTACAAATTTTAAATTTGTTTAGTTCATTGTAAATTGAACTGAACACAGAGTGAGAAAACATTAGACGTTTTAGACACCTTTCTATAACATTGATTTATGATCATTTGGCAGTTGCTTAGTCCAACTGGCAACAAATATACTTCACTACAATTCCTATGTTATTTACTTTTTAGAAAAACGAATGTTTAGAACGAGTATATGAAATTAACACTATCGTTACTGTGATAGTAAGTCACTACTATCAAATAAATTGGCACAGGTTATTGAGTAATTTGATATGATAAAATATGTTTCTTAGTATTATATAGTTCAAATCATGAGTCGATTGAAGCTAGACCACCATGGAAAACCTGAAAGCACTGGACGGCCGTTTTGTACTATTATGGGACTCCTCAGCAGTTAGACATTAAGTTAGACATTAACACCGTTAAATGCCGGCCAGTGGTCTATCGGTTGAGTGCTCTGGCGCGAGACTGGTAGGTCCTGGGTTCGAATATCGTAAGGCGGGATCGTGGATGCACACCGCTGGGGAGGCCATAATGGGACGAAACGGCCGTACAGTGCTTCCAGGTTTTCCATGATGGTATAGCTTCAATTGACTCATGCTTTCAACTATGAAAAATACTGAAATCTCCGCAAAACCCCTTCTGAGTATTATATAGATTTGATCTTTAGAATTTTTCTTTATAATGTTATGTAAAATTACATGTCATGTATCGATTCAATATGCATACTTAATAAAACACCTCACTAAATGTTTCATTTCTGGTTCGAACAGTCACTAGGGATTTACAAAATATATTGAGAAGTAAATAAGTTATATTTAAGTAAACAATGCATATTTATTAAATGAGTGTAAAATTTTATTTGTCTTCATTTAAAAACCGTGTTTCTGTTATTTACTTTGAAAATATCTATTGAACATTGTGTACTACCACTACTACTGGGAACAGTTTTCTCTGTGTTGTCTTTTATTTGAACTTTAATTGATTCGTGAAACTGTTGACTGTTGTTTATTTCCTACATGAAAGTAATAATCCAACAAATTATCATTATTTATAAGTATATCTACAATGAAAGGATTAAATTGGATAGTAAAACATATGTAAATCAGTAGAATAGATATTGTTTTTAAAAGCAGTTCAAATGGAAGATCTGATATGAAAAGAAAAGCAATGGGATTAAGGTGATATTGAATTACACGAATTTGAAATTTGTTAAGTTCATCTTAGCAGAAAATATTTAATCCTTTTAATTGAAACTTACGTGAGAGAACTATATCGAAATGAAACAACAGTTGTTCTATTAACTTTTAAATGAATCGACAATTACCACTCTCTCATTCTTCATTTATATACATATATATATCATATTTTATATTGGACGTTTTCGTTACATTTAAGGAAAGAAATTGAACGAAATGTAGATATATAATGTAAATAATTCAAATAATATCAGAATGGATGCCGGCTCAGTGGTCTAGTGGTTAAATGTTCGTGCTTGAGACCAAAGGTCCTGGGTTCGAGTCCTACGGGCAGGACCGTGAATGTGTACTGCTGACGAGTTTCAAACTAGAACGAAACAGCCCTCCAGTGCTTTTAGGTTTTCAATGGTGGGCTAACTTAGACTGAATTATGAATTCAACTATTAAAAATACAAATAATAGTTGTTTAGTAGGTTTTATTTTAAACATCAAAAAATATTTAAAAATTAAAAATATTAAGGTTGAACTTGATATCTATTGTATAGGTGATAAGTCACAGTGATTATGAATTAAAATCATTTATGCCCTATTTATTGTATAATCCACCTTAATATGAGTCCACAAATTCACTTATGGAAATTAATAAAATTCAACTAGATTCTTTTTCAGTTTCAAGAAAAGAATTATATTATAAACAGATTTTCTGTTATTAAATAACTTAAGGGAGAGAGAAAATCAAAAGGAAAGGTAGAATACTTTGATGATTCTATACACCTGATAAATAACTATGAACAATGGTTTGTAAGAGAAAAGGTCATACGACTAGGTAAAGACTCAACATCGTATAAAAATAATGAAAACTACTATTTTGATTTATCGAGTATTCACAAATTCTTGTTTTGCTTCATATCATAAATTACCGATAAAAATGAGAGTATAAGCAAAGATGGATGGTGCCTAGTAGTGAAATACAGGAAGCACGTTTTGTCTTTTTTAAGAATCTTCAACTGGATGTATCTGCATCCTGGAGTTGATGTTCGCTCCGGGGCTCCGGAATGAAAGTACATCCAGCTGACGAGTCCCAAATACGACGAATCGCGTGTCCTGGATTCCACTACTAGCCACTATCCATCTTTGCTTATAAAGTTTGTGACTTAAGGCAGTATCGAGGAAATCTGTACAGGATGCACATATGCCAATAAGAGACTGGTAAACTGCACTCCTAAACATCAAATGGAAGGTTCAAAAAAACAATACAAAAAGTGATAATTATGTATACATATATATTTTTTTCATAAATATCCACTAATTATTTGTTATTTCTGATGGAAAGTTAACATACTACTTATAAATTGGTTGATATTTTAGATAGTGTATATTGATGTACCTAGTTCGGTAATGTATACTTAGGAAATAATAAATATTTCAGTTATTAAAATCACTGTAAAACCATAAGCCTTGAACGAGAAAAGCTGAGATTTGTAAGACATAGTGACGATGGTAAAAATTCATGACGGGTGACGATTTAATTGATTTTCAGGGAACAATATAATCACCACTTTAACGAAATACACTCACTTATGTATCGATTTTATTTTCAGTTGGTGATTAGACAGTGAATATCATAGAGTGAACCTTTCATTGAATTAATACTAAACGAAAACTGCATATTATACTGAACGAATATCACACTGAAATAAAATGAATGTTAAACTGAATTGAAATATATTCCTCCTTTTTATTCCTTCCCAACGGTTAAGCAATTTGTTATTTTATAAGTTTCGAAACATGACTTATAACATCTATCGACAACTTTTGACTTATGTTGACCTATTCGGTTCACAGAAATTTAATCTGTTCTGCGAAATAGTGGTCATACAAATACATCGTTTTTGACATGAAAAACTTTTAGACTGTAAAATAAGAACTTCATACAGGAAAGTAGTGGAGCTAACCTTTAAGCTTATCCACATCAATCAAAATATATTGTCGGTTATTAACTGACCGAAATGCTCAAAAAGAGTCTTCGGTTAGATTATGTGTGATATTGAGTGCTTATAATATTGAGTTGTTATTATTTAAGATTTTGTAGTTAATTTCTTCTCGTTTATAAGAATATATGAATTATTAGGATATGCTTTAGACGAGATATCATGACAGATTTTGACGTAAATAAAAATAAAATTTATTTACGTAATAAATCAACCAATCAGTAACAGTGTGATTCGGTAAGCAAACGCGATATCTCCTATGCAAAAACCGATAATAACTAAGCTTTTATTATTTAACTCGTATTTTCAAATACACTGAAGACCACCAGAGAAAAAAGTGACGTCAATGAGTAGTTAAAAACAGATATTAGTATCTCAAAAACTTGTTTCAAGTGAACACTCGTGATTGATCGAATCTCTGTTCTGTCATATTTCAAAACGTTTCTATTTTACACTAAGGTTTCATTTCTAATACTACTAATAATACTTTCATCATAGTTTAAAGACTCAGTATCTCTGTATTATAATAGAATTCTTATATTTTGAATGAATTCCACTCCAGTTTTCAAGATAAATCTCTTCGCAAACACACACATGACATAAAAATATTCCATTTGATTGACCATTTGTCAGAATTACAATTCAATTTCAGTCAGTCGGGGAAATCCAATTTATGTTCTTGCATAGTTAATATGAGGTTAGATTATTTAGATGATGGAAACTATATTACATAACAATCCAAAATCAATTTATTTTATGTGTAGAGTAAGCAAAAGTGTGACTAATGATGTTGACACTCATAGGGAATAATCATATAAAGCGGTAAATAATATTTATTCATTACCATCAAGTAAATGAATAAATTTCTATGTGAGTCGGATAATGTTAGTTCGAAAGCAGTACACTATAATAAGATAAAGGAAGTTTTGTCATGTATACAAATGATGTATATTCCTATCTAAAAATGCGATGAAACATTTATTATTATTAATGATTACGTGTGAAATGTAATCCACTATTTAGTTAATAAGTAATAATTGTCATATGTCCCATAATAGGACGAAACGGCCGTCCAGTGCTTCCGGGTTTTCCATGGTGGTCTAGCTTCAATTGACTCATGATTTCAACCATGAAAATATGTACATTCGTCCAATTGAATGATGACACAAAGCTTTAAACAATAAAGTGATAGTATACTAAACGCTTCATGTTAACTCCTGTCAAATCAGTCGGTAAAATTTCTGATCATAAACCTAATCTAAAATGAATAAAGCTGAGACATATAATCAGCTGCTAAACAACGGTTTTGAACAGGAGTTTTAACTATTACAATCCAGTTTCCTTTGTATGTAATATATTTATAGTTGTCATGTTTATATCATCGCCATACATTTTGAAATAATACTTTTTGGGGTAAGAAATAACTAAGTACTGATAGAGTTTAAATCATCACTTTGTCAACGTTGGCTAAATGTATTGTTTATATTCGGTTATCAGAAGAAAAGTTCGTGTTATTACAGTTGTCACAATGATGCTATCTACAAGTAGTTGATCGAATCGTATATCCGTTTATTCAACAGCCATAAGTTCACCTTGGGTGGTTAAGAGTGTATTAAGTGGCAGAGAATGTGATTTACGCAATCTAAAGCACTGTAATTGATGTTTGATTGTATACTATATAATTTTCCAATTTGGTTAACGACATTATTGTCGGTACTATGGCAATGTTCCATTATTCGAGATGCTACTGATCACAACTGTTATTTACTGTGACTTTTTTTCAAAAGTTAGAGATTATTTAGTATTCTTTTCTGTTGTTCAGCTGGTTCATCCGCATCAGTCACTTGGCTAGTTTGATACTAGTTGATGTAATAATGTAGACAACTTAATAGTTCGTTTATGATAAACAATTAAAAGCAAAACAAAAAAAACTCAATGAAAATGTGATCTTGCCAATAAATAGAAAATTATAATTAAATATTGAATTATATTGAAAAAGATTTCAATAGTGTTATAGGAAGACGAAGATTATCAGAACTATGTGATATATTAGCGAAATACATTTCGAACAATCTGACCACATATATACTTGTTAAGAACATTTATCTATAAAAATAAAAGGTCAACTAGACTGGAAATGGGGGGGTGTAAGAGTAGATAGGGATAATAATATTGTGAAAACAATTTGACACCTAATCACTCTGGATAATAAGCTAATATTATCAGGGTAGGTTTAAGGAGAGAACAAACTGTTTTTGAATACACAAAGGGGGTTTGAATTTTCGTATGGCTAAGGCTTCAATAAACCTTAGTATACGCCCTGTTACACTTTTATACAACATCACAAAAGCCGAGTTTAGATCACTCTTATGGACTGTTTCGATTATATGTTTGGCAATAGAGGATGATGAATGTTTATCCTTTACTCTTATCGGGTCATTCGATTCTATTTGTTTCTGAAACCATTTTGGCACTATTATTAACCTTGTCTATACTTACCCCCTAATTTCCAGTCTAGTTGACCTTTTATTTTTATAGATAAATGTTCTTAACAATATGTGTGATCAGATTGTTCGAAATATATTGCGCTAATATATCATGACATAGTTCTGATAATCTTCGTCTTCTCATTACACTATCGAAATTTATCAAAGGGACTAATTGCTTTAAAAAAAGATTATTAGTATTTGTATTGTGTTCATCAATTAAACTGTTACACGTTTTCTTTTTATTCAATTTTAATTAGAATTGCTTGAACTTCAACTAACCAGCTGACGAGTCCCAAATAGGACGAAAGGCGCGTCCTGGATTCCACTGCTAGCCACTACCCATCTTTGCTTACAATGCTTGTGAATTAAGGCTATATCGAGGCAATACGCACAGTATGCACATATGCCAATTAGAGACTGACCAGTTGCAGTCCTAACACTGGGAAGATTCAAACAAACAATACTAAATGAATTTCAACTAATTTGTTGATTAAAAAAATAGTGACTTGATAATATTTTATCTTTGAACTGGTTAAAATAAACAAAATAAATTTTCTGTAAAAGTATTCATATTTATTAGAAAAAAATCATTATTAAACAAACAACCACATCGAATTCAATAGCTCACGCAAACATAATTTACGCTTCATAAAGTTTAGCAAAACAAGGAAATTGAGAACTGTTATTAAACGAAAATAAATAACATTTAATTTTGAAAAAAAGAAAATTCTGTAATCTTCACAAACCTTGTATACTGATCATACCAATTATTGCAGATAAATGTCTAACTTTTTAAGCTAACTGTTACCATAAAATGTTACAGGATTAATTAGTTATTAATTAACTTCTATGCATCGAATTGATGAATGAATTCAGCTAAATGATATTTAAGGGCACAGTTTTGATAAAGCCTTTCAGGTATTTGATTACAAAGCACTATAGATTAGTCGTATAGATAATTTAGTTGAGTATATACATACCTTACTCCGCCTGTAGCTCCTTTAGAGTTACTGCCGGTCCCAAGCCCGTGTAAAGAAGGAGGGTTGGACATGGGGTTGAAGACTCCATCCCGCAGAAAAACTAATTCGCTAAAAAAACGCTAGTCAGAAAAAATAATTCAAACCATTCAAACGCTGGCCTGAGAGTTGAAGGAAGAATTATGACACCTCAGAATGAAAGCCGAGATCCTTCGGAAGTCACGAGGCCGATGCCTCTTCTTACAATCACAGCAACAATTTTTATAGGTACATGGAATGTCCGGAAAATGTGGGAGACCGAGAACAACAGTCAATTAGCAATGGGAATGAGAAGATACAACTCGGCAGTACTCGGAATCAGCAAAACCCATTGGACACAAGCTGGACAACAAAGGCTAGGTACGGGAGAGATGCTGCTATACTCCAGTCACGAAAGGGAAAATGCTCCACACACTCAGGGAGTTGCTCTAATGCTGTCCAGAGAAGCACGAAATGCACTTGTAGGATGGGAATCTCATGGACCCAGGATAATCAAAGCATCATTCAGAACAAAGAAGGAGGGGATCACAATGAATGTTATCCAATGTTATGCACCCACCAATGATAACAACGACGACGATAAAGATCAGTTCTATGAAAGGCTGCAATCGATTATAGCGAAGTGCTCAAGAAAGGACCTGACCATCCTGATGGGAGATCTAAATGCTAAAGTCGGAATGAATAACACAGGATATGAAGACATAATGGGACGACATGGACTAGGAGAAAGAAATGAAAATGGGAAGAGATTTGCAAATCTATGTGCATTCAACAAATTGGGTATAGGCAGCACACACAAACGCATACACAAAGCTACATGGATCTCACCGGACCACACCACAGAGAACCAGATAAATCATATTTATATCAGTAAAAAATTCCGAAGGACAATGGAAGATGTGAGAACCAGGAGAGGAGCTGACATAGCTTCAGATCACTACCTGGTTGTGGCCAAGATGAGACTGAAGCTTAATAAACACTGGACAACTGGGGAAACAGCATTACGAAGGCCCAATACAGCCTTCTTTCGAGATACTCACAAACTCAAAGAATTCATGATAAATCTCAACAACAGGTTCCAAGCTTTACAGGATCTACTGAAATCAGCAGGAGCTGACAACATACCAACTGGAGCACTGAAGCCAGACATTGAAGTAACTTAGAACATTTTTCACCTTCTATTCAAGAAGATTTGGGAGGAGGAACAAGTGTCAACGGACTGGAAAGAAGGATACCTCATCAATATACCAAAGAAAGGCGATCTGAGCGAATGTGAGAATTACAGAGGCATCAGTTTTGCTGTCAGTACCAAGGAAAGTTTTCAACAGAGTGTCGCTGAACCGGATGGAAGACGCAGTAGACGCTCGACTTCGAGATCAACATACTGGATTCCGTAAGGATCGGTTGTGCACAGACCAAATTGTGACATTATGGATCATCATGGAATAATCAGTTGAGTGGAACTCGTCACTATACATCAACTTCATTAACTTTGAGAAGTCGTTTAACAGTGTGGACAGGAGAACATTATGGAAACTTCTTCGACACTACAGAGTTTTTGAGAAGATTGTCAACATTATCCAAAACTCATACGACGGACTACAGTGAAAGGTCGGGCATGGAGGACATCTGACAGATGCATTCCAAGTAAGGACCGGAGTCAGACAAGGCTGTCTACTCTCCCCCTTCCTCTTTTTTCTGGTGATTGATTGGGTTATGTGGACCTCGACATCTGACAGGAAGCACGGAATACAATGGACATCTCAGAATCAATTAGACGATTTGGACTTCACAGATGACCTAGCCATCCTATCTCGTACACACGAACAAATACAGACGAAGACAACAAATGTAGCAGCATCAATAGGCCTCAATGTACACAGAGGAAAAATCAAGATTCTCAAATACAACACGGAGAAAGCCAAGCAAATCAAACTTGATGGAGAAACTCTGAAAGATGTAGGAACATTCACGTACCTGAGAAGCATCATTGATGAACAAGGAGGATGTAATGCAGATATTGAGGTGAGAATTGACAAACAAGGACCGCATATCGACAATTGAAGAACATACGGAACTCAAAACAACTGTCAACTAATTTCAAAGTGAGAATCTTCAATACGAACGTCAAGACAGTTCTACTGTACGGAGCTGAGACGTGGAGAACGAACTCAACCACCGACAAAGATGAACGAGTATTTATAAACTACTGTCTACATAAGATACTCAATGTCCATTGGGAGCAGCCGACTATGGGAGAGAACAAACCACCTTCTAGATGAAGACGAAATTAAGAAAAAACGTTGGAGATAGATGGAACACATATTACGGAAATCATCAGCGTGTATTGCATGGTAAGCACTGACTTTGAACCCTAAAGGGAAACAGAGAAGAGTAAGATCAAAGCCAGATATTAAGAGCATGAATATGACCTGGTAACGACTGAGAAGGATATTTCATGAGAGATTAGGTTGATGAATCTCGGGTGGGCGGCCTATGTAAGCAAGGAGTGATAAGCGCAAGTAAGTGACTAAGTATGCCTACTTAAAAGTAACCACCAAAATCGTTTAGTCGAATATCGATTGCTTGCTATATCAATTCTTCATTGTTGCAATATTACAACCAATCTAGAACGTTGTTTTAATTTACCAGAAAGTATTACTAATATTCCTGTGAGTCCTTATTTGATTTGTTTAATGTGACTGGCAATTCACGCTCATATAAATACGCACTTTGTATTAGACTTATAGTATTCAAATTTATTTAGTTTCCTAAATGAAAGTCTGACCATAGCTTTGTTAGAAATTGGCCAATTTTATTCATACAAACACGTATTACTGTTATATAATAGTACAGAGACAGTTATATAGTTAGAAAGTTTTAGATACATATTGATAGACTAAGGGGTGTAATGTGTATAGCAACGAAAACAACTGCACCTTATTTCATAACCCGGTAGCATGTTAATAGTATTACGCGATAAGCAACTAGTAGTGGTGTAGTGTGTACTACTTGTATGGACAGATAAAGGGTGTATGTGTTAGGAATTGAGAGTCGAATTCTTACGGACAGAAGAGAAAAATGAAGAGAAGAGTCAAGAAAATAGAAAGAAATCAAAATGACAACAAGAATGAAAGAATGATGGAGTCTCTTAAGAATAATTTAAGAAAGATGGGCAATTAGTTTATTTAATGCATTGTTTTCATATTTTACAAATACAGCGTGTAACTTTACACGATATAGTAATTTGATTTAATACCCAAAATTTCGTTCATTACAGTTTCACTGTGGCAAAATAGATTACAAATGCACTTTTACAAGTGTTAGAAATTTTTGAGAAACAAAAGTTTTGCAATAGAATTAATCTCTATTAGACACGAGAACGTTTTTCAAAAAATAAACGTTTCTTTTTTCTTTAACTAAAATGTAAGAAAAGTGGACAAACACATCATACATTTAAAAGGTGCATAAAGTAGAAGATGTCACAGGAAGATAGAGAGAAGTTCTTAAAGTTGTTCTTTTTTTTGAGAAAAAAATTGGATTTCTTTTAAGCAGTAAGTCTGTATAACTGGGCTGTCATTTAAAATTCTAATATTAATTGCTTTATTTTTTTGATGCACCTTATATACTGGGAATATAAGATAATGATAAAACGTATTTGGTCACTTATGGTTTTTATATTATTTTACTCTAAATAGAATACATATTGCATTTATGGGCTAAAGCAGATTTTAGATGTTTAAAAGTATTCCGGAAAAAATCATGAACCTAAGTTTCCTTGTGGGATTTCTTGTTAACCACCCCCAAGTATTTAATATTATAACATTGTGAACTCTATGTCATGTTATTTGGACAAGTGGTCACGATGCAACTTCCTCGACAGAATCTGATCTATACTCGTATACGAGGGAGGTATGAAACTGATCACCACTTAGTGATTCATCAATCCTAAAACAATGGTTATCTTTAATTTTAATTATTTATCAAAAATGTTTCTTGTTCTTGTTCGTCTCCTCACTGTATTGATTTTACATATTACTTCCTAAATATATTCAATAAATTCATAGAATTCTTGAGAATTTCTCTTTACGTTGTCAATAAGTGAATATATAGTTCTGTCATCTATTTATATTGAGTAACAAGAAACGTTGAGTATGATTTAGTAAATACCTTAGAATAAAATATCTTTACAGTAAATTATTTTACTAGTTAATTCTAATATTCAAGGTAATGCCCATTTTTGATGGAGTTTTGTTCTCTGAGCTGGATGGTTTAGTCATGGAGCTTTCATCGTCCTTCTGAACGACATCATCAGCACAAACTTCGGGTAGAAGTGAAGTGTTTGAATTTCTCCACATGTGATTCACAGCTTGCCCATGGTATTTTATTTGTTAATAAATCCAGATAATGATCAAACGTTTTTTTTTGTTGTTGAAATCTTATTTTCAGATAGACTTCATAACAAAAACTTCACTGTTTATCGAGTGTTTTATCAGTCAAAACATATCGAAGAAGTAATAAGTATAGTAAGCCGAAAAGAACAAAACTTTGTAAGTGTAAACGATTTATTTCATTTATAATGAAAATGATAAGAAGTGTCAAAAATATATATCCTGGTTACATAGAAATAATGATTGATAAATGGTATATTTATAACTAATACGATTTACGTAATTTATTTTGATGAACTTTCGAAACTTACCAATGGTTCAACTCTAATAGAAAACGACCATACATATATAGTTAATGCTTGTGTTCTATTTCTAGTTGAAACGTAGGATAAGTTATATACATTTCTAGAATGCTTAAATAATCGCGATACCATTATTTATATATTTATAGTGTCTGATTAAATTTCTCGTTATACTGGCTTACAACTTTGTCCTTAATACTATATTAACTATGATAATAACCTCATACTCACTAGAGACTAGATTCGAGATGGATTCTTAAACACTTGGTGAAAATATCGTAATTGATGTAGTTTGACAAGTTAAGAATAAGGAAAGTGTCTCTGATTATCCATAACTGTGATTGAACTATAATTAAAGTCCTGGGTTCAATTTCATGCGGAATCACTTCAAAATAAACAAAAATCGACCTCGTGCAGTGTACCGTTGAAAACTAAGGAATAATAGACATCTGCTTAGTCGTAGTCAGTGGTTATTCAGAAAATTCTATCCAAAGCTTTAATAAGAATCAAGCCTAGGACCTTTATGTCTCACGGTGAACGCTTAACTATTAAATTTACTAAGTATTCATCAGATGGTACAACACTTATTACAAATAATTTTCATTACGATTATTCAATATAATGACAATACGATTATTTGACTCTTAACTCTCTAAGTGAGATTAGTTTTAAACAGGAATTGCTTACAAATTTAACAAATCTGTATAAAGCCCTTTCTGTTGGGATGACCCTGCAATTTTCTCGCAAGCGACATGACAAGCTCATGGGTCATCAAGAAGCATTTCAACCAATCAGCGATTGATTAGAAGTTATATGAAGTTATATTACTAAAATAATGAAAATGGAAAAGTCACATGTGGAGATCCTGATTGGCTGATTAATACACTGCTACTATGTTTAGCAGTATTCTAGAACTTTCGGTAAAACTCAAGGACTCCTAAATTACTATAAAATCCCTATATTTTCTGTACATAAATGAACCCTGTAGTAAAGTGCTTCCTTCACACTTTGTGCCTTTTCTCTGGTCTTCAAGTCGGTGTATAGTTCTAGCTCGGGGGTACGGAACTAGCTTAGGGAAGCGAATATAGCGTTCAAAATCGGCCAGACGTAACACTTTCAAATGATGATTTATAGATTTAGTGAGTCTATTTATGATTAAGATAATGTGGTGTGGGTTACTGATATCCATATAAGTAGTACACCGTGATGGTCGGGCATTGAATATATTTCAGTAGAAGATCGATAAGGAGAGAACGGGAACAGCACGCAATCGATACGAAAATGCATGAACAATTATATCCGAACGCTATGGACGGATATTTGCAGAAAAAACAGTCTAATTGAGACATTCGATTGTCCCTCATCCGTGTTCTTTTCTCTATAATAACATTAAACTTTACAATGTATTTTAAAAAATACCTGTAGTTTTAAATATTGGTAATATACATTTTTTTATACTTTAATCAATAACAAATAAATAATGTTGTGTTTTTCATTTTTAAAAAAAGATCGAGTGTAAAACAAGAGATATTGAACTAGTCATTTTTACCTAAAGTGACTTAATCATATTTCATTATAGAAAAAATAGAATTTAACTATTCATTTCAATATATTCTAGTCAATGAATTCATTCATGAGAGAAAATAACAGATGTTAACAACATAGTAACATTATATGTAATAAGGACAACTATTGACGACAAACAATAACATAGAATTTTTGACCACAAATGTATAAGAAAAGAGATCAGTAAAAAAAAAAGAATTATGTAATATAGATTTTTATCAAATATTAAGAAAATGAAAACTCATATGATTGATGTGAAAACAAATGGTCCATGTATTTTATGTTTGTTTGATTAGTTTATCATGAACAAATATCTTAGTAAAACTTTGGAAAACAAATTAATTACTGAAGCTATCGGCGGAGTGAGTGAGATTCCGATGAGATTATAATTTATGAACGAACCAATGAAATTAGGGATAGCAAATCTTAGGTTTTGAAGCGAAATTCGTTCATTCATATAGATAAATAACATTTCAGTTGTCCATAAGTTAAAGTCACACCGAAATTAGTTACTAATGAACACCATGACCAGTGAATATCAATCATTTAGGGCATGATATGGGTATTGTCGCCAGAATTAAATGGTGGTTGCGCCACTTATCAAATTGCCTGTTTTTAAAAAGGTAATCTAATATGTGTCATCTGAATGATTTGAAGGCTTTACGCCCCCCGTAAAGTCTAAAAGTTTCAGGCCTGATCCCTTCTGAAGTTGTGGATAAGAAATGATGATTTTCAGCGATTGATTACCTGTAACCAGTCTGTGATGTAATCTACAATAATTAAACAGTCTTCACTGACCTTACTTACAAATCATAAAATGTATGCTGAACCTGATTTATGGAAATATGATCTATATTTATTAACAAAGTTGAAATATTAAGTTCTTTATACATATGCTACTCACTGTAGAAATATGACCCTATTTTCTAACATTTTTGTAGACATATAACACATCTTTAACGACTGTTCCTAGTTAACATCATTAGAAAATGTAAGTTATGCAAGTACGCAATATCGGTGTCACTCAATTGTAGATGTTTTGAAGTAATTCCTATTCGATGTGAAACTTTTGCTATTTCGTAATTTTTCTTCCACCATGACTAATTGCCCTACACTTGACACGTATGTAGCATTATGAAGTGACATTTTCATCGCAGACAACTTTACATTTTCCATGTAAGCCGGAAAGATGACAGAAACCGAAACACACCCTTCATTATGGATTATGATGGTGTAAATAATTATTTTCGCTTCATTTTGGTTGACAATCAGGTGCAAGGTCAAAATTGCGAACGAGAGTGGAGTTTATCCTTACCCTCAAACTATCATTCTATCATCATTTGCTTAACCATAATCCAGTTAGAGTTTGGATAAGAATTATTATCAGTCCTTACAAATTTTAGAATTGTACGATACTTGAGGGACATGAGATACTTCTTGATTGTGGAAATATTTTCAAGGATAAAAGTCAAAAGTTAACATATTATAGTTATTCACAACAAAGCGGTAGCTTAAGAACAAAATCACTGAAAATCAGTAGACAGAGATGTATAGTTCACAACCTGTCAGCTTTTAACAACGTAAAAGTCAGTAATTAATATAAATTAATCTAATATTTCAGCATCTCATACTAGTAAAGCTAGAGAAAGAATTACCAGGAACGACTCGGTTACTAAGAGTAGAAGTAATTGAGCAAAGATAAAGAAAAAAACAGACATGCGTTTTTTCACAAGTTGATTTTAGTAATGCATATTAGATTAAAAGCAATTAAATAAATTGCATAAATTTATCATTAATCATAAAGAACTATTAGACTAGATATTTTAACCATAATTAACTTCTTTCAGAACAGAATTTATAAACTAACTAATTCACAGAATTGAGCAACCACGATCTCGCACGTGACAATCAGACCTAAAGCGTTTGGTATCGCGCGAACGCTTATCCTCTGGACCCCTGAGCCAGCATCCAGCAATGTTAATGTCTTGCTTTAATCGATCCATGATTTAGCGCAACGCTTCGTCCGGGTGTAACCAGTTATTCACCTCAGACAATGGATAAAGGGTTGCGCAATATCATGGATCGTTTTAAGTTAGACACTACCACTGTTGGATGTCGGCTCAGTAGTCCAGGAGTTAAGCGTTCGCGCGCAATATCAAAGGTTCTGGGTCCAAGTCCCGTGTGTGATGCCGTGGATGTACACTGTTGGAAAGTCCCATACTGGGACGAAACGGCTGTCCAGTACTTCCAGATTTTCAATGATGGTCTAGCTTAGATCGATTCATGAATCCACCTCTTAAAATTACTACCATCTCCACAAATCCCAATTCTGGTAACAAATTTCTCATGAAAATCATTTGATATAAGAAACAATTATGTTTGTTAGTTTATCTAAATGTTTACTACCTACTCTAATCCAACCTATAATTTTCAATGTTTTAAAGAAATAAACATGAATGAAAACCCCGAAAAGTGTCAATTGTGAAAATTTGCTAGTTTTCTTTAATCAGTTTAACTTGTACTTACTGTTTCTTCATTGTGGGTTTTGTTGATTGATACCAAAAGGTGTTTCGATGAATTATGATCAGGATGTGGATTAGAGGAATGAGTTTGTTCAACATTGGATGACAATGATAGTTTGGTTTGATTTCTGTTCATATAACGTCTTCTCCGATGACAACATGTTGAAAATCGACGTAAACTTGACAGCTTCGATTTCCGTCTAGAATACAATGGTTTTAAAACAATAGTAATAGTAATTATTGATAGGTCAAGGATAGATAATAAGCTAAATTAAGCAACCCTGTTTACTAAACTATTTATTGTTTCTCACTCTCAATGGTAGCTTTTACTTGGTGTATTTGTAAAATTTGCTTAGAAAACGGTGTATATTATAAGAAATGAAAAATATTAATTTTCTTAAAATAAAACAATATGACGATTGTATGGACATATAATGGTCAGTTACCATGTACATGCGTTACTTGAGTAACAATGAAAGAGACAAATATCATAATTTCTACTAATATTAGTATTCATGAGACGTTTTTACAAACATGATTAAATGTGGCTTACGTGGCAAGTATCATATTGATAGAATTAGTACTTTGACATGTTGGTAAATCCATTGTGTTCGAATATATACAGAAGAAATACCATACTGAAATCTATAATGACGTCTGTTAGTAGAACATTTTGTGGTAATTCAAAATGAGTTGGTTTTTTGATATTCTCACTTGTAACTTGGTTTGATTTATTTTTTTAATGTCTTCTGTTAAAATCAATGTTTTCTGTTTATAATTTCACAATTCCACTACGGAAGTGAATGTAAATAATGAATAATGTTCATGGGCCAGACAGTACTGCCTTACTATCATGTCGATCGATGCTATCGCCAAATAAAATATGAAAGATTTCAACCTAACCTGAGTATAACGCTTTTCAGCAGACATCAACAAAGCAATTCAATCACTTTTTTGTTTGTTTCCATAATGATTTGACAAATATCATTTAATACTACGATCATGCTCATCATGTTTGAAATAATTATTACTTTAAGAAAAAAATTTATTATCTCTGCTTTAAACGTATAAATCATGTTAATACTGAAAAGAATTATATGAAAACCTTCGGTAGAACTTATTAAACTAACATTCAGCTATCTTCAGCTTGAACACATTGACAAATATTACTTCAGTAAATATTAGTTTGATTCATAATACAAGTTTTTAGGTATATCGTTTTTGCCCATATATATTGATTTCAATTAGTATAATGCATTGTAAATTGAATTTTAAGAAAAAAAGTACACTTCCAACCCCCCCAAAAAAGAAATTAATGATTGTTAAGTGACTGTATAGCTTGTGTACATGAGAAAAAACATATCTATGAAAATATTAAACTAACAAAGGCAATTTATGAATCAATGATCACAATGAAGTAGAACACATCACTATGAAGTTTATTATTTTTATATAAATATTTAAATATATTAGAATAAAGCCTGATGATGTCCTAGTTAATAATAATATTGTTAGTTTCTATATGTTGTTTTAATATTCACATTATGATTCTTTAATTTTTTAAAAAAAATATTTGTATCCATGACACGATATGAAAAATGTTTGAATAAGTTTCTAAGTATATCAGTCATTGTTTTCTGAAATGTCTCACGCTTAATAATTAATTTTATTTGTAACAATGAACAATAATTAATTTGTAAAATACTATTTTCAACTATCATAAATTTTTAAAATTTTTTTAAACAGTTCACTAAAGAACATTCAAAATAGTTCAATAACGATTTACAATGTTAGATATTAACACCATCGGATGCCGGCTAAGTTATCTAGTGATTGAGCGCTCAGGAGCGAGACTGGTAGGTCCTGGGTTCGAATCTCGTGAGGTGGGACCGTGGATGCGCACTGCTGAAGAGTCCCACAATAGGATGAAACGGCCGTCCAGTGCTTCCAGGTTTTTCAATTGACTCATGGTTTAAACTATGAAAATACTGAAATCTCTACGAAACCCCTTCTGATTTACAATGTAAAATAGTCTACAAGAAACAAATTATCAGGCTATAATATACGATCTAGGTAAGAACTCAGCAGTTTGAAAAACAAATAAATACGATTAGAAGTTGTTTAATAGGTGGACAACTGAAAGATATAGCAATCACAGATCATTCACACTTCAGAGGAATTAATTCCTAACTATCAGGTCTAATTCTTACTTGGTCATGTCACTAAACAGTTAATAGTTTATGATGAATAAAAGTCAATTATATAGTGATGTGATTCTTTGTAGTTAGATACCAAGATACACTTAGAAGTATATTTTTGAACTGTTTGTTAATGAACACTGATGTCATTGATATTTCGTACAGTGATTAAAGTTAACAATTTCAGCGAAAAAACACTACAGTGAACAGTGGTCATAATTCCAGTTAAGTTTATGGTAAATCTATTGAATAGTGAATTTGTTATTTAAATAAACCGTCCAAAAAGTTGAATTAAACTAATTATTAAAAACAAGTAATAGATCACACTTGTATATAAATGGAATAATAAATATGTAGAGTTAACTGTACATTGTTTTCTTCTATTTAGTAATATATATAACCCATATAAAACTATATTATCAGGATGAATATATATTAGAATACTGTGACACTCGTGACAGTATTGTTCATAAGGAGAATAAATGGTAAAAAGATAGTAATAATTAGTAAAGTCTTTGTAAATTATGTAGAAGCAATAATCGGTAAAAGGTGAAATAAAACAAATCCAAAGTAATTGTATATATCGCAATATAATCAGAAAGATAAATGAAACAAAGCAACAAATAAACTTTTATATATATTCGAAATGTGATACGTCAAAAGTTGAAAACTGATATATGCGAACGGAGAAATCGTATAAATATTCCTTTATTTTATAAAAAAAAACTAAAGAACTGAAATAGGGGTACATGCTACTTATGACGATATAAGTAGTATGTATGAAATACCTGACAGCAAAAGGTTGATAAGACTGAATTGAAAAGAACAGAGATGTGAACAAGGAGTAATTGTAATAACAACAGGAATGAAGAAACAATGAATTTTGCAAGAGACAATTGATGGAAGATGTGCAAATTATGTATTTAATCTATGATTTCCATGTGTTTTCAAGACATTGTAATTTTGCATTTAACAATAAATTGATGTCCACCTGAGTGCTTGTTCACTACTATACTATTATCTTTGTATATTATTATGAATAGAATTTTAAAATGGAATTTCAATATACAATACATAATTATTACCTCATATTGTAACCCTGTTAAAAACAATGTTGATTACTTCCGTTGGTAAAGTTGTTAGTTATGACTAAGCAATAATCTATTTACCAATTATTACAACGGAAGAAAATTCTGTATTGACTCAATAAGTCAATCGAAACTTATTTAGTCTCAATAGTTGAGATCATGAGTCAGTTGAAGCTAGACCACCATGAAAAACCTGGATGCACTGGACGGCTGTTTCGTCCCATTGTGGGACTCCTCATCAGTGCGCATCCACGATCCCGCCTCGCAAGAAAAGAAACAAGGACCTATCAATCTCACATGCGAGCGATTAACCTCTAGAGCCGGCATCCAAACAGTTTAATCTCCAAACACTGATTAAGACATCAAAATTAACAGTGGGATGTACTAACAGTTTTAAATGTCTGACTAATAAATAAATTTTAGCATATCGGTGAACAGTAGTCAACATAAAACAATTAACACTTCGATATGTTAATACAATTTACTAAATCAAAAAATTAACTGTTTCACCAGAGAATGATATAACTTATCACTGAATAAGATATTGTTTATTCCTTAATATTACATGATTTTGTTCAAATTTATATTGTTAAGAGCGTTAGCAATTACAGAAGAACTCCTACTAGGGCAAATATTATCATTTTTAAGCACCTATGAAGAAATCATGATTTTAAGTAAAGAGTCGATGTAGTTCATTCGACCGTATTTGTTTTTAATTTTCCTGAGTGATTTAGCATCATTCTTCTTTAGGAAACTCTTTTTACAACAATACTTAAGATTATTCATAAAATCCTCATCAAAAAGTAATCACTTTTAATAATCTTAAGAATGACAATAGTGTTGAATTGTTTATTAACATTTCATTAGTCGATACTTATGTTGAACAATAGAGTTCATACGTGATATATTTGAAATTCGCTTCATCCTATGCATAGCTAACTTCTGAGTTTTTCTTCTCAACTGTCCTAGAGGTTGAAGGATAATTAAAAGTTTTTTGATGTTTGAAAAAAATTTATTTACTGATAATCATGTAAACATTGATTTATATCTCACTCATAATCATAACAAATTCTTTTATTTGATTTTATTTCCAGTCTTACATGTTTTTATCAGAATGTTTTAATTCAGTCACAAACATCATTTTGTACATAGAAAACAATAACGATGGTAATATTAATAAGAACAGTTGGCCACTAAGTCACAACATAAGTCCTGTACGTATGTACATCGGTTCAAGTTGCCATAGCCCGTTAACACACCGAGATGTTGTCAGTCCAAATCTCGGAATAGTAGAGGTGGCAACAGTGTTGGTGGTAATACAAAAGATAACACTCGAAAAGGAAATACAAATCAGCCAAATGAAAACAAAAAGTTATCAGGGATTTTGAATCTCAGAATTTCGAAGACAAAAAGAATGCACATGCGCCACTGCAAACGATTTTGAGCCATGTTATGCAAAATCTATAACCATTGGTAATGATAAGCACGCGGACCTCAACCAGATAGTCTGTACCTATCAGTATGGCTAAGTCCAATCGTCAGTAACTTCATGGACTGATGCCATGTTCTGATTAAGCCACTCCTAGCTTTCTTCCTGACCTACAGCGCACGAAATCACCTGTCAAGGTAGGTGGTGATTAGGTACACGTAATACATGTCCCAACCACCTCACTTGATGAAGATTTGCTAACACATCAATCGATTTCCCATCTTCACCTAGTACTTTATTCCTAACCTAGGAATTGCTTACTCTGTCGTCCCAAAATATACGGGTAATGCTATGTAGACATTTATGATCGAATACTGGTAACCCAAGAATATTTTCTACTCTTAATGGTCAAGAGGATTGTTGGTATTAGAAACAACATTGGAAATTTTAAAAACAGTATCCATTATACTTGAATTCAGTGAAGTATATTCAAGTGGAATTTCTTAGGTCCAAATCAATACAAAGGAAAGCCATATATATATAATACTGTAAGGGATTTTTTATCATTTTGTGATGAAAAATGTGTATCTGACATCAACAATGAATTAATTGGTGTCCACTTTGTGATGACCGACTCTAATAGCCCGGTACTTTAATAAAAGTAGATAGACTTTTATTCAATACGTTTATTCGCTTTAATCTTTTGAACATTTAAAGAAAGTAGATTCCGAAGATTAATTTTACTAACAATTGATATCAACTAGAAAATCACAGGAAATAATTAATCATCAAACAGATTTTCTATCCTAATATGAACTTTTCAAAACCTACGGTTTTTGAAGTTTTTATGGTAATTATAATAACATCTTAGACTACTAAGTTAGAATTGAATGCCTTATCTTTATAACATTCTCATCGGTTAGCTTAATCTACAGGTTATTTACCAAATATTGACTTCATTGACTTGATTACTATGATTATATTTACTACCGATATACACAAACATTTTTTATGAAACCACCTTTATAAATTTGTTTAGAATACATTGATGTGGAGATGGAAGATTTTCGTAGTTTGGCATCACGAATTAGACCAATTCAAACAACCACTGAGAACCAGGATGCATTACAATGTACTGTTGAATTCATTAACACTGTATACTCAACAGCTTACCATGAATCGAAAAGAGGAACTCCAAAAATGTTGATGGTTGTCTAGATTAAATCGATGATATCAAAGTGCGAAATATTAAATTATTATGTTCACTAGTAGAGATCTTTATATCTACATGCACATATATATGAATAACATAGAATTAATACAAACACTATTGGTGAATATTAGTTTCTCATAGTTTTACGTGTGACATATTTGGTAACAAATTAACTCTCCGTACTTAAATTGTTCTTAATGATCGCCTGGATCATTTTATGCTAATTGATACAAAAGTGCATTCACTCATAAGCTATTTGTTTGATTTTTCGATAAATGATATTCAACTGAATGTATTAAAACTCTACGAAACAGAAAAAGATATTCAGAGATTTTAAAAGTAAAGAAGTTATTTTTGGTGGTATCTATAATAGTTCACCAAATGTAGTATATGTTACATGTTGCATAGCAAAACAACTGCTTCAGAAGATGGGAAAAGTATATAGCTTTATAGAATAAGTACCATTATACTTTGTCTTGATGGTGTTTCACAAATTAGTAACCCATCTTACCAAACAGTGTTGGCAACGAGTAAATAAAACACCAAAAAAAGAACACCACTGATACATTCATACTGGTATAGCAGTTTCTAGTTAAAACAAAACACGTATATAATGATTATAAGTTTATAAAGTTTCTATTTTTAAGCAAAATCAACTTATGATGAAAAATATTTTTAGAAATATTCAAAATAAATAAAAGATAAATGGAAAAAAAACAAAACAAAAACGAAACGAAACTTTGAATGCGTTCGTTTAAAAATACATTAGATATGCACATAACAAATATTGACTTTTAAAACAAACATTTATCAGTCAAGAGTCAATATTTACGTTCTATTAAGATATATACATCTATATTTGTAAACCATATCTGAATATCATTGTGTACATTCAAATAAATGAGCTTACTATAAATTAAATTAAAAGGAAAAAAACTTATAATGAATGAATAAACATTTGTTTTTAATATTAGTTGGTATGTTTCTTTGAAACGCCATTATTTATTAAAATGAAAGCAAATTTGTTTTTAAGAAAAGGAGTGAATTAATGATAAAAACAGTTAATTTGTTATTACTACTGTGGTGTGGTCTACTTACATCCACATAAGTAGTATATGGTGATGGTCAGACATAGAATGTATTTTGGCAGAAGATCGGTAAGGAAAGAAAAAGAATGAAGCGCAATCGGTACGAAGATGCATTAGCAATGAAATCAGAGAAGACGAACTGATATTTGCAGAAGGAAAAGTTAAGATTGAGACAATTGATTATTATTTTGCAAATTAAATGTTGATTGTATGGTTATCAGAATTTAGTAAGATAGTTTGTAATTTGCGCCTTAATAAATTCGATTGTCCCCACCCGTGTTCTTGTTCACTGCACTCCTACTATCACTAGTAAGTAATACAGATAAAATTTAGTCTGAATATAGAATTGGATAAAATTAATTTTGCTCATTTCAATGTGGAAACTTATTCTAAAATATTTGATTTTAATTAATACCAAACGGCACTACTGAATATTAGTTTAATTGGTCATTAACGTATGCCAAGATTTATACAAACTTTTATCTGTTATGTTAAAATTTTACAAAATTCTATGAACAATCATTCAATATATTAACGAAATGGATTCGAATTTCCAGCATCTACTCGAACTAGTTACAAAATGCAGGCTAAGCCATAAGATGAACTCTTTTGTACGAATCAAACTTTATTGATCAATCTGTAGTGTAAGCTTAGTGGTTTGATACTTTGTTAGATGGTTATACCAACAACTAACGAGTAAGTTTATGACGTTGGTTTTCTATTGTCCTATAGCATGTAAATTGTAATTCAGACAGTTATGTAGTAGTTCTTTATAACAATAATACTGAACGATTCAGTTTAAATTTCCACAATAGGAGTCAGTATATTTAAGATTTCAAATAAGCCTTGCTAATAGCACTACACAAACGTAAACTAGGATTAACGTTCCATGTTAAATATCTCCAACTATTTAACACATCCTTACTTTTCATATTCACTAGATTATAAAGAATATTTTACTCTTTAAATAGAATCATATACTATTCGACAGAGAACTACGAAAGCCATCATCCAGAAGATACAAGTGTTTACTAACAGTTGTCTACGCATAATACTTCGGATCCGTTAGCCAGACAATATCAGCAACAAGCTACTGTGGGAGACAACAAACCAGATCCCAGTAGAGGAAGAAATCAGGAGGAAGCGCTAGAAATGGTTAGGACACACATTGAAGAAATCATCCAACTGCCTCACAAGACGAGCCTTCACATGGAATCCTGAAGGTCAAAGGAGAAGAGGAAGACCAAAGAACACATTACGCCGAGAAATAGAGACAGACATGAGAAGAATGAACAAAAATTTGATAGAACTAGAAAGGAAGGCCCAGGATAGAGTGGGTTGGAGAATGCTGGTCGGCAGTCTGCGCACCATTCGGAGTAACAGTATGTAAGTAAGCATGCAATTCGAGAAATTTCACAACGAAATATTTCACTAGTTTTATCCTTTTATGTTTGTTTTTCTTCATAAATCAGGACTTTTATTTTATAAAGACAGAGAACAATAAAACAACGTTTTTTTTCTCTCACATAAATTCTATTCGATTGTTCCGATTTTTATTAGCACTAAACAATAGAAAGGAACAATAATGTTTTAACTTATCTATAGAATGTTTGTTTGATAAAAAAAATGTCATTTTCTATTGTTACACCTTTCTATCCATCATCATAAAAAGATAATAATTGATTTTGATGTATAAGGAAACATTATAGGGAACATGTCGATCAATCAAATATTATTTATATAGTAACATTCAATTGAATCAATACATTAGGAAAAAAATAATGATATCATTAGGTTAAAGATTATGATTTCAATTATCACGAAACATAATTTTTTTAAAAGATAATGTACCAGTTCATTGGAAAGAAGAAAAAAACACAACAGTGAACAGATTATGCTTCTACCGTGACTAAATTATTCAAAAAATAAATTTTGTTATAGTTGGCAAATGGAGCATGGAAGACTTAATGTGTACATCAATAATTATTACTATCATAATAGGTAACTAACATTATATAATCTAATCCTAGTTGTAGTGTAAATCAATTGTTCTACTAAAATGATTACATAACTTGTAAATAACTGGTATTTTTCATAGTTCATTTAACTAATAGTCATAATAATATAAATTAGATTTAGTTGAGATGTACATTTCATTTTACGTTGAATCATCATTCAATAAAATATAACTGAAGATGGATAGTGACTAGCAGTGGAATCCAGTTTGACGCGCGTTTTGTCCTATTTGGGACTTGTCAGCTGGATGTACCTGCAACTCAGAGTTGATGTCCACTCTAGGACTTAAACCCATTAACTTTCGCTTCAAACGCCATCGCGTTATCCACTATCACTATCCATCTTTGCTTACAATGCTTGTGAATTATGGCTATATCAAGGCAATATGCACAGTATGCACATATACCAATTAGAGACTGACCAATCGCAGTCCTAACACATCGATGGGAAGATCCAAACAAAAAATACTAAATGAATTTAAAATATAACTGAGTTTATAAATAAATTCACTATAAATAGTAGAATCATTCAAATATATACTCATTATGATAATTGGAGAAAGTTTTGTATATCACTACCAACTGCAATATTATCAACAAGAAAGATTTATGTTAGTTCAGTCTTCAATATAGGGCTCTTGATTATTGTGGTTTCATACAAACAGATTCGAATGCAAAACTCACTAATGAAATAACTTGATCTGCAGTAGACAAATTTTGCTATCAGCTCGAGTACCTCATTTCTAACTTTTTGCATTGAGAAACTATGTAATCAGAGTTGAAATCCGACAGGAATCATCAGTTACTTCAAGATTACAGTTACACCTTGACGATGAGTTCCAAATGGCACGAAATCTAGTTCAATGGTCTCTCGGCTACTATACACGACAGCCTAACATTGTCTAGTCCGTTAAACACTGTTCTATATATTATGTATCGTATTGACTATAACATATGCATTATGATTAATCAACCATAAGTAAATAAATTCCTAATACTCTCCGTTTTGAATTTCTTGAAAGAAATTTTATTTCATTGTCTACAAATTTGCGTCAGTCTGTAATTTACTTGTAAATTCTATGAACTGTTACAGAATAATATAACAAACAAAATGAATAAATCCAATCATTATTTCTATTATTGAATAAAACTATTTCACAGATCAATAAAAGTTAACTTAAAATTTTAGAACTGTAAGCAATACTGCTTCATTTGTTTTTGTCTATAACTTGAACGTAGCTAGCAAATTACTGATTTAGTAAATATGAAGAAAGGGGAAGATTTAATTTTTGTAACTAACTTCTGTCTCAAACGTAACATTGTAAATGATGGTAAAATCACTAGAAAACTTACCGCACTGGTACCATGTTTATTGGTTGACTTTGTAATTCACCTGAACTACTTGTACTGTTAAAAGATTTAGGCCTTTGTACATTTTTTCCGCTAGTATTCAATTTCATATTTGTTATTCGATTTTTATTTCCACTTGATGACAATTTATTAAATTCAGCAACTTCTAGACCCTACGATAAAGTAAAATAAAATCAATTCATAGATCAATGGACTTAAGTAGTTTGGTTTGTTCAAAAACTAATTTTTATTTGTTCATTAATCATTTTTAGATGGACAATGAAATACACCTTATATTTGGTGGCTGCAGTTATCTGTTGCGTTTACAAAATTTAATAAATTTAATGACACCGTCAATTTTGACAGTCTTTCCGTTCATTTATTAAGTGAATAAACTATATGATGGTGTATGTTTTTCTAAAGACTTCGTTTTACGCTTCAAATTTCCATTTATTCATGATTTCCGTTAATAATATTGAGCTGAGCTATACAGACAGTTTTGAATAGTTTCAGGCATTTAAAATGAAGTATTTAGTGGGAAAATCTTAGTTTAATATTCAGCAGATTCTAATTAATAGGATAGAAAAATAACTGAAATTGTTTAGTATAACGCGATTGTTGAACGTTACGAAAGCTGGAGATAACCTAAGCTTGTTTAGTTAAATCTTTGTTTAAATCATCATTTGGATAGATACTATAAATAAACTTAGTTTTAATGTGTTTCGTATTCTATTCTTTTGTTTTTATTACGAATGAGTTACCATAGTTTGATTTGATAGTGGATTATTTAAATTCATCGATGTTCTGACGTAATCAACATATTTTTTGTTATACCACCACCACAAATTGTCTCTTTATTTAACACCTCAGATAATAAGCGTTGAATAGATGAAAACTGGACAAAATAATTCACATATTCACAATCTATTGTTTTGTTTCTGAGAGTTGGTTTTAATTTTCTTTCCTCCTTGGTTCAGTGGTTATATTGAATGATTCTGTTAAAAGTTTTGGTGACGTTGATAACGAAATTAATTAATGTACTGATATGAGGTATTTTATTTTATCCCATTTCATCGTTCAAAAATTATTAAATAAATTTAACGCAGTTTTTCTTTTAAAAAATCTACCTGTGATTAGCTTGGAGTTTTGTATTTTAAATGTTGAATCATAACAGCGGGTTATATTTCATCAAGATCAATTGTGAAATATGAGCCATATTTGCATATTATACTTGGTTTCAAGTCATTCCAATCAAATGGCTAAACTCAATATTACTTTCTCAAGACGCGGGGAGATAAAAATTATTAGGGCTTTTTTGGTAAATATTTGAGACAATGCATTAAAAAAGACATCAATGTAATGTTTTCAATGGTTCGTTAAGTTAAATGATTATATAAATCGTTCTGGTCGTATACATTTGAATTAGGAATGTATGCTGAATGAGTAACAGCTATTTAGTAAATGATAACATTTTTTTAGTCTTAGGGAAGTAATTTTATAAGACTTATAGAAGGCAATGTTGTGTATCATTCTGGCGATCAAAATACTTATCAATACAAAATTAGAAAAGCCTAAAAACATATTTGTATCTATTGAATTAGTTAACAGTTACTTAAACTCAGTAGCTCAGTGGATAACGCTTTGGGTATTTGAAGCAAAAAGTACTTAGTTGAAGTCTCAATATGGAAGTCAACAAAATTGGAGTGCAGGTACATGCAACTAAGCCATAGATATGTCGAAATGCGCTTCATGGACTCTTCTACCAGCCATAAACCAATAATACGAAAATATTTATATGCTTGGATAATAAAAACTTGTAAATATATGCATGAACCTGAAAAATAAGAGTAGAAACTTACAGTTGTTTGTTGTAAACAATCAATTAGATGATAGTATTGTTGTTCAAATAAATCGTGAAGCTCTTCATTATCCTCTTCAATTGGAACATTTTTTTCTCCTTCTATTTGGTCCATTTTCCTTGTATGTTCTTCTTCTTGCCTACAGAATATTTCTACATCTTTTTCTTGTTGTGCTTCATCAGTTTTATACTTTCTCAACTCAACAAGTTGAATATTATTCATTTCATCATTTTGTACAATATCGTTTACTTCTTGTGTATTGTCTTTATTTATTATCACATCCACATGTTCCAATAATTTCCTATTTCTATATCGTTTTCTACCTTCAGAGAATGCATTTTCTGCAACAGCTTTCATTTCTGTTAAACGAGATAACCTCGCCTTCTAGAATTGTTTTTTAGTTTTAATTATTATGCAGTAAAATAAGAAACGTTATAATATTAAAGATACAATAATGCTAAATCATATAGAATTAAATAAAATGTAAGAATTTAAATGAAATATTTCTGATTAAAGTAGATCTTTATAAATGGTGTCTATTTTCTAACTAGTAGAACCTAATCATAGTAACGACAAAGTTGGTCCCACAATAGGACGAAACGGGCGTCCAGTGCTTCCAGGTTTTCCTTGGTGATCTAGCTTCAATTGACTTATGCTTTCAGCTGTGAAAAAATATATATATGCATGTAATGCTGATATATGGATGATACACGTATCCATACATATTCATATAGGACAAATGAAACTAATATTGACAATATACATAACACAAAATAATTGCTAGTTATTAGTAGCAGTAAACAGTAAATCATTAGTCACATTTGTTACATTGACAAGATTAGCCAAAGTTGTCAGAATTGACAGTTGACTAATAAAATCTATTTGTTTTTTTCATCAACTTATGTTATCTTTGAAACATACTTCAAACTAAATCTAGAAAGTGTGACATTTGACCTTTTCAATCCGTCAGATAAGACTGTTTTTCTATGTTACACAAAAATAATATTTTTGTTTTCCAGATTACATGTTCAAAAGTATAACAATATTGATTGATTCGTATAGTGCTTTCATCAGCATAATACTGATAACTTATTACTACTACCTTCATAGTATATGATCAATGTTTTATTGATAGTCATAGGTAGAAAGAAATTCACTGTTGCTTCGTTATTAATGGTTTTCCATATTATGATATGATGTTATTATGTAATGTTGACTTTGTTTAATAAAATCGATAATACTGAACTGTATCACAGTGTGTGACCGATTCAATATCTAATAGTAGATAAGGTATGTAGGGTAAAACAACTCGCTAGTGTTATTACTTAGGAAATATAGATTACTGTCGAAGTTACGTTAAAAGTCATTCAATCATATCTGAGTACGAGAAATTTATTTGACAATCACAATATTTGGATAGTTGAACTCACAAGTTGGTCTAAGCTAGACCACCATTGGGAATCTAGAACACTGGACGGCCGTTTCTTTTCAATATGGGACTAGTTAGCAGTGTGCTATGCACGATCCCGCATACTGGACTCGAACCCAGGACCTTCGGTACCGCGCATGAACATTTAACCCCTGAACAGTTGAACCGGGATTCAACAGTATTAATGTCTAACTCTAATCGATCCGTGATATTGCGCAACCCTTCATCTATTGCCTGAGGTAGATACTTGTCTCTAACTGACAAGGATTAGAATCCACTGGTTATGGCTTCTCAATAGAACTTCAGGAAATCCATTTTGAAGCCAGTCACTAGTGAGCACATGATTATTATTATTATCAGAATGGGGGTATGTAGAGATTGTAGTAATTTCAATAGTTGAATTCATGAGTCAATTTTAGCTAGACCACCAACTATTAAAATAACTACAATCTCCATAAACCTTCATTCTAATAATTACAATATTTGACGTAGTTTACCTGTTCTTTATAAAGACATAAATTATATGTACCATAAATATTGTTTTAAAATTATTAATAATTTGCCATTTGAAGTAAAATTAACCCGATCTGAAGTTTTAAACGAGATGTAAACACATAGATTTGATAAAAAGGCGAACGGTTAAACTTAGCTTAGGTCAAGTTTTCTGTGCAATCTCATTAATTTTCATAGAAAGAATCAATGACTGACAGACATGTAGAAGGATATATCTATCATTTATATAATCCCACATAAATCGATAATTATGTTTGAAATATCGATTAGTCAACAAAATCAATTAATTGATATGTATATGTATGTCGTATTCATGTTTAAAAAATTTCAAAAATGACTTAAGAATAACGCTAAATAAAAAAGGGAATAAAATCGTAAGTATCCAGTGGAAATCATGGTGATTGCATAATCAAATGCCATCATTAAAAGGGTACGCGTATTTATAAACAGTTGTCTACGTAAAATACTCAACGGCCGTTGACTGGATACCATTAAGAACAGCCTACTGTGGGATAAAACAAACCGACTTCCAGCTGAAGAAGAAATTAGGAAAAACGTTGAAAATGGATAAGACATACATCACCATCTGCATAACAAGGCAAGTGCTAACTTTGAATCGTGAAGGGAAACGGAGAACAGAAAGATCAAAGAACATACTGAGTCAGGAATCGGAAGCAAACATGAAAAGGATGAATATTAACTGAAAAAAACTGGAAAGGGTTGTCCAGGATATAGTTCGATGGAGAATGCTGGTGAACAGCTTATGCTCTTCCACGAGGGATAACAGACGTAAGTAAGTAATGTAATCAAATGAAATTTGAAAATTTGAATCCTTTCATGATAAAAATTTAATAAATTCTAACCCCAATCTATGTTGATACTTTTATTTATTTTTACATAAAAAGATAACCCAACTGAATTTTTATAAAATGAGCTAAATTGAATAATCACAGCAAATTACATCACACCAATATATAGAAAATCTATACAAATAATTTCCATGACTGTAATGGATATAAGTGTTACTTCATTAAAGTATATACTTATAGTCCAGTGGTAATTACTAATCATATTGAAGGGAATGCAAATCTCAATGTGTTTTTTTCGTAAAACTGTAAAAAATGGTGTTGAGTTTTTTCTCATATTTTTAAGTACAATCTTTTTTTTTCACTACTTAAGTATGCTTCAGTAGGAAAGAATGTAAATCATAACTTCATATGAGTGCATTATATGATTTTTGTTTTGGTCTGGATGTAAACAGATGATAGTTATTATCTTTCAATGGAAGTGCAACATTATAGATAAAATTAAGTTTATTACTGTACTAAACATGGCGTACATAGTTTTAAATTTTCAGTGTTTGAATAGAAGTTTGTATATATATATATATAGCAATGAAGTTTTGATTATATCACGTTGAATAAGTAATAGAAATACTTTCCTAAGGTGCTCAATATGTATGTAATGATAAACAAGAATTACTTTTTTTACACTACAGAGTATAAATGTACTAGATGCTCAATTCTTCCTGTTTATATTATACATAATACACAAATCAACCATATTAATACTAGCCATATGTCCTTCAATCTTTCCTAAACCTTAACTCTAATTCCTTAGTAGTTTTAATGATCATAAACCCTAGCCCAAAGTTATTAACTCTAAATCCATAAAATGTTAAGGGACTCCTACTAATAACCTATTTGTATCATTGTAAGGCCTCTCAAAACCTAATAACCTAGATCCATATGCATTAATTTGCATATCATCATTTTTTCGAATGTACGTAGAAAAAATCTCCTGCTAAAAAAATTTAACGAAAAGAAAAATTAGTAATGTAAAGTTCGTTTATCTTTCGTAATGTTATCGATTAGTAAATTTGTTTTCTGATTGGTTAAAAATCTACACAAAAATGCCACTCATTTGAAGCTGGTCAACAAACAGTACTCTTATCGATGAGTGAGCTCTCTCTATTAACGCAATCTAATTTCATTTTCATATGAATTATCTAAATATACAATCCAATTTAGTAGTAATCAAAATTTTCTTTTTAATTAATTGATATAGAAATTCATTTCAATTATTAAAATGTTAAAACAATAAAGTATATTTATGTTACGAAAGAGTAACCACTTTAATGGTCTATACTGAATTGTCATTACATTAAATTAACTAGATAATAGATACTGGAAACTATCAATCAATTAATCTAACATTATATACACTAATTAATATCGATAATAACGAAACTTTTGAAAGATCTAAATGGATAAATTAAAGACAATGAATATTTAATTATAAGTTGCTTTATTCAATAATAAAATTGTATACCGAATAATTCTTAATGTAGATCAACAGAAACTCATATCATACAACAAATTTATTATTTGTCAAAGATAGGCAGATTAGAATATCGTTGATAACATAACATCTAGTCTACTTTAAACAGTAAATTACTTTTGTTTAAATATAATCCGTATCTTGAAAAATCATCATAGTAAAGACAAGAAACATGATTCTTCTATGTGTATTTTCTTATAGACGCATTTATTGGATTTCTTAATTCTCATAGTGTACATCGTATAACTGAACAACTACTGAAAAACCAGAAATCACTGAACGATTCTTTCAAAATCGAACATTCCGATCACTAAACACAAGTTATTGGCTCCAACACAACCAATTTGTGTATGTAGGCAAGCACATGAGTAATATGCTTGTAAATCAATGGAAAGACTAGAATATACGGATTATTATACGGATTATATATATATATCATCTTTTACGAAAAAACATTTAAAAAAGTAACAGATTTTGTACAACGAACAAAAAAACCGAGTTTTATATCATGAAGATATGAACAATATGATCTTTCCATTTTTTAATATGTATAAATCACCTGTTAATCAAATGATCAGTGTCAGTTAATTATATTTAAATTTCTTTATAGTGTTTAAAACAAAATAAAAAATTGTATTTTCCCTTCTTCTCGATTACTTTCTATACTATGTTTACTTGGAAACGAATAATTATTATAAGAAAAGAGAACAGATGTTACAAGATTATAGATTCATGTAAATACTTTACTATATACATGTATATTCGACACCTTTTCATTATTAATCAACCCAATATACTTTTATTTTTTAAGAGAATATTCCATCAAGGAACTTATAAAATACTTTAATAATACTGTTACTTCTTTAATATATTCATGATTATCATTTCAAGGATATAAATTAATTAACAAGGAATAAAGATTATGAATAAAAGAGAAAAGAAAATAACATCTCTACATCACTACACCTTTTTAATGTATTAATGCAAATTTGTATAAAAATAAATTAACTCTGATCATTCGAATTATCCTGTAGTTGATATTCAGTAATCAATTCTAGTCAGTTTTCGTTGAGGTTTGTACACTGTATGTAAATGGCTTCGAGACAGCCAAAAGCTGATTAATAATCAAATTAAAATACCAACAACAGAACAATTCAAATTTTTATTATTGATGATGTAAACATCAAACCAGCTAAATACGTTTGTAACTATCCAATCTTAGTAGCATGGTGGACAACGTGCTAGTATCTGAAGTTAAAAGGTACTGGATTTGTAGTGAAAGAACACTTGGTACGGATAGCTAATTTATTGTTTGTTGCGAAATTACAAAGTGTCTTCTTAAAATATGAAAACCGTTCATTAAAAACATCATTTACACATCTTCAGTCAGTTGTCTCTGACAAACTTCATCGCTCTTTCATTCGTGTTGTTATTGTAGTTGCTTTTATTTTCCTCCTCTATTCTCTTCATTTTGATTTTCTCAACCTTCTGCTGGCATGTATTCCATTCCCGACTGGCACTACATACTACTTATATCTGTCAACATAAGTAGCACGCACCACAGGTATAATCTTAGTGTGAACAACAATAAAAATGGGGTTCTTCTATATCCAGCTGACGGGTCCTAAATAAAGCAGAACGTGGGTTTTGATCAAGCTATCAGTTACAAGGCATCTAAATTAATACACAGTACCACAACTCAGTGAAATGTACATCATAATAAAAAAGACTAGAAATGTAAACTAGATTATTTGCAATGAATGACGACAATATAATTATAATTAAAATAACGAGACGTTTTCGTGGTTGTAGTAATCAGCTCTGTTTATCTTACTACGAAGCACGTTTACAAACATGTTCCGAAGACGATCTATTTTATTCTGGCAATTTTTACTCATTTAGATTTAAATCTGAGAGTCATGTTTTGAATGTCAATGAAGTCGAACATGTTTTCATACTTATTCTTTGAATCCATAAAATATATCAGTTATTTAGCATTTAGATTGTGTGATACGTATGAAACAGATTGGAGGCTAATAATTTAACAAGCCATTTATTAATGTAATATTTGCATGCCTTAAAAATCTATTTTTATGAACTTACTTTTTGAGCTTCCCGTTTATCAGTTCGTTGATTTTGTTGATATATCCTGGCAAAATGTGAAACAATCACAGGGACTGGTAAGGCGATAACAAGTACACCAGAAAGTGAACAAATACCGCCAACTATTTTTCCAATAATTGTAGTTGGTACAATATCTCCATATCTGTAAGGATGAAAATAAAATTACACTAGATAATTATTTTATTTATTTGAAAGGGTTTTATTTCTAGTTTCAGCAAGGTCTGTCAATATATAATATTTCTTAATGTTAAAATCTGTCCTAAAATAAATTTTCGAATAAATAGTATACAATACGATAAGAAATAAATCATTATTGAAGAGGAATAAAATTAAGCTGATTACATCGTTATAACTGATTACAGAAAAAGAGTCAATCAGCAAACAGACATATGTCTAAGCAACAGATTTAATACTGTACTTTATGCTTAGTAGATCAATAATACTCAGGGGTTATGTCAAACTAACCAAACGTATAGAGACTTCGAATAGTAATTCGATAATTATATCACGATTGCTTTAATTATTAAGGTGATAGTAAATCGGTTTCACCATCTCCTGTTAATAATTAACACTTTGATTGATATCTTTGTAAAACCTTTATTACGTAAATATATGGTGTAATTAGTTATTGAAAAAATTCCGTTGAATCAGTTCTCATACTGATAAAAATTCATAAATTAACGTTAGGTGACATCGTCGATAAGCTTGTGGTGTGGTCTACTTATATCCATATAAGTAGTATATGATGATGGTCAGACATGGAATGTATTTCGGCAGACGAATAATAAGGAAAGAACAGGAATGAAGAGCAATCGGTACAAAAATGCATGAACAATGAAATCAGAGAAGACGGAATGATATTTACATAACAAACAGTTAAGATTGAGACAATTGATTGTTATTTTGCAAATTAACTGTAATTTGTGCTTAAATACGTTCGATTGTCCCTAACTAGTGTTTTGTTCACTACAAGCTAATTGAAATATATTAATTTCATGAATGTATATATATCAACATATTTAAATTAAAGTGATTTGTTTAAATAAGTAAACATATCGTCTAGTTCGTTGGTACCAAAATAACGACAACGAGACTTTTTCATTATTATTATTATTAAATTTAATTACAATTTCCAACTATGTTTTAGGAAATAAATCAGTATTCATATTAAAATTTGTTGTTTTACTTAACAATGTGATTTGATTTATTATACTACAAAATCAACTATGATTCATATGACATTTTATTGGAAAACATTAATTAATAAACTTATCATTTCTTTGTTTTAATATAAACATTGTTTTTAATTTCAGAAATTAAATACAGATTACAGTATAATATTTTATATTACTTCAAAGTTCAAAAAATAAAACAACTAATCTGTTCAAATATAGGTAGTGGCTAGCAGTGGGATCCAGGACGCGCGTTTCGTCCCATTGCGGACTCGTCAGCTGGATGTTTCATAGCACCTCAGAGTTGATGTTCACTCTGGGACTCGAACCCAGTGCCTTTCGCTTCAAACGCCATCGCGTTATCCACTCAGCCACTTCTATATTTGCTTAACATGCTTGTGAATCAAGGCTATATTGAGGCAATACGCACAGTATGCACACATGCAAATTAGAGACTGACCAATTGCAGTCCTAAACATCAATAGGAAGATTCAAACAAACAATACTAAATGAATTTAGGCTGTTCAAATATTATTGATATGTAATTAGAATGATAGTTTATGTAAGAATTTCTCTCATAAAAGTTTAAGATATCTTGAATGAATGAAAATCTATGCAAACATTTTATTGAGTATTTGTATGGATAGATAAATAGGTTCAAACAACTAAAAGTGTTAACAAAATCTATTAAAAAAGTAAATAGTGTAAGAACAATCTAACGATGTTTTCTTCTACTTCTTCAAGAAGTACTAACAGATTATTCGTTCATTCTATATTAGTTAGAAATTATGCATTTTAGCCTTCATCCAGTAAGCTGGACAGTTTAATCATGCAAAAAACGTTCGACAGAAGTGAACTATTCGAAATTTACTCTGATTATATTGTCCAGAAAGACAATGAAAGTTTCACGCTTGATTTACTTATTTTACAGAATAAAAGTCCACTAAAAATATTTACCTACAAATCTTCACCATTTCAATATGTAAATGATGGAGTTCAACATTGACTCATGAAAAGAATAATATAAATATTTCAAATAAAATCACAACATATCAATTTCACAGTAAAAATCATTATTCATACATATTATAAATTCTTATTTATTTCAGATTTAAATAATGAAACAACTATTCAAGTATCCTACTTTCAGGAAATGAATTGTTTTGATGAGACTATAATTTATGGAAGACCTTTGAGCAAAGTTAACATGACCTTGAAAATTTCCACCTACTTACTATAATGAAATGAGAGTTATAAGTTGATAAGAAAAATTAGAATCGGAATTTGAAGTTGAACGTTAGGGTTAGGAATTAAATTTAGTGTTTTCATCACAAATCGCCATCAGTTTTAATACCGAAATTGTATTTAGACAAATGAGTGAATGAATTTTCGCTCCGAAATCTAAAAACTGCTACCTTAAATCTGATTGGCTCGTCCATAAATTATAGTTTTGCCCTCAGAAAATCCAACTGTTTACATACTTTCTCAATGACTACTAACATTACTAACATTCGTGGAAGGTTCATCGGTGCTAAAATTAACCTAAATGTGACAATGAATCTTCTCCAAATAGCTTAAGCTCATTTCCTTTTTCAAGTTTTTGTAAGACCAGAGATAATTTGTTAATCGAGATCACATTGTCTAAACGTCATTAGTAATGATACCAGTTATAGAGTCTAAATAAAGCTCGCGAACGTAGACCCAATGACCATAGTCCTTACGCTTTCCAGTTATCTGTACAGATGTTATTTTTTAAATACATTTTCTGTTCCAGTAGAATTATTATGAACGCAGAACCTTAAGAGACTTTCAAAAGCACACTTGATAATGCTCTAAATTGCATTGATTACTCCTAACGCATATGTAGCATTTTAAATGCAATTTCTATCTGTAGTATGCGTTTTCTTTTATTTAGCTTCCACACCATTTTATAAATATTGTTTAACTGCACGACAGATGTGTTTAGAGAATTAAGGTATCTAGGAAACTAAATAAAGGCGTTTCTACCTCAGCTTCTAACAAAATACGAGCCATCCGTCATGGAATTTTGAGTTTCGCGTAAAAATCCAAAAGGTACTATCTTAAAGATAGTTGGTTAGTTTACAAAGTTTAGTTTTAAAATATGTAGTTTTAAGGACTAAGTAAATAAGAACATTTGTTAAAAGAGGTAAAAATGAATGAATCTGAAGTTTTTGCTAAAATGTTTGAACTATCCGTTGGTGAGCTTTGTTAAATTAAACCACTCATTGGATTTGCGAGAAGTCGTCAATTTAAGTATAAAAAAGGTTATTTTATTGATGCTTTAGTATACTGAAAAGCTAATCTTCAACACAAACAGATCTAAATTATCCAATACTAAACTACCTTTACTGGCCGATATAAGATAGAAAGTAGAATGTTTTAAGACTAATCATTGAGAGCCAAAAAATCGAAAAAATCAAATTCCTTCCATAGCAATATAAATTAGCACTAGTTTAGTGTGTCTATTTAGAAAAAATTGCCACCATTATTGCTTATCCCGATGTGGAAATACAATAAGATAAATTGATAAATACCATGGTCACTATTAAAAAATGATTAGAGGGAATACAATATTAGACGCAGTGACCAACTTAAATGTCATTATTATAAGTAATATTTATAACGATTACACGACTGCAGACACATTAATAAATGCTTTTGATAAATATTTCAGTTTATTCAAATGTTATGTTCTTTTGATTGAAGATAGAATAGGTAAACACTGAAATTTTAGTAAAAAAACAATCTACAATCGATTTCACCCGACTAAATACTACTTAAAACTAAATGAACATGATTTTGTGATTTATAAACTCCAGTACACTCAAAAACTATTTCGAAGTTAACACAGTGTAAAAAGGATCACTGGATAAATGTCGGGTTGAAATAAAGACACCATTGTGATTAAACACTGATAAATTTACTTATGAAAATTTCTAGACATTAATGAGAGAAGTTGCTCAAACCAACATTTTAAAATTGGATATTTTTTTTAAAAAAAAAATCACAAATCTTCTACAATTCCATGTTAACATTGTTTTGTGAAAAAACAAAACCCTGCTTACCATGAATCAGTAAATGATAGGCTTTTTTCTCACAATAAGTTCCGGTTTCCTCTCGCGGATAGTAAGAGCTGCTATTAGTGTATTAGGCTGGATAGAAAAAAATCTGCAAAAATTCGAAGAGTTTCTATAAACACACTTAAAATTGACACGTTAATCGGTAAGGTGGTCAGAGCCTGTTGAATGTTTAAGGACAGAACCCCTCATCACTTTTCTATCGCTCTTGTAGGACCAAATAGTTTCTTATATCTGTGCTGATAATGAGAGCTCGCTACGGCCTAAACACCTTTCTCCCCAATAGCAAAATATTATTTACTAATCATATCATTTATTCCAAAAATAAATGCATATGTTATTGTTTGCGATAGTTTATTTTCAGCCATTATTGCAATTAAACGGAATACATATGCTAGACTTTATTGTCTACCTCCGTTTAAAATCCAGTCAAAAACTTTGTTCATAAGTAAACGTCTTACCTTGTTTCAATACATAAAACAGCAAACGCTATCGGTCTGTCTGAAGAAATAGTATTCATTTAATTAGTCTCAAAAAAATAATAACCACTGAAAATTCAGCTTGATTAACAGTAGAATTTAAGTTTGGTTGGTCCTAATTAGTACTCACCAACTCGATATGTTTGCCTCTAAGTATTCATGTTAGTGCGAAGACACTAGCTGATTATCTAATAGGCTACTAAGTCCGGCTAATCAAAAAACCTTCAATTCAAACCGTTTCATGCCTATGAAATATATGTATTAGGTACAGTAAAAGAAGGTAGATAAGTCGAAAATTTGATCAAGTGTACTCCGTTTCAAAAAGTTACATATATATTGAGTTTACACAATAAAAAAAGAAAATATAAGAATGATGAAACAATAAGAATAACAAAGCAAAAATGTGACACTCGACTTTAGTTTTACTATACATTTAATTGTTGTTGCATACAACAAATATCACCAACCATAAATATACGACAAAAGCTAGTTAAATGACTTTCATACTTTTATTGTAAACATAGTTACGGTTTAATTAGAATTCATATGACAGATACTGCTCTGTAATAGTTTAGTAATTTCTAAATTATCTTAATGTCAATTTGTGATGGCGTTTATATCTTATTTAATGTAGAAAAGAAAGCAAAAATGACTTTTATTATAGCCTTGAAATTTTAGAAAAAATACTGAGAAAAAATAAACAAATTGAGCAAGGGAAAAAGGAGCAATAACTAAGTAAATAAATGTCAGTCAATCTTAATCTCGAGGTAACACAAAGAGTAGACTTGTACATAATGCTAACATTTATGTAAATGAAAATTCAATTTTTCCTAAATTAGTAAGAATTAAATGAGAGTAAGTGTTTATCATATAATTAAAACTTGCATTAACAGTTTTTTGTATATATTGTTGTGGCAGTGGAGTGGGCTGAAGGTAAGCGTTTGTGCTCGAGACCGATAGGTCCTGCGTTAGAATTTCGTGAGGTGGGATCGTGGATGCGTACTGTTGAGGAGTCTCACAATAGAACGAAACGGCCATCCAGTGCTTCCAGGTTTTCCTTGATGGTCTAGCTTCAATTGACTCATGCTTCCAACTATGCAAATATATTTTTGTGTTTGAAATTAAAAATTTTATTACACAGTTAAGTATGTCATTGTCTTTATTTTATAATGAAATAGATATTTTTACTCTACGGTGTGAATTTTATTAGTCTTTCACGTATTTCTTAAAAGTAAGTTAGGTATTTTATGTATGACAATCTTCAAAAGAGATACAGGAAGATACATATACACAATAGATGTATGAGTTATGACATGAATACATTTAGTTAAAAAACTAAAGAATTTTACCATGGAAAATGAAGAAAAAGGTGCCTATAAAAACAACTATCAACATTTATCACGTCTTTAAAACATCAGCTAAAAATTCAGACGATAGTTATACCTATTATTTTAATCATTGGATTTTAAAGTATACAATCATATCATATTGTTAATTCATAACAAAACAATTCAATCAACAATTACTTATGATAGGCACAAAAAACACTACATGTGATTATTGGCTCATAATACATTTGTATAATTTATAATTTGATCATAAATTTAGTATTCTAATCGATTTCATGTTAAGAATATTCTGTTATCCTAATACAAGTATAGATGAATATCTTCACATCAATTATAATTTGTTTTTTCTAATGTATACTCTTGAAAAAAATCAAAATAGATTTAGAAAATAACTTCCCCTTCTTTTTTTATGTGATAAAATATATTCCATTTGTATCCAAGAGATAGACTGTTATTTAGAATTAGAATTGTTGATTAGTTTACCATCAATCATAAGAGAAAATTATTCATAACGGTAGAAAACAAAAAAAAAGAGGAGAAACACAATAGAAAAAAAATCAAATTCAAAATAAATGAAACAGTAAATAAAATGTTAATGATAAACGTTTGACAAGTTTCTTTGATTTTTTCTTTCCTTTCATAAAAAAAGATGCTTCATACTAACTAGAGCTATTCATTTTCAAATGATTCAAAATGTGATAAACATTTAGTTGTATTTTATTTCTGTTTATTGCCCATACTTTTTATTCCCTTAAATAAAGAATATTTATACATGCATATACATATATATATGGAATATTTAAGGTATATATGAGTTTCTTGTTGTGCTTAGAATTCGAAATCACTATACAATGTTCCTATTTGTACAGGATTCAACAGTGATATGCATTTTACTAGTAAAAAAACAAGAGATGATCAGAAGTAGAAAAATCAGCAAAATGATTGAAATGTTCAATTTAAAGAAAAAAATTTTTTTAACCCTTTACGTGAATCCAGTTAAATTTTTGGGCTAATTGTTATTGAAATACACATTTCACCAGCCCTCGTATATTTTTTATCCATTAAACTTATGTTAGAGAATAATAGAATAAAGTAAATCAAATATGAGAATGAATTTTAAATAAGTATATATCAAAAACTCATTGATTCGGATAAAGAATTGAAGGAAGCGAGGTGAGACGAAATAAAGTTACACTCAGTGGAGAAGGTGAATAAGTCAACTAGTTTTGATCAAGCATGACTTTATATTTATATCTAGACAAAAATTAATTGCAGAAGCGTTAAGAATAGGGTAACCAATTAACACACATACGATCATATGAAAATAGTCAGGCTTAATAAGCGAATAAATGACAAGGCCAAAATGTGGCGTGAGGAAAATGAATAAACTGGTCTATCTAGAAGCTTGATATAGTACCAGTCACTACAAACTGATATAACTCACCTATTCACTAAAACGTAAGGTCTACATCATTCAATCATATTCTGACTAACAATTTTCATGTCTATCATAAACGATTGAGATATATATCATCTGTTATACCATGTAACTGCACAAGGTGATATTTTGTTGCACTGAATAAATGGGGATAAAAAAACAGATACCTATCATTCAGTCATGTTTCTTACTTCGTTGTCTAAGTGCTCATGTATACACGTGACGATAGTAAAGTGTGAAATGAAAACGTCCCAATTCGAACTACAGCAAAGAATATTACACAAAATTAGTTCATCAACTTTTAATTCCCTAACATTATCGATGATTCTAAAGCATGATCAAAAAAACTTTTCATTCTCATTGAAAGAAAAGTTAAACATGGGCTGAAAGACAAATTTCAATGTAAATTAATGTTCAACACAAACAGAATACGATTGGCCAGAATAAATCCCTAAGTATAATGATTTCGGAACAATCTTAATAAGTCTTAAACAGCTTATTTCACTTACAAAAATCATAAACCGAACTAAGCTAGACGGCCACTGAAAAAGTGTAAACGTTAGACACCTATTTAGTCCTAGTATGAGAATCTTAAGCAGTACGAATCCTCAGGATTGCAAGTGGGGTTATACTTACATTAGATTGCCGTAATAACTCGGCAAAAACTCCAGATCTAGGTTTGGTGACAGTTGTCATACATTATAAGGTATACCTGAAATTTCGAGCTAGTTGATGTTCACTATGTTACTTCAATTCATGTCATCCGGCTTAACAGTTTAAGAATTGTTTTGCTTATTTCAGTAATACATGGAAAACTGGGGAAACATTTTGAACGAAGTTAAAAGTTTCAATTTATTATTATTTCTTGTTCTTTTACACATTAAAACGAAAATCACAGATGATAGTTTCATTTATACACCTGCTTATAAAAATCACTTTATTCCATAAATAATGTAATACGGAATAATTATCTTCCCCACTGAACAATATATATATATATATAATATTGTATTATCATTTATTATCATGAACCAGAATATAGAAGAAAAATCTATAACACAATCAGTTAACTAAGGTCGATTAAGTCCATAGATTATTATCATTTCTATTATCCTTTTATCCAATTTTAAGTCAATGAATGTGTATATCTAGTTAAAAGAAACTAATAACGAAATTGAAAAAGGTATAAATAATAGATTGGTTAACTATATAGATAATATATAATGGGACCAAAAGTAATGTTTACAATTTTAGGCGTTATTTCGTATAGTTTATTTATGATCGACCATTAAAATAAATGATCTAGTTTTGTATTTTTTTGGTGTATATTTATATAATTTATACATGGAATTAAGAATAAATTAGGATCATAAATTGTAACAAACCATAAATTATTATACTTATATAATCAAATATATATTTTTTTTTTCAAGTAAGTTATTTCGTTAAATAAGCTCATACACGCATATGTTGTGTAGAAAATGATTATCAAATGATACTAACTGGCCCAATCTATAAATAATATAATAATCTATAATATCAATAATGTTATGTATAAATGAAGAATATATGAAGATGAATTGAATTCAGTGTACTGAACACAGAAAAAACACTATAGTCATGTATGAAAATTACAAATTTCCAGGAATGATCATTGAAATACATAAAACGAATTCATTACAAATAAGTTGCAGAATGAATATTAAGATATACTTAACCATACTACATCATTACTGTTCATTAAACTTTGTAAATGAAGGTTATTTGATTGGTCACTTAGTATTGTATAATTTGATGACAATTTAAACTTCAGTACACGTTGTGAAAGATGTTAAGCCTTCAATTTCTAGCATATAAACTACATATCCACAAATACTTTCGCGCGATTCAACGCATTGAAATTGAAGAATAAACGATTGAAAGTTTATTTACAACGCCTATAATTCAAAGAATTTTCTGAAACCTTTTATAGCAGATTGCACAGTTCCTTCTGTACCAGTTTTGAATAATATTTCTAGTTGGCAAAATAAGAAAAACAGATATCACTCTGGAAAACGTCTTACCATTTTTCCATGACTATCCATAGAATATATTACTGTGATGTTTATTAATTTTATAGGACAGAAATACTAAAGTATAAATAACTGCATTTTTTATAAAATTCAATCTACATAAAGGAGTTTGTAGCATATGTTTAAAATGGCAGAAAATGTGATATTATTAGATCTGAACTCAATAAATCAGTTCAAAAAACCCTCACTATAGTTTCGGAAAAAATAATCCAACTATTGTAACGAACGAAGACTTGGTTGGAGTAAACCAATTCATTGTATTATGCAAAGCTGCACATTGTATTTGTAAAATATGAAAACAATCCATTAAATACATTATTTGCTCATCTTTCCCAAGTTGTCCTTTACAAACTCCATCGTTCTCTCATTCTTGTTGTCATTTTGAGTGCTTTCTGTCTTCCTGACTCTTCTCTTCATTCCTCTCTTTCATCCGTAAGAGTTCTGCTCTCAAATCCTAGCATATACCACTTAGATCTGTCCGTGCAAATAGTAAACACCAGACTATGACCTTTGTGTAAGCCATTTCAGTATTGGTCGCCACATCTTGTCTTCGTACGATTCGAAAATTTGATTTCATATTTTAAAAATTTTAATTCGACTCCTTTTTTATAAATAATTAGTTTTAGAAACAATTTTGACGAATGTTTTCATGATTTTATAGATTACTTAAAGACTGAACATTCTTTTTTCAATGAATCTTCATACTTAAAATTATCGATGAAACTTTCTGAACATGAAAAATCGCTTAGTTTAATTAACAGGACACTATAATCAAACTAAATATGCGAAAAACATAAGGAATGCTGTCAGAAACAGCACAGAAACTACCAGCATTCTTGATCTATTGCAAACATGCCATTAAGCTGATAGAGATTACAGAAAAACACCATTATCTAATCTTGTAATGATTCTACATTACTATTACAACTCTATAAGCTTTGATGTGAGTAATTTAAAAGATAATTCAAAAGCGTTAGAAACGTATTTTAACATCTCCAGCATAAAGGCTCATTCAAAACTGGTCATAAGCAAACGTTTTTACTAGGTTTATACTTAGTTTTATAATAATATCAACTAGCTTCAGCAATTTTAAAGTCTTTATACAGCAATATTACTTATATATCTAAACCTTAAATAACTGATCATGATACAGTTTGATCTATAATAAATTTATGTTTATCATAATGGGCAATGTAACTCAAATTTAAATGAATGATTTACGTAATAAAACAAACAGGTTTTATTGATAATATCTCATTGAGTGAAAAAACAATTATTAGCAATTTCACAATTCTGAGTCAGTCGCCTTGATATGGTAATGATATGGTAAATACGTAATTTTTATGCTGAACTGACAAATCAAAAGTCAATTTATCTAAAAAAATTTATATTTGTTCAACATATCTGCTGTTTTCATAATTGCTTAGTATAACACTCATCGTACTGTAGTGTGATAATTATTCAACATAACACTTTTTTAGATTCATTTGGTGTAAACTTTGTTCAGCATGATGTACACTATACATTTTGTCATAATTCAGTGAAGAATCCATTCTCGTATTCCCACTACTTCAGTTATACATGCTATTTATTAACTAATGATCATTTATATATATATATATATATATATAGTTGAAATCATGAGTCAATTGAAGCTAGACCACCATGGAAAACCTGGAAGCACTAGACAGCCGTTTCGTCCTATTGTGGAACCCCTCAGTGCTTCCAGGTTTGCTATGGTGGTCTAGCTACAATTGACTAATGATTTAAACTATATATAAAAAAATATTACTAAAAATCTCCACGAAAACCCCCTAGTCATCATTTGTTAATTAAATATGTACTAGAATGAGTGTATTTTTGTGAATAAGTTTTGTCATAGTTTTAGAAGGATGAATTAAACTATTCACCAGTCATCAATTTTAGTCTTTTTTATCGGTTAGGTCTCAGCATTTCTCTGTTTTGGGTATCAGTTATCATGGCTATAACGTTAATTTATCGTATCATTCAAGTGTCTTTTCTATCTTATTTATTTAATAATAATGGTAAAAGGCATCTACTTTCTCAAATGCCAACACGTCAATTAGTCAACACCATTAATTAGTTCTAATTCAGAAGTAGGAATTAAAATATTCAAAACGACAAACATCACTAGATATTGACATTTCATACGATTTCACTTTTTAAGGAATCAAATTTCGGCGACGAAACTTCACAATACAATCATCATACAAAATTTATAATAAGAGAAAATTGTAAATGAAATTCGTAAGATGTGAAAATTTTTCAGCTTTATGACAAACTACCAGTTTAATATATTATACATATAATGACAATACTTATAAATGACTAGTTGAAAGCCTTAAGAAAAGCAAAGGAATAAGGAAATTTTCTTATGAACTTTATTGCTTATTAGCACGCATATATTTGTGTTGTCTACATGCATAATTCATGTCAAGTTGAATATTGTGCGTTTGTTTGTAGGAGTTTTATGGACTAGAATTTCAACAAAAACTAAACAGTTAGGAAATCATAAACATTAGAATTATGAAAGGCAACATCAAAAAAATATCTATAATGGTAGTTTTGAATGGAAAATTGGAAAAACGCATTATTATTTAGGCATTTTAAAAGAAATAATATTACAGTAAAATAAAAACGTTAGTTACATACAAATTACTGAAATTCTGCATTCAAATATTGTTGTCAGTTAGATTCACTGATCAATTTTGAACGTGTTTTGGATTATGAAAATAAATGAATAGACGGCAGTAAGATTTGGTCAAGTCATAAGTACTCACAAGACGAAATTATTTATTTAAATCTCTGAACAAACTAATATTAAACGTGATATCACTGATCAGAAAAAACTTCTTTTTAACAGTGTTACAAAATAATATACACGAAAATATAAAAATGATTGGAATTCAACTGAGAAATGTGGACTTTATAGTTCAATCAGGTTCAAAAGAAATGAAATGTAGAATATCAAGTTTAATTGTCACTTGGCATATCAGATATGTATAGAATCTACAGTATATGGGAATATTTTTACTCAACTTCCATTTATAAAAATACATGAAACTTTGATTGATTGAATTTTTTTTTTCCAAACCAAAAAACTATACTTCGTTCGTTAAGACTAATAGCTGCTATGATAAAAGTGACGTTAAACAGTCTTTAAATTGTATGATACTACTTTAAACTTAAATGCAAGAAATTCACAATAATTAGCACTAGCACAGAATGGCTTTGGAAAAGTCTCGAAAATTGTAATTAAAATTGATTGACAACCTTAATCTTCTATCATATTACACTTTTCTTACTAGTAAAAAAAACTAACCAAATTTAAATAGTCAAACAAGTTGTCTTCTTGTATAACAAGTTGTCATGTTTTGAAACTAACAATATTAATTAGAAAAACTGCAGAAGTTTTTCATAGGATGTAAACAATATATTGACATAAAGTATTTTTCTTCCTAATATCTTTAAAATAAATATGTTGTCTTATGTGTAATTAATTCAAAGCAACAAAAACATAACTGCTAAATTTTGACTTCTATTAATTACATACACTTTCAATTTTAATATTTCCAACCTCTTAGCAAACATTATCAATTGTATTTGGTATCATTGTTAGTACTACTCAAGTCTATAAATATATAAAATGGAGTCTACTCTTATATTAGAGCAAAGAAATATAGTTGAAAAATTCACTTAGTATTGTTTCTTTGAATCTTATCATTGATGTTTAAGACTACTACTGGTCAGTCTCTAATTGGCATATGTGCATACTGCCTCAATATAGCCTTATTTCACAAGCATTGTAAGCAAAGATGGATAGTGGCTAGAAGTGGAATCCAGGACTCGGGTTTTGTCTTATTTGGGACTCGTCAGCTGGATATACCTGCATCTCAGAGTTGATGTTCACTCCAGGACGAAACGCGCGTCCTGGATTCCACTGCTAGTCCTCATCCATCTTTGCTTACAATAGTTGAAAAATGTTTTATTTAATCTTTTGATTTTCAATGTGTTCAGTATGTCTGGCTGATCAAAAATTAAAAATAATGCTTTTTTTATGTTTTGACAGTCAGATCCATTTTGCAATCTTATTCATCAGTATAAATATGAAGAAAACACTCATGATATATATTCAATGACTCAGTTATATCTAAACGAATGCTAATCATATTGTAGTAAGAGAACACCGGTTGAGGACAATCGAATGTCTTTAAACACACATTACAGATTATCTCACTAAATTCTGATAACCATACAATCAACAGTTAATTTGCAAAATAACAATCAATTGTATCAATCTTCACTGTTCCTTCTGTAGATATCAGTTCATCTTCTCTAATTTCATTGTCCATGCATTTTCGTACCGACTGCGCCTCATTCCTCTTCTTTCCTCATCATTCGTCTGCCAAAATACATTCTATGTTTGACCATCACCACATACTACTTATGTGGACATAAGTAGCCCATAACACAATATAAAAGGTATCAATGAATAAGTAAATCATCCTTTACTCCTTCACACAAAATCTAACAAATAAGAAATTGTCCATAAAAATGTATAAGCTACATTCAGCCTAAGTAAATAAGTTGTTCATTTTGACTTGAGTTGTTTTAACGTATAATAACCCATAATAACTTTCAATTATGAATTATATTGACAAATGGTAAGATAAACCGAAACAGTTCACAATAATACCCAAGTATACGTCTATTTCACTCGTAATTAATTTGTGATATCACAATAACTGGACATTATTGAAAAAAAAAACAGAAAGATATTAAAACTAAATAAAATGAATTTCAATGATTAGATAACAGAATAAAATTCAGTAATTAAAAAGTATTAAACAAATTCAAACGTAACATTTAAAATTATTCAATTCCGGATATTATCTAAAAAAAAAAATAATTTGGGTTTTGAATGATGCATAAAATAAACGTTTTGTTTTATGGAGAGCTGTTTGGAATGTAAGTTTTTATCATTGATTAAATAAAAATATAGGAAAGTTATTACCTAACAGTTAATAAAATTTTATTAGTAATAACAGACAAATGTATCATTTTATCTTGTTGGTAGTAAAGGTTTGAATATTTTTATTGAACAAAATATTTAGATCATGAACATGACAATTAATAAACTTTTCATCTTACCTCTACGATAATATGTATATAATGAACACAATGAATTAGAATTCATTGAGTAGTTGCGTAATGTTAGATGGGTAGATAGCGATTTCATTTCTAGGAGCTATTTGTCTAGATTTTTCTCCACTTTGGTACGTTTCTTTTCTTTTTTCGTATCAAAAACCATCTTAACATAGTCCAATAATTGTTATTCTGATTTATTGGGAAGTTCTTCCACAGCATTAACACTAACATTGACAATTTTTTAAGCAATTCAGTAATATATTAAGTTAAAGAATCGATATTATTTCATGAATAACGTTTGAGATCTGTTCCATTCAGT